>NC_064670.1:39159009-39529842 GCF_943734685.1 Anopheles coluzzii | reverse complement strand
TTAAATCCATTAAAATACATCTGTACCACCACAAATTGCACCACTATTGGTACATTTACCCTACCGTCATGTGGTTCTCGAGAGCCTATAATGCGGGCAAAAATGATTATGAATTAATTAATTAATAGTCTAAAATTTTGATTATATTCATTGAAACTTACATTTTTAGTTCTAACAGACGTAAATCGAGCTTCAATAATAGAAATCTGTGGAAAGTTGATATACTCATTAAGTTTTTATTTAATCGAAACGAGGTTTCAACGTTTCCAAAAGCCAAAGGAAACACCAAAATTGCCCTCAACTTATCAACTTAACAACTCATTGTTATTGGCGAATGCTAGAAAAAGACCAACAAAACTATCTAATCAAAGCATACCATTCCGTTCATAAGTTGTTTTATTTGACTCTTTATTTGCATTCAAATTTCATATTATTTCTACACCGCAATATTCAATTGCTATATTGTTGTTTAACATTATATCTGCATGATGAACATTTTGTGGTTACATTTTTTCTTGAAAGCTTAAAAAAGTGAGTCTACAATTGTATTCCATTGACATTCTCTTAATCGATTGAAAGTACCGTAGGAAGATTCATTACGCAAAATAAATGTTACTACATCAGCCATCCATGCATCATGGGGTCATACCGTTGAAACAAACACCTCCCATCGGAAAAGCCGACATAATATAACATGAGGAAGGGCAGCATAACTAACTCTATCCCGCTATCCTGTCACACTCGGTCGGTTGAGGTGAAGCATTGAAAACATTTGCTCTTTATTTTTACCCACACTTCACCCATACACCGACTCCGACGAGTTTATTCTGCGCCAGGTGGTTGGTTGTGCTTCAAACCGCAAACGATCGACCAAAAGGGCAGTAGCGATAGGAATATTTCTCGGCGAAGTCATTTTACGGCTTTGCAAATGCTTTCCGAACAGCGCAGTCAACAATCACCGCTTCTTCGAGCTGATGATCATGGTGAAGAAAGGAAGGAACATAGGGGAAACGGCGTTTGTATGTGATAAGATTTATTTACTTTTGATTTAGCTTTTGGAGTGAAATTTATTTTTAAAACACTCAACTCACATGACCTGCTGTCGCGATCACGGCCTGGGCCCGAGTTTACCAACATCAACCGACGTAAGTGAGAGCAGTAGGGGGACAGTATTAGAAGCAAAGCATCCAATTGAATATCAGTGGCGAATGAAGCAAATGAGACTCGAATATCATCAAAACGAACGACGAACGACACCGCAGCCACACAATCCGGCGGGCTACCGGTGGAATGCAGATCGAAAGAATGATTCGCGATCGAGGCGATCTGCCCCTCCCTCTGCCGCTGCTGCTTCGAGAGATGCTGGAAGCTGGCGAGCGGTAAGCGAAATATCATCGACGATTGAATGAACGCCTGAATGCCGCTACAATTGTCATGAGACTCGTTGAGGAGGTGACATTCTTGGGTCCACCTTTTACCCGACCACCTTTCCCACAGGCCGGTGGAGCCGGTGTCGATCGTTGGAGAGATTTGGAGTGGAGGGAACCAAGCAAAAAAAAACAAACAACCGAACGAACGCGAATTATGTTGCAAACGGGATGACATTCGCGCATATAAATTCAAAGCAAGCTGCCTCACACTGTGTGAGTGTGTGTGTGTGTGTGTGTGTGTGTGTGTGTGTGTGTGTGTGTGTGTGTGTGTGTGTGTGTGTGTGTGTGTGTGTGTGTGTGTGTGTGTGTGTGTGTGTGTGTGTGTGGTTTTTTGCATAGCTTCCCTCGGCCCCATAAACAAACGGGTTGAAAGTGAAAACTGAGGAGAAGGTAGTAGAGCCGGTGGGCTATTTTATGATTGTGGTTCGTCGGTAACGAAGCGGTCCCACCTGAGGGATCGCGTTTTTTGTTGTTGCTGTTGTTTTGCTTCTTGTGACTTCCCTTGTGCGCCCAGGGAAGCTCGTTTGCATCTCAACATTTGGCCAACATTTGGCCAGCAGGAGTGGAACAGGGGGAAGGGAAGGGAGAGCAAGGGATCGGGTGGCTGTGTTTAGGTAAAAGTCGTACCGCGGCTCAAAACCGATCCTGCCACTTCCGGGAACATCAAAATATAGTAGGGCATTGAACCCGGCCGACGCCAAGCGGTTATTAAATGTGATTAATATTCCAAGGCATCAAATTGACATGTTTTCGCTGTTCATTGATGTGTTCATAATGTAAGATATCACTTCCAAGTTTCGAATTAAATAGTGGGATTTTTTTTAAATCATAAATTATTCACAACAGTCCTTAAAATATAACCATAACATAAAATTAATGCACTTAATAAAGAACTTGAGCTTGAAGAGCTCTTTTTTACAATCTCAATCATTCTCTTTCCTCATCTCCATCATGCCAACCAAGTGAGCATGTGATGAATATCATCGCAGCTTAACAAACCATCATGCAGCCAATTAGAATTGCCTTAAATTATCGTACTTTACGACAACGGCTGTCAAACGGCAGCCGACTGTCAAGGTCAGGATCATGCGCAGAAAAGGGCAACAGCGGGCTGGTGGTCGCCGGAATGGAACATTTTAACGACGCGTTTATTGTTTACCGCAATCACCTTCGCATAGTTTCGCAAAATCTTTAACAGTAAATCATGTGAAACGCGTAGCACGTTGTTAATAAAACCAAAACCGAAATCTGCTTTGAGAGAAGACATTCGTTAGACGCATTTAAAGAAGGATTCGCTTAATTGGTTTTGAGTTGGCATTTAATAGCCACGGCGTACTAGGTTGCAAAGTGTGTGCGTATGTGTAAACAAAGCCAACGCAAAAATTAGAGTGGACCACTGTGTTTGCTGCATTCAATTCCAGCTGCACGCCTTGTTTGATAGCGTGACTGTAAACACAACTACGAGCTCGCTACATCCGATGGTGTGTGTCGCGGGACAGAATTAGAAGCGAACGTTGTTTATCAACGCCCTCCTGTTCCCTTCCCATCGTTAGTGTGTGGCGCTACACTTGTGGCTAAGAATAACACACCGAAGCAGAAGTACGTTAGCCCTGTCTCGCATACACACAAACGCACAGCGAGAGAACCGGCCGGCAGTTAGCGTTTGGTGGATCATCAACATCGCTATCAATTTCGGTACGCTGGTCGTCGTGACAGCGCGGTGTTGGCCTTGGGCAGCAAGAAGCAACAGAAGCGACGCATTTGGAGCATTGACCATCGCGGCCGCGAATTAGTCCGGTGTGAAGCGTTCTAGCAAGAGCACAGTGTTGTACGCCAGTGTTCGTCCGCCAGTTCGTCCGTAGTATCGTTCGTGTATCGTGCTTGAAAAAAAAGGTGAAAGAAAATGGCAAACCCCAAGCAGGAGATCAAATACACCAAAGTAAGTTCTGTCCGCCGGTTATGGGCGGAATGGGAGTAGGTGTATTTTTAATGTTGAAAGTGGTCCGTGATCGCGTGTGTGTTGATCTGTATTCGTCGATGCTGCGAACAGTGAGAACGAGGGGGACGTTTAGATCGAAAGCGAAAGTGACAGATGGAATTCGTGTTGGTGGTTCAAAGTGTGCCAT
Organism: Anopheles coluzzii; assembly: GCF_943734685.1. Classification (NCBI taxonomy): domain Eukaryota; kingdom Metazoa; phylum Arthropoda; class Insecta; order Diptera; family Culicidae; genus Anopheles; species Anopheles coluzzii. The sequence goes on along the minus strand of NC_064670.1, from coordinate 39,526,286 downwards.
TTTCTCATTGCTTCCCAATTTTTGTTAAGTTTTGGGTTCAATTTATGTATTTTTTTAACAAAATATTTCTTACCGCTTATGAAACTGTATGTGGAATTTATTGAACCAGTGATTAAGATGCCATCGCTTGCAATCCAACGCAAGCATCGTGTTTAAGAAAAGCTTTATCTCACATCAGCAAAGCTCTTCAAGCTCTGTTCTAATTAAAGGAATAAAAAAGATTGCTTCGAAGCCATATAAACCGTATAAACATTCGGCCAATATTTAACTAGACGCTTCCGGTCATTCACCCTTGTCCTAACAGCGCCCAATTCCAGCATCACCCAGTAACCCAATTCCCAGCAACACCACACCACTTCGCTAATCCGTCACACCAATCGCCCTGGTGTGTGCTTCATCGCACTTTAATTGGTATCGTTCCCTTTCCACCCAGGGCGTCGTTTCGCCCTTCCGGCAGTAAAGCTCCCTGTCTCGTTATCTCGTTCTTACCATCAGCCACCCGATCTCGGCTTTATGCCGATCATTATCTTCTAAATTGCCGTGGTGTGGTGATGCTGCGGATCTATCCAGTCTCGGGTCTGCTCTCGAGGAACCATAATCCATGCTCTCCACCTTCTCCTTCCTCAAGCCTCTTTGGGATTAGATTTCCGATCATGAATCTGCAGACACTTTTGCCGTTTGCTTTTGGAGCGTGCGGATCTATTTCAGCAAGACGTCCGAAAGCTTCAACCCACCAAACGGCAAACGTTTTTGGCAGCTATTGGATTACCCGTTCGGTGTCGGTGTACGGGCACGATCTTCTGGACTGTGGTGACGTGTGACGTAAATGAGTGGTAGCTTTCCCTTTTTCCCCCCAACCCGATAGCTTTGTTCAACCGATCGCACGGTCGATCGGGTACACTACGGTCCGTTTTGTACACCCTTGTGTGTCAGATCAGTCATCGCGTGATGGGCGATTAGATAGCGATATCTGTCACCAGGCCCTCGGCACACTGCTTTTGGCGGTGCCGCCCGTAGCGTCCGTATGGATCTGATTTGATGGAGTCTCCGCTTCGTACGCTTATCGGTGTTCGCAAAGAACAGTTAATCGATTCTGGTTGCTGTGCTGATAAAACAAAACCAAAACAAAAAAGAAACACCACTTAAAGGTAGAGAAAATTAAACGCCGAGCGATAATCGACACTCCGCGAGGTGTGTCCGACATCTCGTTCCCCAATTAAATCGCTATCTTATCAGCGCCGGTTTAATTGAGCTTTAAGGTGCGTGAAAAATGGTCCGCTTGGCAACAGATCGGTCGCTTCGGGTCGCTTCTGGGTGCGTTGCTGCGTATCCTTAATAACTCGTACGACCTTTCTTACGCGATCACGACCCATCCTTGCCCAACATCCTGTCACTTGGGCACAAATGTCTTCATTTCTCCAGCCAGCTCCCCTGGGGGTGAACTTTGGAGGTGCCACCGATTTGTCTCCGCGATCGCGGGAGTTCGCGAACCGTGGTGAACCGTTTTGTTTCCATCGCCAAATGTACAACAGCCGAAAACAATGGGCGTCTGTGTGCCGCTCTGGCCGTACGATCGAATGCCCTTTTTTAACGGCAGCCGGGTTTGGTTTCGCTTGCCCGTACATTTGTAATGTTACAGCGTTTCGTGCGCCCTTTTTCGAATCGAATAATTACTCCACGGTTGGGCGGCAAGCGGTTCGGTACGGGCCCCGTTTCGGTTGCACCCACGGATGGACGAGCGTGGTTACGGCTTACGTAAGCCCTGACGCCGCGGGTTCTTATGCCATCTTTTGTCTTCTGGTGCCGGGTCCAGGGGGACACAGCACCGTTCCGTGGGCTCTGGATGTGGGATTTCGGCGGGCGGACAATGCGGCGATTATGAAGCGTGGTAGAAAAGCATGGCAAAAGGGCAACGGAGGCATCATAAAAACATTATTCTGAATTGTTTGCAGCACGCCCGAAAATCAATCCATTCGCAAAAATGTATAGCTAAGAGCAAGTAAGCGAAATTATTTGCAAGGCGTTGATCAGGGTGTGTGTAAATCTGGCATAAACTTAGTATTGCTTTGCTTTACAAACATGAGTCATAATTAATTAAATTACCACGATAGCAAACTCCAATACCAAACTAATGATCTAACAAATCTATCCATAAACATAATTTTGTATATCACTCCAATAAACTATTCAACCAAATGGAAATAATATTATGATATTATTTTGTTCTTTCACGGTCTTGCCATAGTGATAGAAATTGGACTAGCATCGAGCATATCTACCAAGTTTTATCATTTCAATTGATTTTAAATTCAAAGTTTTATTAATTTCCCAAAACACCGATGGCAAACATAATTTCCAGTTAATGTGTAAACGTGTGCATTTCACTTGAATTGACATAAGACATAACATAAGACATGTATAACTGGAAACATTTAACCTTTCGCGGCTACACTTGATTCTCGCTAAATCAAATGGATTAAATGACGGTTTACATGGAACAGTTGTGGCAGTCGTTTCCACCGTATGGCTTTGTTTCAATCACTTTCGATTGATTGAAATGCTTACAAACAACACATGTTTCAATTGCTTCTTGGAAAATAATAAATGGCATTTTTAAAAACAAATCCCTAACCCTATCGCTTGCGCGAAACTTTTCCGCTGATGCTTAACGCCCAGAGCGGTGCACAATTGATTGCGTACGGTTAATAAATTAAAGCGCTGTTGCTTTCGATCGACAACGTGCGGCTTGTAATGATCGATACTCACCGAGTTGTTGTAGTTTTTTTTTGTGTGTAAAAGGCCGGCCAATCATCGAGCTGACGGGATCGGCCTACTAGCATTGTTGTGCGTACAGCTGTGAACGGTGTGCCCCTTCGATTACGGCAAGCAGCTACACGAAAGAAGCGCGAGTAAAAATCGAATGCACATACGTATCGCAAGACATCTCTCAGGCGTCCCAAAACGGGATGCATAAACAATTTTAAAATGAATGTCCTCTACTTATGCCTCGACGGTTGTCGACGTTCAAAAGGATGTTCCGGGGCGTGAGGCAGCGGGGCGAATGGAAGAAACCCTTGTTTTTTTTTGAGTTCGTACACACATGCGAATGCATGTGAACTGATTCGGTTCCAGTCATTCATCGGGTTTAAAAAGCAAGAGCAGAAGATGATCAGCCCGAGCGAGATACAGTGCAAGATGGACGAGATTCGCGTGTTTGCGCGTCCCGCCTGGAGAGTCACGCATCGCAAATCAGCGCAGTAAGCGCACATGGCCATAAGTTGTGCATTGGCATGCAGCGCTATCGCGTTAAATCGTATCACATTACTTAAGTCGTTTATCTTTTTCTGCTTTCTTTACCTCGCCACTAGGCAGCCCTCCATGCAAACTCCTCGCCATATCATCCGATCGACTTTTAATCTTGTTTTTATTTTTATTTAGGGTGCAAAGAGAGTGCACCCCTTCCCATTTTGGTGCTTGTGCTAAATGACCGTCACCAGGCTGATACGATTTATTTCCCGCCCTTTCCGCCACTCACTGTATGTGAAGGGCGTTGGAATCGTAGTAGAAATCAGATCCAAAAATAGGGACTCAGGCACTTTTCTTGCCCCGCAAATCTGAATGTACCAGCGCATGAGCCTCAGGGGTCAGCTGCGTCAGTGCGTCCGGCTTCTGTACCAGGCAACAGCTTGGCGCATCTTCGCAAGCGCGTGCACACGCGCACCGGAATACCGCAAAAATGCTGCACGCAAGAGCCGCGTAAGAAGAAGCGTTGATGCCAAAAATTAATTATTATCATCTCGTGACCGTTGCCCATCCACAGTCGACCGTCGGCAAATGGGGTGGACGGTGTTATAAGCTGGCGCATAAATTTCTTTTGGCGAAATCTTTCAAGGCTCCTGCCTTTTGTGCGCGGCCGCCCAGATGCGCCGCATTCCAGTGCGGCTACGGTAGTGCGAGTTGACGAGCGTGGAAAATTAAGAAATTATGTCTTAACACTAATTTCTCCTGCACGGGGGGACACATACACGCCATGTCAGCGCAGCGCGTCGTTGGCCTGCTGACCCGGTGGCCCGAGCTGTTTAGTTGCGTACTTAATTTCAGCGACCGCGTGGTGTGGATTTTTTTAAAAGCGCTTTATTTCGAATTCTTTGCTCTCGCAGAAGGAGATGAGTTTTCACAGTTACGATTATTTATTCGATTTAACTGCATCAACACTTTACCGGTTAAGGCAACATAGTGAACATTGAACTTAACAGACGCTGATCCTTCTTACAGAACAACAGTCTAGAACTTCCCTTTAGGAATTTACTGAAATCCGCGTCCATAGCATATTTGATGGACTTGTTAATATGTCAGGCCATTTTTTCCACTGAGTGTAAATCAATCATTTTTTATTATTATTAAACATTTTGATGTTTCTTATCTCATAATCTCTCATCTATTCCTAAACGATGTCATATTAATGCTTCTTTTATTAGTTGATTCAGTAGTACAAGTGTTGGCAAGATATTGGGTATTTTGGCAGAATGGATAAATCAGCATGAGGCGTGTAATAGCATAACGAATGGCTGCTATTTTGACCGGTGTTTCATTTCTCACTTAATTAAATGCTTTCAATAGTTGCTGGCTAGTTTATTTCTTCGAAATGTCCTTATTTAAGGTTATTTAAGGGACCCCCGCTTTGTTGTCAGGATGCTTAAATCACCAGAAAACCAGATTTTTTTAATTATTTGCTTTCTCGTTCTATCACCAGTTTTTGCTTTATAATCATGACAATTCATGCTTATAATATACCACAAATATAAAAAATAAAAGTTGTAGAGCTTAATCCACAAGGGACCTCATGATTAAAATTTTGAATTGTTCGTATATTTAACAATTTTTTGCATATATTATGGCAAAATGTGTTGTTGTCAGTTTGGATGCTGCATTGTGGAATTATTTGATAATCACCTTTTTCATGTATTTACGAAAAGTGTCCATCTTATCCAGAGTGTCCGTCTTTACCTACTTTCTCCTACATATTACTTATATAAACTTAGACCAGTTGGTTTTTGATTTGCATCATTTTATATTGGCCAGTGGGCTTGACTTACGTATGTGGATAGTGAATCGTACGTTCGAAGCTTGAACACACGACGGACATTTTGTTAAGTCGTACGAGTTGACGAAAATATCATGAAACCGCTAGTAATTAACATTATAAGTTAAAGAAAGCTATCCCTGTTCAGTTAAATTATTTTGCGTCTTTTTCGTATCATTTGCTAATTAAATGCTGAATTTTTATCTGACATATTCGTTAACCATGATTGTTTATGATAAATTTCTATTTTTCTGTCAATGAAGATATTGAAATGGGCTAGAAATCTATAATATTTTCGACATTAGCAACAAAAAAACTTTGTTGAAAGGGTATATAGGGTAGCTATTACAAGCAAATTATTGATGCAATAAATCAATTGCCGATACGCTGGTACACTGATCATTTAACCGTGATACATTGAAATTGTTTGCAAATAAATACTCCATTGTGTTGCATAATTAATGTTTTTTATACTGCTCATTTCGTGGAATCTGATGTTCCATCATCAGCCGATGATTAATTGGTGAACGATTGATAGTACACCGTTTTAATCATGCTGGTAGCATTGTAAGGGGACTATTATGACACCCTTTTGAAACTGTATTCGGAATTAATATGAAACTGTGGATTATGGTTTATATCAATACACATTGCAATAAAGTCAATGGTGTGCTACTATTACGCAGTATTTAAAACGATATTTCATTAGAGATATACAATTGAAATTAAAAAAAGAGCTGCACCTTTACTACAGTGAGCTCTCCTTCATTTACTGACCCATTTCACATTCTCTCCATACATCACACCGCACGAAGCGCTTGTTGACAACCGTTACATCACCCACTCGCTAGTAGCTCGAAACAAACCCTTTTGGAGCACAATTGTCGTAAAGGTCGGAGGGACGGGAAATTCCGAAAAAAAAACAACAAAACTTCCCTTTTTTGGAGGATGCGGTTAGCGTACGAGCGCCATTTCTGATTGCTGCACGCTGCACTCGCCGCTGCTTTACTGAGCGAGAAAAATTGCATACTGTGCCAAAGCAATTAACTATAACATGCATCCCTGTTGGCGACCCGGTGCTCGGTGCAACGGTACGCTCCCGGGGGCGCAACATATCGGGTAAGCCGATTGCCCATTGACCCTAAAAGCAAGAGCACAGTGTGGAGTGTTCGGTACGCTAGCCGGTCCAAGCATTCGCCGAAATGTCGCCAACAGGGCTGCAAAGAAGAAAAAAAAACAAAAGGAAGCAAACGAATGTCCCAAAACCAACAAAATGAGACTGGGAGAAAAGGCCCGGGTCCAAATTATTGTTCTCCCTGGGTGCGGGAGGACAGCAGCGCGACAATGTAGTGTCCCGCGCGCAGCTCACGGTGGCTTTGGGGCTAGTGTGCACTCACGGCGAAACGGTCGCATGCAAAACAGATGCCTTACCTAACGAAGCGCAAAAGGGCCCACCAGCGGAGGTTGGCTCGCACCCTGGACCAGATCCCGAGCCATACCACACAACACACTGTCTGCCACGTGGAGCCGGCGAAGGCAAGGAACCCCTGCGGAAGGCATGCGGAAGGCGAAAGAGATAAAAACAAATACACATAAACTGTCGCCAGCGTGGTCGACCCCAAGGGTGGAACAGGCCGCCCGGTTGCGCTACATGCGGTTTTCCGCTTCATAAATCTCCCGACTTAATAACTTAATTTCATAATTTTTATTATAATCGTTTCTCGCATGGCGACGACAACGCCCGGGCCCAGCGTCGCCCTTTGCCGATGGATCGAATTGAGGACACGGACGCGAATCGATCCGGCAGACCCTGGAACAGTGCCGTGGGCAAGAAGGGGGAGGGGGGGGGGACGGTTGAGCGAGTCGAGCGAGTGTCGAGAGTCGAGCGAGAGGGGGGAATATCGTTGTCACACCTCCTTGGGGCGTAGCATGCGAAGGGTTGTTGTAAATGTGCATTTCGCCGGATTTAGCATTTCTCGACGACCGCTCCAGGATGTCGCTACGGTAGATAGAACGGTTTTACCGTGCCGGAACATAAATCATGCTGATCACAATGAACGCTGTCGAGTTGGGGGTTGTTTCTTGTGTGTGTGTACGTTTTTTTATTATTAATTTTGGAAGTACACAAGTCGAAGCACGCAAAATCTGTATTGGAATTTCAAACCACCCTCTCACTCACTCTCCTTCCAGCTCTTCATCAACAACGAGTTTGTCGATGCGAAGAGTGGCAAAACGTTTGCGACGCTCAATCCGACCACCGAGCAGCCGATCGTGTCCGTCGCCGAGGGTGACAAGGACGATGTGGAGGCGGCGGTCCGGGCGGCCAAGGCCGCCTTCGCCCGGTCCGCACCGTGGCGCCAGATGGACGCCTCGGGCCGGGGCCGGCTGCTGAACCGGCTGGCCGATCTGATGCAGCGCGATATCGATACGCTCGCGAACCTGGAATCGCTCGACAATGGCAAAACGTTCGGCGACTCGCAGTTCGACATTACGTGCGCGATCGACACGTTCCGGTACTACGCGGGCTGGGCGGACAAGATCCACGGCAGTACGGTGCCGTCGGACGGACCGGTTCTGACGTACATCCGCAAGGAACCGGTCGGCGTCGTCGGGCAGATCATCCCCTGGAACTATCCGATCCTGATGCTGACCTGGAAGTGGGCGCCGGCCTTGGCGGCCGGCTGCACGCTGGTGCTGAAACCGGCCGAACAGACACCGCTGAGCGCACTGCACATGGCGGCGCTGTCGAAGGAGGCCGGATTTCCGGACGGCGTGATCAACGTGGTGAACGGGTTCGGGCCGACGGTCGGTGCCGCGATCGTCGCCCACCCGGACATCCGGAAGGTGGCGTTCACCGGGTCGGTCGAGACGGGCCGCATCATCCTGAGCGGGGCGTCCACGTCCAACCTGAAGAAGGTTTCGCTCGAGCTGGGCGGCAAGAGCCCGCTGGTGATATTCAACGATGCTGATCGTAAGTGCGGAATCCGAAGCGTTGCGAAGCATTGCAGTGGGCGCTAATAACATTCTTGTTTGATTGTTGTTTCAGTGGACGAAGCGGTTGAAATTGCCCACAATGCCATCTTCGCTAACCACGGCCAGAACTGCTGCGCCGGTAGCCGCACGTTCGTGCAGGAGGGCATCTACGATGCGTTCGTGGCGAAGGCGGCTGAGATGGCCCGCCAGCGCAAGGTGGGCGATGCGTTCCAGGACGGCGTCCAGCAGGGACCGCAGGTGGACGAGGAGCAGTTCAAAAAGATTCTCGGCTACATTGAGTCGGCCCAGGCCGAGGGCGCCCAGCTGCAGGCCGGTGGCAAGCGTGCCGGTACGGTGGGCTACTTCGTGGAGCCGACCGTCTTCTCGAACGTGACCGACGGCATGAAGATTGCGCGCGAGGAAATCTTTGGCCCGGTGCAGAGCATCCTGAAGTTCAGCACGCTGGACGAGGTGATCGAGCGGGCGAACAGCACCGAGTACGGGCTGGCGGCCGGTGTCGTCACCAAGGACATCAATACCGCGATCACCTTCACGAACGCGGTCGAGGCGGGCTCCGTGTGGTAAGTGTTTTGGGGTTGGCTGGGCGTGGCCCCACCGGAAAGGGAAACCAAACGTCAGACCACAGGCCCCCTTACCCTTGCTTGTGCTACCGTTACAGGGTGAACTGCTACGATTATGTGGTGCCGACGACGCCGTTCGGCGGCTACAAGCAGTCCGGAAGTGGCCGCGAGCTCGGCTACAGCGGCATTGAGCTGTATCTGGAAACGAAATCCGTCACGATCAAGCTGCCGGCGAAGGTGTGAGCGTGATGATGTACTACTGGAAGAGCTGTGCTTTTTTGTGAGCGTCTTCTGCGGGAAGTAATAAAGTAACCGAACATGCCCATTTCGCATCTGCATCGTTCAGAGCGACGAATTCGCTTGGCTTGGCTAAGTTGGAAAGAAATCGAAACTTTATCGAGCGAAAGTAAAAAGCGGATCACGGAACACATACGCACGATTGTGGATCTTCTGATTGAGAAGCTGGGGTTTGAAGCAAATACCAACGGCCGCTGGGTTGATGATCGTACGGCGTGAACAGCACCGAGAGCGTGATCGTGACAGCGTTCGTGCATCTTTTGAGCAATTTCAATATCAATTACAGTTCCATTTCGGAAAACTACCGTCCAACGCTGGCCCGAACGTCAGGCGACGTCCGAAGAGAAAGTAATTAATAAGAAAGTCCTTTTCTTGTCCTTCAATTTCAAGGTTTCAGCGCGGAGGGCACGGAGAGGAAAGACGCATCGGGGTGAAGTGTTTTTTTACATTCGTGTTTTTCTCAATTTCTCCTTTTCCTTCTCATTTCGATCGATTCGTCGACAAGTCCCGTTGAAAGGTTAAATTTGCGTTCCAAAAATCGATTATTCTTGCAGACCCCGATCGAGTGCGAATCAGTCGACACGGCTAACGGAGTTCGGGCGCGAGCTTAAGGCTAAAAATAACACTGATCGTCTTCCCTTTTTTCCCAGTGTTCCAGTGGAGCAGACCATCAGCCGCCCTCTCGCTGTAACTATCAAAGCAAACAAGCGGACAACATTAATGGAAGGGAATGGAAAAATGACTGAGAAACACGATTCGATTCCGAAAACAACCGTTACAACAACCGGCGGATGACATTGGCGTGGCAGATGGAATATGCAGCGGACGCGGGACGACATGGAAGTTCAACTCCCTCTGTTCGCGCCAGGACAGGGTGCGAAAGGTTCACGGCTGTGGTTTGCTTCGGTGACATCGTGGGATGGTGGGAAGGTTGGGAGGGGAAGAGTATCGAACCGATTGATGGCTGTGCCGGAAAATCCGTTAAGTGCAACGGCTTGTGCGCCTGAAAACAAGGCGGAAGTGATATCTTCGGTATCGGAGGATTTTCTGTAGGTTCTGCGAACTGATCGCTTTCCTCCAATCGACAAGTATCGCACGCGGCAAATTCGAACGACCATCTCCCGCCAGGATCTGGATGGGGACGCGCAAATTGAGGCAAAGATCGTGCTTCGCATGTTTCGCACCGGGACAGGTATCAATAACATCTTGAGGCATCAGACTTTTGTGCGAATAAGTGGGTAAGATATGTCTTCGCACTCAAGCTTGGAACGCCACTCGAAAATTGTTAATACTATGTCTCGTCCCCGTGCGCCAGAACACTTCACCCGGTCATCGATTCCCTTTGGATGTGGGGTTTTGTGTATTTTGTTGTTGTTTTTGTTGCTCATACCAGCCCTTTTGTTTGCCCAGCGTTTTGGGTTCGATGGACTCCGACGAATAAGCCCACTCGAAGAGCAACGGTCTGCGCTCCAGACGCTGCATGACCTTTCGTTCATGCTTGCTTGACGTACCGCAAGCAATACGCAGAAGAAGAAAAGTAAGTAACCCAGCGCCCCAGTCAGCGGCCGGAGCAAATGTGCAAGTCAGTTGGGCCCTTTTAAGATCGCTTTCGTTTTCGCTCCTTCATCTTCATCATTTTCACACGTCAGTGCTGACGTTTCCGCGTGCCCTGGTTCGAATTGCATTCGTCCGTCCAGACGCGAACACTTGGCGGTCCAGAACGTTGCACATGCGAGAACACCTCGCCTACGGTGTCAGATCCTTCGGTTGGTCGAACCAAAGCGCACTTGTCTGCATACGATCGTTGTATGGTGCCGAATGGCAGGTGATCGTACAGCCGACACTTAATAGTCACTGTAAACAGGCACCACGGTACGGAGCGTTACCTGTAGTACGCTGCTTGCTCGGCAAACATCCTGTATGCCGAGGTGTCTGTAACGTCTGCAAGTGTTTGGCAGGTGGTGCAGAAGATCGTCTTAATTGAATGCGGTGTGAAAACGATACACTACTCGTAGCGGGAGGATGTAAAACAAACACCTGGACCGGTTTGTTCCAAAGCACGGGGTTTGGCGTCGACACTGCGGAAGAGATTGGAGCCAACTTCGCCATCAACCCTTGATGTAGGTGCGATTCGGGCAGCATCCAACGAACGGGGTTGGTAGAAATGTAATGGAATTTGCATCCTAATTGAGTTGCAACCAAATCTAATCACAGCGATTATTGCGTAGCAGCTTTGATGAAGTCATCGGGAAAGGTACGGATGCTGGACTTTTGCAATTTAGCCTAATAACTCGCCGCTCGCCTGTCGGTGCAATCGGAACGAAAGCGACATTAATGATGTTGGCATTCCGCCGTGGATCGTGGACCGACAGTGATATGATCCTATTAGCTTCTCAGCTGCAATCCTGTTTGGACCGGGGGGCCGGACCTGGAACGGCCTTCGGTGCGTAATGGGTGCTATCGATTGACCGGTATGTGTTTCTGATTATGCAACCGGGCATAGGGCCGTGAGTTGACGTGAGCTGCGATCCATTGCCCGGCGTTCTGTGACGTTAGAAATCTTCATTCGATATGTTACTATAGATGTTTATTAAGAGACTCGCTAGAGACAGTATGATATTAAATAATGGATGCAAAAGTTGGGTAAGTTGGAAATATGTCATTCTTCTTAACAGTACTGTTATTTCGATTCAATAATTGCCTGATTACTGGTGTAACACACCTTGCTTATAGTAACGTAAAAAGTGGTAACGTAAATAAAAGTGGAAATTTCAGGAAGAAAGCGCTTTAAAATAGATGTGTGCGATTATACTGAAACTGAACGAAGAAACGTAAACGAAGTAAAATAATAACTTTAGTTTTCAATGAATTCCTTCGATTGCATACGATTGTAACGTATCGTTTACTTAATCTTTTTGATTTAACCTCTTTATGTAATTTATCCCCATTGAATTCATACATAAAAGCAAAGTGTAGAGTATTTTCCCAGTATAAGCTTAAATTGTCTCTTAAAAATTCCCTCCCATTGTAATTTTGAACTTTTTCCGATGCTTTGCTCTCAATACAAAACATTAAAAAGTATAACATAAGCAGCATTTTGTTGCATAAAGTCGTTGAAAACTTTGGTGCAGAAAACTTGAAAACCATTCTTATATCCGTTGAGTTTTCCTGCAGTACCGCATTGTCCGTTTATAAGCTTCGGTATCCGGTATCTTACAATATTCACTGACATTGAATTGATCACCCCATGTTTCCGATGCTCCAGCTTCTTCCAATCGATCATCCAACGGTGGAGTTTTCCTCCAGTCAATTGCATCATCAAACCATCGCAGCCCCTGATTTGCTTTGGGAATTCCTCTCTCTCTCGACAAATGAACGCAAAAAAACACACACACGCACAGAGAAACCAATGGATTCAGCTGAACCGGTAACTGCCAAGAAGGCGTCCAGTAGGCTCGGCAGGGCGTCGTGGCTAAAATTCCAACCAAACATCGTTCGCTCCATCAAACCCCCGCGGGCGATGAGACAGACGCCAGGCACCAACCGCCGGAGAGAAAACACACAAACACAAACATTTTGGTCGGTGCACATTTCGCGCCCCGGCTGAGCACTGAATGAATGCGATCTGCTCCGATTGCATAATTGTTCGGCGTCATAACTTCCGTTTCTTCGCACACTTCCCTCGGAAAGCTTCGAGCCGTTCCACCGTCTCCTGCACCTTCCGCACGGTTTTGAGGAAAATGAAACCTTTCGAAAACTAGTCCACTAATGGGGGATAGTGCGCTCGGTGAGCGCTCCGGAACGTCCGATTGATCTGCTTGCACCGGCTGTGTGTGTGTGTGTGCCGATGCCGAGAGGCTGTGAAGCAATGAAAACAACTCGCTTCCACTTTCCAACTCAACTCAACTCCACTGGTGAAGCTCCCAGGGCTAGAGCCACACATCTATCACCGGTGTGCGCACACCAGCCATCATCGAGATCTGCGCGAACGGGTACACTCATAAATCATGCACACAGAGAGCGTGCAAGATGTCGTCCCACGTTGGCAAATCTACTAGGCAGCCATAACAAATCAGCATAACTTCTAATTTGTGATGTTTTTTTATATTTATTTTATATCCACTAGCGGGTTATTGTACCGTGTCCAATTCGTCGATGAACAAGGGCCCCGCAACGGGTTTGAAGGTAGGAAAGCGTTGGTCGAGCAGTTCAGTGCTCGATGCCGTCGTACACACGAGACACGAAGATTCGGGGAGTGAAATTAAAGCTAAGCAGCAGGAGAGAGATGGCACTAAAAAAGTAGCATAACACTACCTACCAGATTCCATCACAGCGTAAGGGAAGAAATGGTGATCGTAAAAAAAGCGCACGAGCGCCACCTCCGAGGCGTGAAACTTGTACCCAAGTGTCCAGTGTCCCGTTTGGGCAGTGGAAAGCAAAAGACGTGCAGCCGATGTTTTCAAGCTGCGCCAGCGATCTCTCATATGCTGACGAATACGAAACAAAGCCACATACAACAACAAAAAATCTGCAAAATTCAAACGAACATACATGCGGGACCCACACCGGAACAATGTCTCACGTTCAACGGGGTTTGATCGAATTCGATCGACTACTAAAAAAAAAAAATTCCCCCAAGCCACCCATCGAAAAGGTGTCTTGCGTTGCCGTGGCCAGCGATTATGTGACGCAGTGCGGTAGTGAGTCGAATCCGAAATGGTGCAATTACGGTGTGCCGATTGTGACAGCATCATCAGCAGACAAAATGACAACGGGAAACTGGGAGCGAAGGTACCACGGGAAGGGCACGCGACGGCGGAGGTTACGAAGATCGCGCACCTCATCCACGTTCGCTGGCACCCTCGCTCGCGAAAGTGATTGTGTGAAGGCGTAATGTTGGCCGTTTTGTTTGCGTTTTCGGCCAACCGGCGGGGCCGGTGACGCGTAATGGCGATGCTGATGATGACCGTTCGCGATGGATGGCAATGGAAGGAAGACATTTCGCATTAGCTGCATAAATGATTACGCGAACGCGTCCGGAGAATGATGAGCGTGAGAAAGTTGGCAACTGGGTGGGTGAGACACACGGTGGTCACATTGCAGGAACCTGAAACGAAATTTATTATTTGTTTAATTTTGTCACCTGAAACGAAAAGCATAAGTTTGGGATGAAATATGGATTTTTTTGTAGTTGGTTTCTTTTAACTTGCTTTTTGAATAAAACTGAAAATAATATAAAAAAATATAAAACATAAAACATTTAGTCAAAATGAGGGGTTTCACCAAATTTTAGCTTTTCTACTAAACAAACTCTACTCTACTTGACATAAGTAATGATAACAAAACAACATATTGATCCTGGGAATCATGTTCTTTCCATACATACATCTTTCTATAACAGCTCTATGCCATTTGTCAAGTGTAAATGCGAATCCAAAGAACATGGATTTTAATGACATACTCATTGTATGGTACAAACAGCCGAATGGAATGCTCGTGTTCTCGGAACGGTGGTGTAATGCATGGCAAAGAATGTCAAAAACAATTCTACCACTTTTTGCCCATTACATCTGAGCGAATCCCCCCCCCCTGGCCTGCAAACATTTCATACACTAATGACCTAAAAAACAACCGCTCCAGCTGCATCATGTCCAAAAATCAGCCAGACTCCCCGCGGGTGTTCCAAGCGAACATTATTGCAAACTGTGGCTGTTTTTGTTTTGTTTTTGTTTTTTGTTTTTCAAACAAACCCCCAAGCACACACTTCTCACGATTTCGCACTGGAGGCCCTTCGTTTTGATCCTTCTTATTACAATTCCCAGCGCAAGCAGCTTGGCTCGCAGGCATGTCTTCGCCTGTCTGGGCCTTTCAAGCCCGACTGCTCGAGAAGCACTCCAGCCAGAGGTAAGAAAAATAACGCATTTACCAAAACATAACGCTTGCCGTCGTTCGCCGTGGCATTAGTGTACCCCTCAACGCACCCTGTCGAGTCCCCTCTGCGCCGGTAGGTTTAGAACGCAAACGCTCTCCCGGCCGCAGACCAACAGAACAGAATCCAACCGTCGAGATCGTGCTCGATTGCTGACGCGCGCAGTTTGTATGCGGGCGAAACGCAGGCAGGCCCTTTCCGATGTGCTCATCCTCCGCTCGACTCCGGGCTCCGGTGAGTAATCGCATCTAACAACCCGTTTATGGGTAGAATAAACTAAAATAAAACGATACATCTGCGCTAATAATGTTTCCCTCCGTTTTGGGAGAACCGTTGCGACGCACGCAACTGCAGACTGCGGGAGAGGACTGGAGGAAGAAGAGAGGGGCAAATTACAAGTTACCGCCATCGGGAAGCATTATGAACCCACGGTACCTCACCGGCAGTGGTTGCAGGGGAGCAGTGGACCGCGCATGACCGTGTTGCAATTCAATGTCAGCAATTTGTTAGAAAAATGTTCCGTGCAAAGGTCGATTCTGCGAACGCCGTTATCTGCGCTGGTGCTACAAGATGCCTTCCACCTTGAACCGTCCCGAACCGAACCTGCTGCATCCATCTATTGTTTCTATTTATTGTACCTATTTTGTGCTAATAGCCACCAGATGCAACATATGCCCCTTTTATTGCATATGTGCAGTTGAGAACAGAACCGTTCCTTGCGGTGCGTAGTCGGGGTCTGGGAAGCGGGGACAGGGAAGAGTGTCAGCACACGTCTGACACGGTTGTTGCGATACAGACCGCGGCCCAGACCGCGAACGATCGTCTACCGAGGGGTGGAACGGAGAACAGGGGGGTCTACGTACAAAGCGCAGACATTACCACCGATGCACCTTGTACGACGCGAGTCGCAGCTTGGGCAAGAATCAGGTGGATCAAGTTTCCTGATGCTGTGCGCCCCGATGCGCTGGCGGGGGAGCTCCGAAGGCACAAGGATGCTTGACACCGTTCTGCTGCTCTGTGGTGGTCATGGACAATTACACGTGCATACGCACGGACGGAGCTGCGATCACATTGCACGCCGATCTATCGACCGCTTCGGCTGGCGGATGACGTTCGACTTTCGAGCGTGGGAATGACAGAGAGGTGCACTGATCGCGGTGGTGGAGGATATTTATATTATTTGACTCTTCCTTACATGCGCACACACACACACACTCGACGCACACCGAGAGAACAACTGATCGCAACCGATCGTTCTGAAAGCTGCTGTTGCGCGCCTACAAGTCAGCGCGGTGCGGCTGTGGTTTGCGCCCCAGCAGCGAACAGGAGAAGGAGCAGTTTTATTGGCAGGTAATTACGGTTCCATATCGATTTCCTAATGCTACCTTCCTTGACGCGACCTGCACCGCGTGTAGCAACGGTACGTGCTCAGCGCATCCTTTGTCTAGTGGCTCTAGTCGCCGGTGGAGGGGGAGTCAATGCGAGGTTAAGTTATGGTAATACGCGACAGACATGTGAAGATAAGGAAAAACGGCCAATGAAAGAATGTATTTACACGCTCGAATAAACCAATCACTTGTCGCTGGTTTATGGTATTTACAGAGACAAAACCACAAACATATTTTGTTTTTTATCTCATTAAGATGTAGAGTCATGCCAATGCCCTGTTTCAAAAGCATAGCCGTATTTAATAAGACAGCATAAACAGAAAAAATACCGCTGGTATGTTGTTTTTTTGTTTTTAATTTATGATTTTTATGCAACAAAAAGCTCCTCGTGGTGTACTTAGATCCACGATGATTATATACCTATTATCTTTGCTTTCATTTGTAGAAAGAAAATCCGCTTAATGTCCGTTTAGCGATTTTAGTGATATTTATCCGCTATCAAATAAATATCGCTAAAATAGCAATATCTTCATATCGATACCAAATACTAAGATTGTAAGTAAAGACAAAATCAGAATCGTTTGTTAGTTTTATAGTTGATGTAACATATATTTTGCACTTAGACACGACAGAAACTTGACATGATGTTAGTCAACTAAATAAAATCTAAAAAAAATTCTTTAGGTCACATAATAATTCACTTGCTGTACTTGGTTCTTACTACTCTATTTCTTGTTGCAAAGATTTGTTTTTTTTTTGCTTCATTATTTGATATATTTTATTGTTGATTCTCTGAAAAAAAATATCAATAACAACAATAACTAGAATAACCACCAGCAAACAGGAGAATCTCAGATGTTTAATTAATAAATGAATTTAACCATTTACTAAAACAAAAACAAAAATACATCCGAAGCAGCATCAGAGACAGCATGAATCCCACGTGCTACATTTATTTGGTTGTTTGCCGTATAGTCAAATTAGTAATAAATTAGTTTCCCTATTTGGCATGACAATGATATTAATGATTGTTATTTTAAATAAGGCTAAAACGTATTGGCCAAAAAGTGCGAAACTATGTTACCACTAGAACAATTTAGCCTTTAATTAGAGGTTGAAAACTGTGTTTATTAATTTCATATCATTCTTTCAAGAATTCTTTCAAGAAGAAAATTTTGCCAAGTTATATTTATAACTGAAAAGCACACTTTTAAAATAAATTAAAACAATTGCTGTTTCTAATCAAATGCAACCATCGTTCCTCTTCGATCCAGCTTGGGAAAGCGGCTAAATAATAGCAATAATGATAACAAGAAACGTTCAATACACAACGCATATTTATCAAAAACTGATGAAATATACCTTATTTTACTGTCCGCCAAATATGAATGCTGTAAATAGCAATAGTACTATAATTACATTATTCTTCAATGATCTTTTGCAACTGTACACGCCTTGAAAAAGCAAAACCATCGCACATGAACGCTCCATACCAAACACGTACGCTCTCCCAATTTCACACCACGTAAATAAACGCAAAACGATTGCGTCTAATTCGGTGTGCACTTCGCGAACAAACGCGCTACAAGCTTTGCGCATTAATAATCGCGCATAACTCATTGCCAACCGATAATTGCTTTTCGCACCTCTGTGCGCCGCCCTACGGCAACTCCCGGCACGAAAAAGGACTGGGTTTGAATTCGCGTACACATATATTTTTGGTAATAACATGTGCCTCAGGTGCTCCCATTCCGAAGCACCGTCCGCATATGCTCTCTGGCCGATTAGAGCGTGGTGTGAACAGACACCACCGGCAGCATAATTGTACATTTGCTGCCACATTATGCTGTGCGTTTGGGAATGGTGCCGTTTTGCTTGCATTAATCGTCGCCCGCCGATCTTTGGCAGCCGCCCGCCGGTCCAACGGAACGGGTGTTGCCCCCATGCGAGGAAGGGATATGGTAAGCTGGTTGCGTTCTACCCGATTCAAGCTGCAACCTCACGTGCGGTGGTTCGTTGTGCGAGAGCATAGCAGACGAAATGGTGTAGCGATCTCACTTTCGCACTTTTCGCGTCGTGGCGCGTGTTGGGCTGGTGGACAGATCCATTTGGCGACGCGGAGATGGTAGCGTATCCCCGGGGCGAGCGGCGGAACGACTGCACCTAGCCGGCAAGCCACCAGGCGGGCAGAGCTCAGTCGTTGTTTTCGCTGCGATCTGTTCGCGTCTCGGTTTCGGCTGCTTGGCTTTCGGCGTCACGCGTGTAATACGCCCGTGTTTGGCTAGACTTGTTTGCGAGTGGTTGGTGTCGATTTGCTGTGCGGTTTCCGCTTCCTTTCACACAGAGTGCAGTGCTGTGGTGGTGTACTGATCGCGTCGATCGAGTCTGCGTGGTAAGGTCGTAGTACGACCAGGGGGGGACGAACGCGCTGTGACCGTTCACTGCGCCGTGTGCAGTTCGTGAGGGAACCGGTGAGTGCGGGCTTTACAGTGTTTTGGACCCGTTTCCCTCTCTTGCTCTCTCTCTCTCTGTGTCTCAATCTCGCTCCGTTTGAATGGAAGGTTAGAGAGCACAGCGTTTGACAGGGTTCGTCTTCTGCTTCCATCCGTACGCGTGCAACGCGGGCCATCGAACTCGTACTTTCATCGTCTGGACACTCAAGTTCGGGGTCTCCAGTCACGATCGCGCCTTGAACACGCAGACTCCTTTTTGCACAGGTTTCGCCACCGCATTTCTTCCCCTCTCCCCTTCCCCTTCCTACCTCAAGCGTGCTGGCGAACGTGAATATGAAAGTTTAAATCGAAATCCGGGCAACGTTTTTGTGCGACCCCAGCGGAAACAAAGAGCCAACCGTCCGGTTCGACCTGGTTCAAGTGCGGCCGTGCACCGTATCGATCGCGTAGGCGTTGAAGAACGATCCCGAAAAGGAAAAGGGAAGAAACAAAACCCCACAGTGCAACAACAGCGGCAGCAACAGCCAAAACAAAACAACCAAGCACACTGCAACGGGTCGCCAACTACACGTGTTAGAAACTCGACCACTCCTCAGCGGTCGTACAGCAAGGCGAAAGTGTTTTCGATGACTGGTGAAAAAGACTAAAACGCACGACGACGTCGATCAAGTCCTGAACACCCGCTCCTTGGAAGGTAAGCTCATGAATGCATGCACGCGGTGGTAGATTCGGGCGAGTCGCGGAAGGAAACCGCCCAGCAACAGAAACAATTTCATTCATTCATGTACAAAGACAATCCCGGACGTGGCGGGTGAGACCCAGCTGGCAAAATGGTAAATGGTAGGTTTCGGTGGCTATCTGAGGCGGCAGGTGCAGTGGTCCGTGTGGGCCGGTAGCCTGACCTTTGCAGTGTTTAGCTTCCAGATCCGATCGGAACGATCGCGGAACGGCACCCAGACTACAAGCCGACCGCGGGGTGATCGTTCAAATGATTAAGATCTCAGATAAACTGTACGTGCAACTCGGGTAACTCTTGGGAAGGGGTAAAATGGTTGGAATGCTGTAGTGCTGAAGAGTGGTTTGAATCCGTCGGCCCTGTCCGGTACGATTATCGGGACACGTAGGGGCGCACGTGTGGGTCAAACGTTTTAACTTTCGACAGAGAAATAAGTAATCGGTTTGCATTGATATCCCAAAATACCACAGTGCTTGTTGAACGAGTATTTTTTATTCAAATTGTTAGCTTAAATTGTACGAAAAAACACAGTTGTTATGTTTGAATTCCCTGTATTGGTATATTCTCTAACTATTGAAAATTTCTTTCAGCAGTTTAATGGACACAAATACAGATAAAATTGGAAGCTTCCCCGTTTTCACGGAATCCTATCAAATCAGTAGCAGAAAAACTCCAAAACATTTGTTAATACTGAATTCTAAACGATTGGGTAGATATATGACCATGTTAGCAATTTACCAAAATCTAATCTGACAATTCTGGTGGCAAAAAAAGACATGTTGTGGTCATCTTTGACCCAGAACGGACGCAGCAATGCTTCAATAGACAAAATATTGTTTACAAAGTTTTACAAGTCACTTGCAAATGAAAACATTGGGGCCCTTCACGATTCTAGTCAGCTTTTTGTATGGAGTTTGACAGTTGGAGGCTGAAATCATGTAAACACTCCATAGAAAACCACACACAAAACTAGCCTGCGATTTTCAGTCTAGATTATTCTAGCCTCAAAGCTAGAATTAGATTCTAGAATTAGAGTACCGAGAATTAGAGTACCTGCTCGAAAAATGGCAAAACAAGGTGGTGTTTACATTTATCCCAAGGTACATTTAAGAGACCAGGTGATGGAATATAGAATCAAAGTGTATGTAGTCCAGGTGGTCTCATAGCATGTTTTTTATAACCAAATTTGAACATCACTTTTTGACAGAACGGGTGAAAACTTTTGCTCAAACAAGCTTTCTAGAGGCTTGACGAATGCAAAACACTCTTAAAGTCTTTATTTAGAACGATGAAAATCAGTCTTCTTAATTCATACACCTTGAGATTATCCCACCTGTATATTATACCGACTTAGATAGCTGCTCGAAAACTGCAATACAATACAAACAGCTTACATGCTGAAATTTCAGCCAAAGAACTTAAAACGGAAAGGACCCCATGGTTATTCGCCACGTGCAAAATGTTATTCCACATAGACATTTGACATTTCATCATCATAATAATTTTTAATTTCTTCAGCATGATTTTCAACACGGCTCAAACTGGATTGAGTTTCACAGTTCTTTGTTATATGTTGAGAATCATGCGTTGAAACTGAAATTTCATTTTGAAGCAATTACACAATTTGACAGCTGATGAAAAACATCTTGGAGGTCGAGAATAATGATGTGCATATTCGAAAGTGACTTGGAAAACCCTGGAGTTGAATGGAGTTGAAATTCTTCTTCTTCTTTGGCTCAACAACCAATATCGGTCAAGGCCTGCATATACCCACTTGTGGGCTTGGCTTTCAGTGAATAATTGATTCCCCCTCATAGCAGGATAGTCAGTCCTACGTATGGCGGCGCGGTCTATTTGGGGATTGAACCCATGACAGGCATGTTGTTAAGTCGTACGAGTTGACGACTGTACTACGAGACCGGCAGTTGAAATTACTTCATTTAAAAATACAAATCCATAATTAAAACTAGAACTTTGGAATTAATTACTCCATATACCTAAAGATTCAATCGTTTTGAACATATGCGTAAGAATTGTTTGACAATAAACGTACGTTGTTATCAAATACCAAAATCATAGTTCATAATTCAATTCACTAAAAAGAAAAAGGGGTTTCTTCATCGATTTCTTGTTGACCTTTTTTTCACCAATCGCTCAGTAAAATTAAATTCGCTACTAGTTTTATGTGGATTTATAAGCATTTCCTTTGAGTTTCCTCACTACGATTGAGCAAAGATCACTACCGTTCGATATAAGGGAGTTCTGCATTGTTGAGAAGATTGTGGTCTATCTAAACTTTGCATCGCTGCAATAAAGAATTCCTTTGTAAATGAGAAGTTTGCTTTTTTTAATGTGCTTACAAGTATTTTCCGTAGAAAATAAATGTTTTGCTGAACAAGATATTTAAAACAATTCATTACGAATGAGGATTGATCGAATGATCCATACCAGAAGAAGTACCAGATTGCAAGAGTAATAATCATAAAGATTTATATACCGATTTATATACAACTCAAAAATCATTATGACAAATGGAGATTTTAGTTCGCAAAACAAATAAGAAATTGAGGCAGACACGGCCCAACAATTCAGACAGTATATGTGCGAGACACACATAAGCCACTCATCTTTTCCACCTCGCGACGGCTCTGCTGTACAAGCCAGGTTGAATGTTTAGTTTCGACCATCTCATTCGAAAATCGTTGTATCATTGAAGTTGAGCTGTTGAAAAATCGTTTCATCTCATTGAACCACTGGGGGTTAATACTGGGGGAATAGTAAGTGAAAGTCTTAGAACAACCACCATCATTAATCGGCCTGATCGACGGTGCAATTCATTGACGCCCTCACAGTAACCTTTCTCTCATCTTTGCTCTCTGTCTCTCCCGCTTCCCCATCTGCCTTTGGCGCTGCTCTTGGTGCCATTACCCGCGCGGCCTCCCAATAGTATGGCCGTTGGCGTTGTGCGTGTAGCGCTGGCATTGGTGTAATGTCGATGTAACGACACTGGTTGCGCGCTGTTATGACATTTTATTGCCCGCCAGTTACAGTAGTCACTGCGTCTGCAGACCCCTTCTGGTCGGGATCCGGCCCGGGCTGGGAAGAGGAGCCGCAACGCGATGGGACTGCGCCAACGGAAAGCAGTGCACATCGGGCGCATGCCCACACTTTCACCTACGTGAAACGAGATCAAAGATCATGTGACAAAGTGGGCAAACGTTGCCGTCAACACGTGTGTATGTGTGTGTGATTGCGAGGGTAATTGTAAAAATTTCATTTCATCATCATGTACGTTTTGCGCATGTAGGTGGTCCCGCTTCTGGACGGTTCCTGGATTGTTTTGCGTTGCTTCTACAGGGCTGGGAGAGAAGGGAAACACTCACCCATTAACATTGTTTTGGACTGGGTAGTGCAGCTTCCTAGTGCAACCTTTTCCATCTACTGCCACACACAAACACACACACAAATGCAGCCTGTGCTGTTCGATCGGAGTTCAGAGTAAGTCATCTGCCGGAGGAAATTCCCCCGCGGGAGTTGCAGGATTCCAGGCAGTGAAATGGCAATTTCTCACATCGCGTGTTAGATGGCCGGTACGCGTGGCGTGGGAAATGCAAATTTCTAACGGCTCTATTGGCTGCAGCGACAAAGCGCAATTTTATTGCCATCCCACGAACAGACGGGTGGGGGAGGGGGAGGGAGGAAAGTCTTCGGATGCGAATGGTCGTAATCTATGGTTGCTGTACATGCAATTCATCTGTTAGCGGTTAATGTGAGTTGCAACGACTTCGGTCGGTGGCCAGCGCGGAGTAATGACCGGCTGGGGGTTTAATTTTTTAATATCCGATAAATGCAATCACGCTGTCGATCGGGGGGGCATTTCAATCCGGGGAGGCTATAATTTATGACGTATTGTTTGCGGAAATGGCTCTCTTCCTCGATGACCTTTGGACATTTCGATAAGAATGAGAGAAACTTTTGCAAATGTACCCAACTGAAAAGGGAAGGGATTGTTGTCTAATTGTTTTATAATAAGCCAATAGCTAAATTGATATGACTGACCTCTGAATGAGTATGAAATGTATTTTTAAAAATTAATAAAACAATCCATTAACTGCAAATGATTACAATTTCTTTCCATTTCGATGTCCCACTTGTGCTCCCATACTCACTTAATTTTCCCTACACCCAGTAAGACTTCTGCACTTCGCCCAATGTCTGTCTTTCGATCCATCTTAAGATAATCAATCTTAATCGACCACGAGCTCCATCAAAACGACCACAGCAGGACACGGGTCTTTTAAACCCATTCAAACAAACCCTCTATCGTCAAGCTGCCCCTACGGTGATTCTACGTCCGTTTTGGCCGGCCAGTGTACGGAACTGAAGGTGCACTTTCAATTTAGCTAAACGAAGTAAAACAAAAGCAAATGGGAAAGATAAATCCGAGAGGCCAAAGGGCCTCTTTGAGGACGTGAGGGGAAAAGATGACTCATCAGATAACTCGATCAATTTCGCTTTCGCACGAAACGGAATGGGGCGTTTAGGAAGACGCTAACTGAAGCTCACCGGAAGACTGCACTGCTGCCCAGTGAGTGAGGCAACGTGCAGCCGTCACTCTAATGCCTTTTGCTTGAATGTTGTTTGCTGGTGCGCTGTGAACGAAGCAATGTAAAATGGGCGTTTGGGTCTGTGGCAAGGTTGTTGTGCCGTGATGTACAGCATCTGATGCGAGATTGAGAAGGAAGAGAAGAGAGAGAAAAAAGTCACTGGATGGAGTGGTTGGGGGTCGGTAAAGTGGATTCCACCGTACAGCAAACTTCCGAAACCTCGAATCATGCATGCACCGATGCACGGCAAGCTGTCAGCTCGTCTCGATCCTCCTTGAGTGAATTGTGTTTGTAGCTGTTGACGTTTAATTGGGAAGAAACGTAAGCTCGCACAAAGAATTTCAGAAATTATTTTGTCCAAAAAATATGCTTAATTTGAGACTCCTATTGCACATGACTGTGCAACACTGAACCTTCCAAACAGCTGTCCATTTGACTGCCCTTCACTCAAATACAACCTTTTTCTCCTAGGGCCGTCTTGTGAACAAACGATAAAACCCTTTAAAGGAACAGAAGAAAAAACCTGCCCCAAACCGGCGATCATCCAGCGATCCGAATAATCCGAAAGCCACACGCTCACCGAGGTAGACAAACGCAAATTAGAAACGACGTAATGGACGCGGGAGATCGGTAACGGATACGCTTTGCTGCCGCATCCAATCCAGCGCAGCGCTCGTCGCTTCACAACAGCCAAGGGATCATCCATTAAGTTCCTATGCTCCCCTGCTTTTGCTCGTGGTTCCATTTGGCGAAAGGCCTCGAGGGAACCTTCACCGCAGTACGGCTCCGTGAAGCGTGCGCCAAACGGGATCACTGCTCCAAAGCCAGCGGAGGCACTGCACTGAACGGTTACGGGTGGGAGAGATGAATCTTTGGAGACGTGTCGATAATAATTGCCCGTGTGCTCGTGGCGTGGAGTTTTATGCTTTATTTCAAACCATTTTGCTCCTCCCAATCTCCCACAGTCGTGGAACGCTTTTGACGGTCACGAAGCATCATGAAGAAGGATGTGACGAATCGGCGCTGTGTCAGCGATGGTCATTAAACATGTTTCGCCCAATTTCTTCCACATGCAACAGAGCGAGCTTTCGTTTGCATTCGGAAAGAATAGCTTTATCGGCAACAGGGTGTAAATGTGACATGCTACACGTGCAAGATTAATACCACCACGTAAAGCGTGAAACTGTTCTTGATGCAACCACAAAATGCCTCAGAACTTGATTTTTTCCAACACAACCATCACTAGAACGGTGTCATTTGCCGACTACTGCTGACTGCTTTTGGTTGGGACCGAGCGACAAAAATCATCATCTCGATCCGACGCGAGGCTAATCCGACACTAATCTGTAGCTTCTGAGCACGATTACAGCAACGGTACTCGTCGGTCGGTGGTGGCGCACTAATGCGGATTGATGGCATCCCAACTCGGCCCTATCGGGAGTTGGTGTACAATAACAAACACAAACAACGGAAACAGCGAAAAGAAAGCATCGGATAAGCAGCATCAGCACACTGGTCGAGAAATTAACTCATCTCACCCTCGGCCTCCAGATGCGGCTAAAGGTAGAAATGTAATCTTCTTTGTAATTCATGCACCATTACACAGTCATCGAGTGACACGTTAAGGTTGCCTGGTGAATATAAATCGCTACGCTCTGCCCTCATATCCGCAGGCGAAAGGCAAGTTCTTTTCCTTAAATCTATCGTTCGAATTAAGGTATGAAACGAAAGAAGAAACGATTCTGCTAAACGAGGGAAAGAAACGGAGAGCGACACCCCAAACATGCACATGAATCGGAACCGCGTGATTTGAGCCGTTGGTTTGTAGATCGTGCTACATAAATCACCGAACAGGATGCGGAGCACTGGCAAAACGCGCGAGCTTAGGTGACTTAGAACGGACCTCAGCGTTTTGTGTGTTTTCGTTCTTGCACACAATCGTATCCCTCGTTTCAGGCGCTGCCGTGTAGACGACATTCCACTGTTAACGTTCGCCCTTTTCCATTTCCTCCGCGGTGACGGTTCGGCAAGGGATCGAGAGCCTGAGAAAATTGGATTCGATTGCCAAGGTACACATGCTTTCGTGTCGGTTTTCGATCCACCCACCGTATCGAATAGCTCTAACCTCAAAACGTCAACCACGGAAGAAGGGAACGTTCTTGTCCGTGACGTTCTAAGACGTTCTGGGTTGACGTTCTTTAAAATGGGGTTTGGCTCGATCTGCATCGAACCCGAACCGAATTGGCTAAGCGATCGTGCCCTTCTAGCCCGTCCCGGGGGACAAGAAGCAGGCCGGCAGGGTGAAATAGACAGCAGCTCCATTAGTGTTTTACCGGTCGCAATCCTGAACTATGCGCGCGGTCGTGACATTCGGCGAACCCGCGGGAATCTTTCCTCCCCTTTCTGTTTTCGCATTAACCTCCACCGTTGGAAAACAAAACCGGACCGCATCCGTTCACTCGTGGTGTGGCCGAATGTTTCATGACGTGTTCTTGCACTGCTGCACGTTGGGAAAGTTGTAGGTGCAGATATGGCGACATTCTTCCACCCATGCACCATGCACCACCGACTCCGCGTGGAATCTCGATCTCGGGGCGGGTGCAACGATCGCTGGGAAGGTTTCCCCAAGTGGCCGTCGTGCTGATGCACTGTGGCTTGAATTTATGATTGCCAACGCGAAACGGGTGGTCCGCACCACTGAAGAAAGCAGATCCTGTGTAAACAGCGTTTCGCTTCAGAAAGGTGCTTCCCGATGGTGCAAGTGGCTTGTTTTCGGCGCAAAATCGTTTTGTCATATTCACTTGTTAAACAACGCGCGTGATTAATGTTTTGACATCCTGCCGTGATTTGGGAAGGGCGGTGTGCCTTCAAAACACACGCCTAAGTGTTGTGAAGAAGGATGTACAGTGTCTTACGCCAAGGGAGGGAACTTGGTGGTAGGTGAGTTGGTAGTGAAGGGTATAAAGATACACATACCGCATGATATATCATCCCACCAGGATACGGCCAGTGGTTGACAGAGCCGATTGCAAAATGTGTGACCTCTTTGCCATCATCAATCATGCTCGGGAAAGAAGTTGACCCTTTTGCTAAGGACGTTGAACCGAATGAAAGCGAGAGAAAGCGATGCAATGATTTGTTGAGCCCCACACAGTTCTGTAACATGTGCATATTTTTCTTCAAAGCTGTGAAATGTGTCATCCCCACTTTTGACTTACTGTAGTTTTTTTAGTGATCAGGTTATGAGAATGGATACTAAGAAAGAATCTGTTACAAAAGATGTGAAATTAATTATAGTTCTGTTTTTTTAAGAGGTGTTTCAATTTTCATTAAATTTCTTCATGAATCATGAAGTGTTGTGTTTGATTAACAAAAGCTTTAAAAACGCTTTTGTAAATTAAAAAAAGGAAAAATAAAATCTATTACTTGCATTATAGCAGTAATAAAGATATATTGAATTTAATACATTTTTAGATTGATTATTAGAGATAGCAGCGATTTTCATCTCTTTACTGATAGCAAGTAAGTCTGCCACCATATTTGTGATTTTAATGGATTCAACTGTTTTGACTAGAGTCGAATATTTTATAATAAGAGAAATAGCACAATGCTTAATGGAGTAATGTTATTTATTAGAGTCGTCCTCGATTGATGGTTTGTTTGCCGAACGGATGTAAATGATGATTAAATATGATATATTAGAATGTTTTTCGATACATGTTGCTATCATAATTTCAATTGGTTCCCAAGTGGTGTGCCCAAATGATTCCTTAACAATCATCCTCTCAAGCGCTGGTTGGGAAACTCAACAAATGGTGTGCAAACTGACGAGGTACCCAACAAAAACAGACCTAAGCAGTGATGTCAAATTGTAACTTTTAAGCTATTTAGCATATTTTTATATTTATTCTGGTTCACTGTCAGCCATTCGAATAATTTATAAATTTTGTTTACAAAACGATACAATATTGTTGGTACAATACATTCCGAAGGACCTTTACGGGGAAGTTAATTTCCAGCTTCCAGCGTCACGTTCACCACTGATCAACATGAATAGCTGCTTAATATAGAAATACCGAACGCAATTGGATTTCATGGAACTGCCCCATTGAGCGCGGTCACACAATCGCTCTCTACCGCTAATCGAATGTCATTCATCCAGTGGAGGAAAAAAAAAGCTACATGAAGCTCTGTACCGTGCCAGTAAACGGGGCAATCTCCGCTGGGAAGTGAATTTATCCCGTAGGGTACTCCCGTGTGCAGCTTCCCAAATGGTCAACACACCCTACGCACGTGTTCAGCGGTGGTCTAGGTTTGGCATGGCATGCTAGCGGGACCGGGCGCCCCACAACAAGCCCCATCGAGGGTGCGCAAGAATTGCTTTGATCTTCTCACGGCACGC
Organism: Anopheles coluzzii; assembly: GCF_943734685.1. NCBI lineage: Eukaryota > Metazoa > Arthropoda > Insecta > Diptera > Culicidae > Anopheles > Anopheles coluzzii. The sequence continues at coordinate 39,497,837 of NC_064670.1, read as the reverse complement.
TAGGTGAATGGATTCTATTCATCACCTGCGTGACAGCCCAGATTTGACCTGTCATGCGGAGGCTCAAGTGGACGGCTGCCTGCACCAGCCTGCTGCATCCAGCCTGTACCTTTGCGGGTGAACTTTCGAACTATCAACCGCAGCCGGGCCAGCTCGAAGCGTACAGCGTCCCGCACACGAAGGGCTTTCGCGAGATGCACTCTCACTTCCACTACACTGTCCGCATGCGAGTTCTTTCGAGCAGCACGATCAGGGCTGGCTGCGGCTCGGGGGAAACGGCGAGATCAAGATAGACAATTTGCTTCGGTAGGCCGAAGGCGCTGGCAGTGAGCACGATGCATCAACGCGTCGTCGATTTCTTCCCTCGGGATCCGAGCAAGAATAAGGCCCTCCTGATGCTGTTTGAGGCCCTGAGATGCGGTGGTGCTGATGATGATGATGATGATGCATTATCGTCATGCAAATGGTGTTCGAGTACGCAGGTCGAACAACGATGCAGATGCAGATAAGCACACCATTACGAACCGGTGGGAGGCCGGGCGCTGCACGCAACGTCTTCTTCGTTGCCCTGTCGCTCACGGGCAGTAAGTGCTTCGTGCGCCTGGTCGGTAGGGCAGTTAGCGCGCGTCGTCAAAAATGTGCGAACGACAAGAAATTAGACAGGTCGCTGCGTGGCGGTGATGCGCGAACATCGTCCACTGCGGGTTGTGCAGTAAAGGTGCGAAAAAGTGCACAGAGTTGCTGCACGGTGGGAATGTAACGAATTGCATGTTGGTCACAATAGCTGAACAAAGCTTCGAGCGATGCAGTTTCTTTGAAGTTCCTAGTAGCGTTAAAAAGTTTAAACTCATTGTATATTAAATAGCATAACCGAAGAATATCGTCTGAAACCTATGTTATAACATACTCTTTTATCTCAAGCGGTCATAATAAGTATCATCTGTTATAATGTGATTTTAATTCCGCTTAAAATTGTCATAGATCTTGACAAAGCAGTATTTTTACAGGATTATTCAATCCAACTACACACACATGAACGAGTTAAATACATCTCATGAATATCGAACTTGATCGATATTTGATTTTTAGGGTGGGATCTTATAACTGTATTTATTAGTCCTAATTTATTTATTATTATCTGATTAGGAACGTTCCCACAAGCCATATCTTCGCAAATCTTTCTCTCTCTCCACCAGAAACAAGTGTAAAAAATGATTCGTCAATATGTTTGCGTATACACAACGAGTCTTCGTTGGATACAATTATCGTAATTTAACAAAATAATTCGTAAAACACAGGTTCTTGTTGCAACAAATGCACAATAAACAACGGTCAGAACACTTAGGGCTAGAGAACGATAAAAAATACGTTAAATCACAAAAAAGTGGGATATTTCTCTGGACTTGTCAAAAGATTGCAAGCAAATCAGCCATACCGGTGAATTTGTTCGTCAAAAAATATTCGTCGTTCATGAGTGGACAGGGTTGTACCACTAGGTTGGGCAGCACAAAACCTAGACTTTTTTTAATTTTTGTTCTAGAGGACTATGGAATGAATGGAAATGAGCATCGCGGAGAACGTTCCCGAGAACGAACGAGTTCACCGATACGGATGAATTTTCTAGCAGAATATGTCGTGTGCGAACGCGACTATTCAGCCGTACCACTCGTTCGTAGTTCACTACTCGTTCGTCGCAAAACATTCGCCGCTCTTGAGTGGACAGGGTTGTATCACTAGGTTGAGCAGTACAAAATATAAATGTTTTTCTAATTTTTTATCTTAAGGGCTATGCAATGAGTGAAAGTGAGCGTCGCGGCGAACGTTCCCGGAAACGAACGAGTTCACCGGTACAGCTGATTACTAAAAAAATCAAAGAATGTTTCCAGGGAAATGAATGAGGAAAAACGAGGATTAGAAACTGACGAAATAATTGATCTCACTGGATCTTTAAATTGATGATTCAAGTTCATAAAAAGGAACCAATTAGGCATGAGGTCAAAAAGGGAGGTTCGTTATACACGGGAGCTCATTACACACGCGAAATACGGTAAGTTATCATGGTGCATTATCATGCTATTGGTCAATTGATCTGGCCTACTATAATTTCTACAACGAATCTTTGGAAATACCATGGCAAAATATGACCTCTGACATTTTTTTTATATTTGACGATTTTCTAATGTTGGGGATGTGGTCTTGAAAACTAATAAATGTATGCTTCTTAAGCAGTCGACCATTTGATAACTTACTGTAGCCTTTAAGCCTAAGATACTACCATCTACCAAGATATACAGATGCAGGCTTGCTGGACTTATTTATGGCACAGCAGTATTACCTACGAGACGGATCCATGATGGGAATGAAAACTACCTTTGCTAAGCTGGTATAGAATTGACGATTACTATCTTATTATACGAAATGTGAAATTATAAAGCTGTAAACGTGCGCTTACATCAAGTGATCTTCTGTCGTCATTAAATAAACATTAAAGTCTAATGTATCTTAAGGCGCTGTCCTATAACAATCCCACAGTCCAAAGAAACAACAACATCATACGAAGCTGCAACCACACTCAAAGCTAGAGCTTCAGCCGGGGAAAAGCAACACGATGACGTCGCCCTATGTTAGCCGCATGTACCCAGTGTCACGCTCGTTGTCGAACGGCTCAAACCGAAACGTGCGGTGGGGACTAATGTTTCACTTTAAACAAGACAAGAAGACAGAAGGTGTTAAAATGTGAATTAGATAATCACGCCAAGTGGAGACGGGATCGGGACGGCGGGACGGCGCGGCACGAATTAATCAAACGCTCCTAGTCCAGCGTCACCTTACCGCAGTGCTTACACTGACCCACACTGGCCGACAGTGCTTTTCCACTGCCATTGGCAAACTTATGCCATTCGCACGACGACGCATCCGTCCTCAAGGAGGATGCCATTCGAGAGCGTGTTAGTACACTAGACCTCTCGCTGCTCACCACACACAACGACCGTCTGCTTCTGGCATAGCAGGTACCCGGCCAGCATGCTAGCAGTTCAACGGTGAAAGGCATCGCAAGCCATCGGTAGGTCATAGCGTAAAAGTGGCGGACTCGCGGGGGTTGGGGCGTTAAAAAAAAGCATACTAAAAAACAGCGCAACGCAATAGCAAAGGCACCAACCATCCGAGTGGCCAACAATCCCGAGTGGCTTAGGTTCAGATTACGCAAATTATCGCCGGTGGGAAGTGTTGCGTGTGTATGTGCTTTGCAAAAGGGAAGAAAGCCCAATCGCCTCTTTTTTATGGCTCTTATCGCTCAACTGGTGGTGCGTTTGCGCAATCGATCTTCACCTGGGCGAAGAGGGTCGACTTTTCTCTGTATTATGTTTGCAGGTTTGTGCGTATGTGTGTGTTTTTTCCTTCTTTTTTGCACCAAATGATTCGTTTCGGCAAAAAAAAAAAAAAACAATGTGCACCACGCATTAGGGACAAATAATTCTACGGCGTAGCAAATCGGACGCAAAAAAATGCTTTCAATACGCATTTTACGATCATTATTCGATGACCAATGGGAATGAAAGAAGAAGAAGAGGAAAAAACACATTTTTGTAACGATCAAATCCGTTGTACCCGCGGGCACCGCTCTTTTAGCTTATTATCCATTTTTGGTCTAAATGGGATGGGGAAAGGGATGAAAACACTACACCAACCCGTGAACCCGGACAGCCGCAGACGGCCATATTCGTGCACCAGCCTCAAGCCATCAAAGTTTGCGGGTGCGCCTGATACCGATGCAACCAGGGTGCTTGCGCGAACACCCGGGACTGTGTCCAATTTTGCATAATAATTTAAACACTAAAGCATGCGAAACAGAACCGAACGGGAGGGTGTTGCTCGCTTGTGTACGAGAATCCCGTTTTTTTTGCTTGCGACGCGTCGCTCACCTGTCATTACAAGCGACACGAAACAGAACGCAGACGTGTTCCCGGGAGCGGTAGGGAAAACGAGAAAGACACGGTCAGATTAAATTGTCCCGGAAGCGACCAACATCCTTCCCTTGGTGGTGTCCGTTCGTGCCGAAGAACGAATGGCGCCCAGTCTTTTGACAGAGCATGAGAATAAAGCTCCAATGTGGTTCTTCCCTGCCAGGCCACGGACGGTCGGGTACGAGGGACAGCGCTGTTTACTCGGGTGATCCTTGTCATTTTCCTGCCGGTGTGATTACAGTGGTGCACCTCTACCCCTTGAAGCACACAAAATCCATCCAGCGTGGAAATGATTATCGAAACCGAACGTAATTTGTCCGGTTCGGGGGAACAGGCAAATGAAGGTGGGAAGCGATAAATCCTTCAGCCCTGACGAGGCGTTAAAACACGGGACAGAGGTGACAGCATGCCAAACCGCAGGAATCAATTTCGATGCAACGAAGAGAGCATGGAATGACGTATTCGCGCAAAACTTGTACCGACAAAAAACGCGACACGAAAAAACGTGGGCCAATGATTCAACCACATTGAACGGGGATGTGATAAAACCAAAATCGCAACAAAAAAACAAGAAACTGGCATATTACGACCATTAACATATTTCGCGTATTAAAGTACTCGCAGCCCGGCAGCAGGAGCAGGAGTGAAATTGGACGTGAACCGAGGGGGTCATGTGTCCCAGTCGGGCCAACGTTGAGCCGTGGAAGCATTTTGTATCACCCGTTTTCGGAATTTCGGTAGCGCAATGTTGAAACTCGCACAATGGACGGATATGCTGGGGTGCTTTCGACCGACGAAACGTGTATTCGCGTCCGCTCGTTTCATTCGTCGTGGCAAAATATGAGCGTGAAAACAAAACGCCAGATAATCAACGGTAAACACGTGAGATGCGGCGGTGTACCAGCAGCGCAGCTGAGAGCGCCCGCCCTCCATCCCGTGCACATTAGCGCGATAATTTTACACATGAATATTGCATTAAATTTTAATAAATTAAGTTAACTCGCTTCTGGTTTTTCGTTAGCATTTTTTGCTGTTGTTTTGTTTTGATGTGTTTTTTCGCTACCAGCTTTACTTATGTTTTATCATTTTATCACCGCCGCAAACGGGCCGGGTCTGCTCTGTATACGGCGAGCGTGTGCACATGTTGCTGCTGCTGCTGCCGGTACGCCGGGTCGGGCACGAATCGAAATAGGAAACCTGAACTGCATCTAACAGGACAGGACCATTTTGTATCTTCTGCTCTGCCCCAGCGACACCAGGGGGAAAGGTGTTAACGACGCTGCTGGGATCGAATTTCTGTCGCCTGCACCGGTTGGGTGCTTCCAAAACTCGTGCGCTTGTTTGTTTTCGTTCGTATATAGCAAAAAAAAGGCACACGATTCGAGCACTGTTCGGCACTATCGGGGTGGCACGGTGCGACCAATCCATCTGCCACCATCTCACCCACAGTCGAGCACTGCTCATTAAAGCAATGCTAAGCTGTCACACGTTAGCACGGACAGCGGCAGCGTGCTTTTGCTGAGCACCACGAAAATCAGTAACACTCCACCTTCACCACCCACTTTCTACTGCCGGGCCGGGGACGGGGGTACGGTGGCCACAGCGCTAGATGCCTTAAAAATCCACCTCCGGCGGGCTGCACGGGGTAAGAAATCAAGAAATAAAATGGATTAAAATTAATTAATGCCATTAAAAGCATCACGCCGGCGTGGCGCTTAGGTTTAGGCGGCTGATCGCTTTGATCGCTTTGATGCCCGAATCGGCGCCCCCATGCGCGTGGTCTCGCCAGCTGAACGGAGCATTCCGGCCGGGTGGTGCTGCAGCCAACGCGAACGGCAGCCCTCGTTGCATTTGCATGTGCACGCCGCGAGCAGCCGTGTTGGTGTCGTGCGCTAACAATAAAGCTAATAATAAAATCGTTGCATTTTAGCATTTGTAAGGCTGAGGAATTGGGTAGGAATTGATATGGTTTTGTGTTCGTTGTGTGTGTGTGTGTGACCGAAATTCCAACCTCCAACGGTTACGGGCTGTCGGCAGTGGAGCAACCGATAGCTTCAGCCAATACAAAGCGAACGAAACGAAAGGGAGATGAGAAAAAGGGTGCCCCAAAGACTTGGTTTGCTAATCGTGGTGGCTGGGCTGTAAGCAAAGGAACAGAGCAGACGCAGCAAACGCCGTGATTAGAATGTAGGTTTGGAGGTTTGTTTTTTCGTTCGTTAACCGTTCCATTCTTCCCCGTCCCAGACACTTAATTGGATGGCAAAGAACATCTGCCGACCTACATAGCCGGCTGTTGCCGTTGACAGCTGGGGCGGCTCTGGTGTGCGTTCTGGTGAACGGGAAGCCTTTCCGGAGCCTTCCATGCTGGACGCCATTGATGATTCATCGCCCGACTGTGCTAACCTTGGGGTACGGTTTCACAGTGGTCGTTTGAGACGTTCCAGAAGCCCTTTCAAGGTGGAGATGAAAGAGATTTAAGACGCTTTGTTTTACAAGCAGATAAAACGGATGGAATATGTGTAAAGGGAAAAGAACAACTTGAAAGCCGTGTTCTGGGACACAGTTAATGATGCTGTATTTGATGTTGGTTTCCTTTTGTTCGCTAGATTAGTCAGTTCATTTGTTTTTATTTTATTTTTATTTTTTAATAACGAACCGCATTTTAATTGAATTAGCGTCTAAAGTTTAGAGATTCCCCGTGGTACAGTCGTCACATCGCACGACTGAATATCCTGGTCCAAGTCCAAGTATGTACTGAAACCACCATACATAGCGCTGGCTACCCTGCTCTGGGTCATCAATAAGTCACTGATAGCCAATCCCATTGATGGTACAGACAGACCTTGACCAACTACGAGTGTAAATTGTAACTAACATCAATAAAAACAGTTTTTGATCAAGAACATATACAAACGGAACAGTTATTTTGTTTATATGAACAACTTCTTGAATATTAGGTTATTAGCGATAGAAAAAAATGATTTAGAACCTGTTTTAGTGACTATTATTGTATTAGTACAGTTGTGTTAGAAGCTAGTAATGCTAGTTAGTTATCCAGTGCATCGAACAGAGATATAAAATAGCAAATCTTTGACTTAAAGTATGAACTATCTAATACGAATTTTTAAGCTTAATTACGTTATTTTATACGTTGCCATATATTTTTATGTACTTTTTTTAATCAATGAAAAAACAAAATATTTGATTTAGTGATACCCCACTAAAAACGCATGCTACAATTTGATATGATTTACTTTTCTTATCCATTAGCGCTATATAAGCCCGTCCTTCATATAAAAACAATAACACAGCACTTGATTGATTGCAATGAAGTTTCAAGCAGTCTCTTTTCCCACATCCCCATGATCGAATGTGTCATTTGCAATTAGTGTCTCATATATTGACGTGATCAGTATCACAACAGCAAAAATACCAACCCTAAAAGCCGTCGTTACACACGGTAAGCGAAAAGGTTTCAAACCAGTCCAATGAAGCACAGCCGAATAAAAAAGTGTAACAATTTCTTAACACAAAACATACACCCGCTGCACTCTGTACTGATTATGTTGGGGGCAAAATGGGGTCTTGAACTTACCCCACACACAGGCGCTCGCGCGCGCACCCCACCAAAACTTTGGCCAGCCACCGGTTGACATTTGTGGTCGGGGCTGGTTTGAGCACGGCTCGGCACAATTGGAGAGAGAGAGAGAGAGAGAGAGAGAGAGAGAGAGAGAGAGAGAGAGAGAGAAGGAAAGGGATTTATTTGCAAAAAGTGCAAGCAACAAGCAACACGGTGGGCGAAACGCTCGATAGACACTACGAGCGATGCAGATTTGTCTGCTCGTCTGTTGACATATTAGCGCTAAGGAGCGTATCCTATTACATTCGACCCTCTCTCATCCCTCCGCCCCTCCGTCCGAAAACACTCGGCAACGCTGTTTTACACCCTTTTGGTGTCGTTTAGCTTTTCCCTCTGCGGCACTGCGACCGATTCGTCATTTCCGTAAAGCTGTCCGTTTTGCTTGGACCCGATGTGAACCCGTTTAGTGGAGTGTAGAAACAGAGACACAACCGAGCTCAAATCTTGTGACTCCGAAAGTGTATGTGTGCGTGTGTGTGTGTGTGGGTTTGCAACCAGTAATTAAAAACAAAATTATTACCAGGCATAACTCGGTGCCGCAAAATGTGGTGTTGAGATGAAGCAGGAAGATACGAGCTTGCAGACGTTATATTTACTCTTATTTATTGCATGTGAAGAGCACACCTGTGCAGTAATTAAAACAATGTTAAAGACCTTCACTAATTGTTTATCAAGGATGCATCCTTTTCGGAAGACGTTAAAAGGAGACAAATGATCTTTTGTCTTATGTGTGTGTGGTGATATGAATATTTCGTAAAGTGAAGCATTGATGTGCTTGCTCATAATTTATGAGCACGACGAGCTTTTCAGACAAATCAAAAGATACCAACAACTGGCAATTATTATCTCTCCTTCAAATAAACAAAGAAAACATGCTACACTTGCATCATTTTTTTGTGAGCGAGCCCTTTTAATGTGATAATAATTACCATTCGGTCCATTTGTCATCTTTTGACCATCGTCCAAGCACTGTCAACCTTCAGCGATCGCTCGAAACCAAGCATGGACGCTCAGGAGCAGTGGGCAGCAACTTGCACGTCGCCGATGCTTCCTGTTTCCAATTAATCAAATTTTGGTCCACGTAAATCAATTCAAACCCACCCTGAAGGAGTGAGATGAAAATGGTACTTTTCATAATTACTGCCCCAAGAAGTTGGTCACCCATGCTTGCAGCTCATCAGCATCAAGCAACTGAAGAGCATCTCACTGCTCATCATCATCTCCACCTCTGTGGGCAATGTCGTTCGTTTGTTTTTTCACTCCTTTCCCTCACCGGCAGCTGCGGACTACCCGTTTCTCATCGGACCGCGACTACCTTTTAATCAAATTAAATTATCGACTTTCATGAGGGCAATTAATAACTGCACAGGGCTGCACTTTGCTTCACCGTCAACGCGCCCATGCGCGTCCCAAAGCTCGCCTTATTGCCAGCTCAGTGCCCAACTACCCGACGGTATAGACGACCCGTTTGCTGTGGGCAACGAGACGCCGCCCGTCCCATTGATGGCTGGGAACGGCAATCAGGTCGGGTCTTTAAATCAATTCTCCCCTGCAATCAAACCGATACCCACACCCACACCCGGATCGATGACAGCGAAGCTGGCCAATGAAGAAAGCTGTCCGCGCGCGTTCGAAAAGCTACAGCCAGGCACCGCGTCGCCCGAGCCAAGCAAGACAACACCTCGACCCGACCAGGGGGCCAGCAGGCTCGGCCTTACACGCTCGGCACAACAAAACGGTCGCCAGACTAAATGCACGCCAATGCGGCAAACATGTGTAAACAGTATGTTAGTTTTATTAATCACCTAACCGTTGGTGGCGATAGTGGTGCATAAAACAAAGGAGCCTTTTAGAGCTGAAAGGAAGCAGCGCCATTTGAAATAATTGGAACGTTCGTCGGTCTGAACCGTGGACCTCCCGCGTTCTGGGTGGTGAAATATTGCACTCAAATTCTTAGCGAGCAGAGGGTAGGAAGGTGAAAGATTTGCATAGTACGAAGCGATTTGGTTAAGGTTGCTCCATAGAAGGGGTCGTTATTGGCAGTCAATCATTCACCGCAGGTGGGAACGATTGGCACGCGAAGAGAAAAAGGCCTGACTCATCTAGGTCCATGCGAAAGTGGTTTGTTTTAGTCGGAGTTAAGCACGAATTGTACATGAATAGATTACGGTATTTTTTTTTAAATCCATTTATTTGTTGTTGTGTGTAATATTTCCGTCTTACAAATTTTGTAAATATCAAATTTGCTTGGGAAAGGTAAGCTATGCTCTATTCATTTTTGTGTTTACTTATTTCTATGGTTCATCGAACAAGCCGAAACTTTCAGGTTTATGCGAAGGAAGACCGCCAAATTCTTTTGAAAACAGTAGACGAATAATTTGTTCAGCAAACCATTACTTTTGATAATATGTTGCATTTGTATTGCTATCAAACACATCTTAAAACGATACAAATATTGTTCTTTTACAATCATTTGGTTATTAGTTTCGCGATTAATTTCAAGAGAAGTATTACATACCTAAGATTTTAAAAAGTCTATACAATTGAAGTGCAGAAAATACCGTTTGTAATACAACGTACATCATTAAAGCTGATCGTGCTGGTAATTCGATCATAAAAAACATTTCTTCTGGTTCCTTGGTCCATGGTTGAACGAGATAATTCCAATCGTTTATATTTATGTCTATCACTAGCAAAGCAGATTTGCCACAAGTTTGCTCTCTAAATTAGATTTTTATTGCACCAAATCGATGGAATTCAATTTCACTATTAGCACGTACCAATGGCTCACTAAAGCAGTCGTAATCAATTTCTTCTAACCACGGCACTACCGGGTTGTCGACGATAGCTTAGCAGCGAGTGGGAGTGCAAAATGGGTACTGCTCGATCAAAAAGTAGTACACGATTGGACCTAGCGTAAGCGGAAGGGAGGCCCGAGCTGCTGGTGATAGTGTTAATCCGCTCGTGTCATAGTTGGACGAAAGTATCATGCGGCGTACGGTACGATTTCAGTACGATTGAATGCCGAGTACGTTCCCGAGCAGCGTAATTGAATTGCAATTGTGCGATCTCGGTTGATGGACGGTGTAAGAAAAGCAACGCAAACGCTGAAACGGGCACGAAACGTGTAGGTCCCTTACACCCTTATGATAAGCTTCACGCTCTCATTTCCATTTTGCGTCATATTTTTACTGACATTTGACATTTGCCATGGGAATGACAGTGGAATGCAAAGGGCGCAATCGGCTAACTAAGGTTTCATCTGGATAGTCCACAAATGAGGCCGTGAAGTGATAAGAATAGAGTGATTTTTTCATTGGTTTATCAAATGAATTTATGCAGAAAAAGAAACTTACTCTGATCAGAAAATTTCAAATTATTATACCTAAACAAAGAAAATTCTTGACAATTAATGTAACGAACGAAGTAGTCTACATGAAGCATAACAAAAAGGTAATGTAAATTTTTCATTTTTGTGTGAAATTGTATAGAATTATGTTAATAGGAGATAGCATTATGTTATTAGATTCATTTTGGATTGTTTTTTTTTTGTTTTTTGATGTATCTACATATTTATTTACTTTTTTAATTATTAATCTATTTATCGTCATTATTTAAACTATTAAATTATCAGACTTTATTTATGTATGTTTATAAAATATTTTTTATTATTTTCATTTAACTTTTTTACAAAATATTTGCAATTGCTGTACAGAATAATTCTTGCTTTAAAATAATTTAGAAGTTCACCATTAAGTTATCATAACAAACACAAGCATCACACATACATTATCACTTTCTCTCCCTCCCCCCTCCCCCCATTGGGCAAAAGAATTTCAACATTGTTGTGCCTCTTCGAAACACCTAATTGACGCCCCAAAACGGTGTCCAATTCCGCACACGCGCGGAACATACCCGAGGCCCGGGCCACTCTCTGCTGCACGCGCCGCTGGAATGCACCCGAGCGCTGCATTACACGTCGCGCACAGCACGCGGAATTGGTTTGCATGCAGGCGCCCATGACGCTAATGGCGCCAGCCGTGGAAGGCTAAAAATTGTAATCATATCAATGATTAATCTTACTTTTCGCACCGTTAATGCTTTACAACGCGGCAACCAGCTTTCCCGTCCCGCGGGCTTCGTTTCCGCGAGGAGTTCCGGGCGGGCAAACGAGGGGCAAACGATCACTTTCACGGTGCGACGCGGCATGCCCGGTGCGGGATGTAGCGAAGGAGACGGGACAGGTTGAAACACTGGCACCACCGGTCATCTCGTTTGCCAGCGGGTGCCGGCCCGATGTGCCCGATCGCGGAGATTCCTTTGCCAATATTTATCGCCACAATTTGATACCCGAATGGGGCAAGCATCCCTCCGCATCGCATTGGTTGCATCTTTTTTACACGTGCGCTTAAAAATAATCATTAAAACATCGCCCGACAGATGCAAGCAGTGGTGGTGGTGGTGATGGAGGAATGCAAAATAAACCGACATAATTTTGAAATATTCGCGGAATTGATTGCAAGAATTTCGCATTCGCTATGGATGCGGGACGTTCTGCCGTTCACGATGCCGCCGCCGCCGGCCACCGCCGTCCAGGATGACACGTTGATGCCTCAATTCACACACAAACACACACACAGATACATCGAGGCCAAGACCGCACCGGGACCACAGAGCCGGTGACTTTTATTGCCGATTTATTTACGGTTCTTTACTGGATCGTGTGGACCCCGATGGGTGGTACGAGGCGCGATCGCACTGGACCCCACAGCGTGTGACTGTGAGGGCCAAAGCTACCGCGTAAATCCTTCACACGACCGAAAGCTTACGAAATGTGGCCAGCAGAAGCTTACCCGGACCGCGAGGCATGTGAGCAGTGGGTCGATTTATATATTTATTTTTTGCCTCGGCTTTGTTTGCACACTTCCATAAATCCTTTATTTTTGCAAGATTAACCTCTTTTTTTGTTGCTGCTGCCGAGCCTGGTATTAGCGTTTTCACTAACGGGAGATTTGCGGCGCATGTTTTTTGTTTAGTTCGCCCTTATTTCGATATGCGATGCGGCTATTGTGTTTGGGGTGGTTTTCTTTTTAGTGTTCGGTGGTTTAGTTTTGCCAACCCGGCCAAATGCCGCTCTAATCGTGTGAACTACTTTCACCAAAGGTCGCCGGTAGGATATCGCGAAAGCGCGTTTGCCGCGCTGTATAAAGGATTATCGCGCTTTGACCGATTCGAACGGTCGGCCACGGTAGTGTCCAGCAGTACAATAATTTCGTTATTTATGAGTGGGTAAAACACCTCAAAGTTGTTAGCATTTCGAGGTGGAATTTTGCTGGACCACCACACAAAATAGTTTGATTCAATCGGTGAATGTTATCTTATGGGGCTGCCAGTGCCCGCCCGACCGATCGCTGGACAACCAACCTTCTGGCCTGGGCGTGGATGATATTTGCATTTAAATGGGATTTTTCTAGCCGATGACAACTCTATAAAAAGCATTTGCAAACACATGTTCGCCCGGATGGATGGGATGTGTTGGTTGCAGTTGGTCTACATAATGCGCTTTTACGGTCCACGGATTAACCGGCCAGAAAGCTTAACGGGATCAGTGGAATAAATTTCCATTTTTTCTTGTTTTTTCAATTGCCGGATCCGATGGAACATAAAATATTTGTTTATAATTGACTTGTTGTTTACAGATGCATAACAAAAATGCACATCCCTCAACACACGCTCACGCAATGATCATGCTTTTTTCCTTCTCCAATGCAATTTGATCCAATTTCAACCGTTCCTAGCCGTCCACTGCGGCACTCTCGCAACCATTGTTTTATCGCGAAAATTGTACCGATCCGGAGTGACGGGACACCCAACGCTCCCGGAGGATAATATGTTTGCTTAACGTTGCCTGCCCGCGGGGGGTCGCCAGCGACCAGCGTCCAAACGAAACAATTCACCATCGTATCAGACCCAATTCCCCCCAAATTACTGCACATTGCCGGCCATTAAACGCTCGTAACGAACAAAACTGTCTCATTAGTGCATATCAACACCGCGCTCAGTGTCTTACTCAAGAGTATATCCGTCCACGGCCACAGACGACGCGCACGCACATCGGACGAAAGGGAGATTGAATTTGCCCGGATAATTTCACTGCACGCGGTGTGTGTGTGTGTGAGGACGGTACCTCAAATTACAGAAACATAAGCAACATGTTGCTTTAACGCGCACCGGATCCCACCCAAAGGGTAGTGAAGAGATTGCCCACCGCAACCCTATGCTTATGCTCTGGGGCTGTGTGTACTTTTGGGGAGCGAGGGTTATTTTTGCTCTGTTCGTTTGCTGCTGCTTCGTTGGTATTATTTTGTTTCGTTTTGCCGTTCCGTTTCCTTTCAATGAATCCCATACGAGCGCGCGCGCGCGGTCTATGATGACGATTATCCAACTGTACAGCGGCTGGGCTATGAAAGTCATCCCGCCAAGTTTGTTTGGTGGTGGCGGCGGCCCGGCAGTCTTCGGGACGGTAATTAGCGAAGCGATGCTCAAGAATTGCCACCGGGTGGTCGACACCGGCCAGGTCGCTCCTGGGCAGTGGGGAAAGGAGCGGGAAGGGAAAGGCGCGGGGCTGATGAATTGAGCATCATTTTCGATTTTCAGGTCTGCTGAAAGGGTAGACAGGCATATGCTCCACTGACGCCACACGATCGCTGCCGCTCACTCGAACGGCACCCTGTGTGATCGTCGTTCAGCAAGAAGGGTGAAGCAAAAGGGGTAGGATTGGGGATGTGTGCGCACCGGGTAAGCTTTCATAACACCCGGGAGAGGCTTGGATGGGGATGCTCAACCAGGGCGCTGTGGACACTTCTCGGGCTCCGTTGAGAGACAAGAGTAAAGAGAAAGCATGAAAGCAGTCGTTTCGTTCGATTGTTTTGTGAGCATTGGGAGTGGGAGCTGCCTAGGAAAATGGAAGCATGCAGTGAGAGGTTTTTGTAGGCTTTTTAACGGCGAGCTGCCACCAGTCCCATGGTGAGGGATTTTAAATGAAGAGCTGAAGAGAATGAGAGTGAATGTAAGCATGTTTGGATGAGAGTGACCAGGCTCAAAGATCATTTGTCTGATCCTCCTTGCTCTGTGCTCAGAGAGGAAAAAATCTTGCTGATCTAAGGTACAAATGATTTTTAATAACATTGTCTGGCCGAGTGTGATGGATTATAAACAAGATTATTCATAGAGAAATTCTCGTGGAATGTTTTTTTATGAAAATACATCAATGTGTGGTCAAAATTTATGTTCAATGTTGAACATGATCGATCAGTTTAGATGAGTAGGACAACCCTATCATTTGTTTACTAAAACAATATGCCAACCAACATCTAAACCAGCATCAAACATCAAAATTACGTTGATCATCATCTCGATCAATGTTACGGTCTGCATAACCGCGGAATGCATCAATCAGTAAAATCAGCTTTCAAAGAATCTTTTTAGCTACAGGAGAACGCTGTTTATACGGTTATCTTTTATTTGGATATCCTTCTATGCGTGTTTTTCACAGTTGACAGTTCAATACAAAGAAGGTAAGACGTACCGAGGAGAAACTTACTAATAAGAGTCAAAAACAAACTCTTTGATCAATCATCCTAGTATTCCGATTACCCGGGTGAGGTCGAGTCCCGATGGGCCTAGAAAAACGGAGTTCCACTATAAAACATTTCAAGAAAACTGATAAACAACAAACATGAAAGTAGATAATCAAATCATATTCCTTAAAATTAAAAGTTATCCTAGTCAATAACAATACGTTTTCTTCTATACTTTTCTGCTGTGTTTCTACACAGAAAGAAACCATTCACTTGCTAGAAAGGGATAAAATAACAACAGAGCGAGCTGTCCCGATGCAAAGGCTCTCACTTGATCATTGTGTCAGTTTTCTCTCGCGAGTAACATTCGCTCCTAGCCAAGCTTAGCGTAAAGATCGCGCAACGTGCATACCAACTCGTGCTCGTTGCGTTCAGTTTTGCCCAGTTCGCGAACCGCGGTGGATCATAATTCGCTTTTCTCCCGTTCGGTAAACTCACCTCAGCAAGCAAGTAGGCGCATAATCGATCGCACCCGGCTGGTGATTTCGCGAGCCTTTCAATGCAGCATCCAGTGCGAATGGTTCAACTTTGGTGCGAAAGGGTACAGAACGCGAGCAAAGGCTGACTGTGCGGGAACGTGCGTTTGTCGCAGTCTGTAATCAGTTTCATCAACTGTTTGGAAGGAAATTGTTGAAGTTGTGCATTGTGGAAGTGAGAGTACAGCCAAAACGTTGGTACGGAAAGTGCACATGCACATCTTGCAATGCGAGTACAGATTGGTACAAATTTTGAGTGATGTGCGGTGTGTCAGTTCCAACATTCTTATTCTCATCCTGCAAGACAGTGAATGTATGTGTCTGTGAAGGAGAGTGACGGTAACGAATGTGACAGAGAAATTTATAGTCTACATGGTGTCTCAAGACGCACCGTGAACTAGTGTATCTGAGTGTTAATGAACACATCCCGTACAACAACGTAGATCACCATTAAGTACGGTAGCTCCCATATGTTTACTAGCTGACAAATTTAAAATACTTCGAGGTGAGCTTTTGATAAGCGTTTTATATGAGTTTAATATTTTACAAATGCTCGTCACAACATTAGTTCAATCAGGCTGTTTTCCATTTGATGAGTGTATTCTTAACTGTATTTCTCACAAAATGTTTATCCTTATCGCATGTGTGCTAGTGTTTTGTGCTAGCTTTTGTCTAGCCGTTTGTCTGATTTGCACTTCCTTACAACGTCGCTTCCTGAGTGCGTTTTGTTTGTGCATTTCAATACCTTTTTTCAAGTTTGTTTAGTTACAAAGAATAAAAAAAGCAACCAACCTTATGTTATCAACGTGCTACACGTGCTATTCGACGTGTGTTGTTGCGTTGACGTGACAAAGTGTCGTTTGTTTTTGCTATCCTGTAGGCCAGAAGATTGCTCCAAAGCAACCGTGTCCGGCCTACCCGCCAGTTTGGTTAGCCCGCGCCCAAAGGTCAGCTGGTGTCCGTGAAATGTGCGTAAGGGTGGAAGTGCTACGCAATGTGATCGTACAAATAAGCTTACAGAATGAGTTGTTGTTTAAAGTGTTTGTTTTTAACTTAAAAAAGGCAAAATACACGAAGTGGCTACGCATTTTTAATTTCAACAGTATTTTAACGAACGTTAAATTGCTGCCACAAGCGTTACAGTGATCCGTTATTTTGTCGCTTTAGTCTGTAATCCGAGCCTCTTCCCTTGATTTCCGGGGATGGCTGTGGTTTGCAGCATCAGCTTGCCACCCACAACCAGCGCTTCACCCACTAGAACAATACTCATTAATTCTTGCCCGCTTGCTCGAAAAAGGAAGGCTTAACGATCGTAAAACTAAAAATCACGCTTAAGCGACATCATTATGCCCCACGGGCCAGCGTCACCTAAACAAGTGAGCGGTTTTCCTATTCTCTCCACCTCTATTACCCCCCCCCCCCCCCTGTTTTCCGGCTCGTTCCTAGGCCAATCTTCGGCGCTGCGCTCGTCCAGCAAAACGGATGAGATCGAGACGCACAGGCTGGCGCCAACCGGGTCGACCATGCGCTGTCGCCACCACCAGACGCCACCATCGGCGGTGCACACAGCGGTCATTCGGTCTGGCGGGAAAATATGAGGAAGTATCCAATCGAAATTCCACACCAGTGCGTACGGCGCGGCATGCTGGCGTGGAGGAGAAGCGATGCTCATTTAATCGCACGATCGCACCGGAGCGTCGTATGTCATGCGCGTGTGTGTGGAGCTGTAAGCGAAACGAAGCGGCAAAAAAAGAGTGCAACCGGCATGATGATTTCCCTACAACTCGGTCGGCGATGATCTGCATCGTTGCAGCTGCTTTCCCATCCTTTATGCACACGCTTTACCTTCGCTAATCGGTGCGATTTGTCTGATGGTACGGACACGGCAGACAAGATACGACCGTGCACGCCGAAAGGGGACTTCCTTCGATTGCGCGGCCACTTCAGTCGGCGAGAAGGAAAACTCAATCGTGTGTGTGCGCGCGCGTGTGTGTTAACGCAAGAATGCGCACGGTACGCAACTCGCAGCTCAAAGATCTTGATTAGTGATGCTTACGCTGGAACGTCCTTTTAGGGCGCTACTTAGCTCGGCGAATCGGGTGCCGGCAATCAGATCGCTTCCGTCCTGAAGGTGATCTGATCTTCGCTAATCCTTTACCTTGCCCGTGGTCACGTGTTGTATCAATCGCCGGGGAGATCGGGAGAATGGATGCAGCTCCCCCGGCCCAATTATCAAATGACCCAGCCCGATGCGGCAGTTGCGGCGTTTCGTTCGAAGGGCAGAGCATAGAGTGGGGATAAAGATAAAATACAATCCCGCAGCCAAACCGAGCGTTGGATGCGCTCGGTGAAATTGAGATGTATCCCGCCGGGATTGCACGCAAAGGATATGTACGAGGCTGGGGAGCTTGTGTCGAGTTGAAAAGCCACAGATGCCGCAAGCAGTAGGAACACCTACTTCCAGAAGCGACGCTATTCTTGCGCCTGTCTTCTGGCCCCCACACGGGGATCGTTCGTCTGTGCCGGTGTGGTCGCTGTCGTCGTTGAAGATGATCGTGAGCGTGGGCTTTGGCCGCGTGTGTAGCAGCGTGTTTACAACCGATGCGCTTCCGAGCTTGTGACATTACAAATTCGCTCCATCTCATTCCGGCCGAGAATAGCGACCGGAAAGTGCGCCGCAAATGTGATCGTTGGAGAGTGGGTTTTCTGGACGATTATTTATACACGAGCGAGCGGTCTGGTCGCGATCGTAACGGCAGGTTTGATTTACCTAAAACCCGTGGGCGACCC
This sequence comes from Anopheles coluzzii, assembly GCF_943734685.1. Lineage (NCBI taxonomy): Eukaryota > Metazoa > Arthropoda > Insecta > Diptera > Culicidae > Anopheles > Anopheles coluzzii. The sequence continues at coordinate 39,479,326 of NC_064670.1, read as the reverse complement.
GTTGCGTTCCGCACGCGCGTGTGTGTGGGCGAATTTGTTTGATTCGAAATTCCACCAGCGTGTCTGTCCGGCGTCCGGTGGTGGTATTACCTGTGGTAGAGGTTCGTTCGGACGTTCTGACCCGTGCTGTTCTCTGTTTTGACAGGCGGCTCTTTGTCGGGGCAATATTATTGGCAGTCAAAATGGAGTGCAGTGAGTGTTTCTGGCGAACATCTCTCGCATGGTGCACGATCGTTCCGGGTTGAACGGTTTTATTTAACGATCCCATTGCCACAGATGGTCAAAACGGAAGTAGAGCTAGAGGTAAATTAATTGTCTACGCTTTGGTGTAGTGTCTACGCGGAGGGTGTTAAGAGGATTACTGGACGACAAATGTCTGAGGAGCTTAAGCTATTGAATATCCGAGGCGAAACAAATGAATTTTAATCGCTCTAGTGTTGGGCAAGATTCATGAGATAGATTAGCAATGTCGTTAATTATGAGGTATTTATCCGACTCATGGCGTTAAGTGGTGTCCACAGCTCGTTGAATAATATTCGAGCAAAGCAATCTGTTTATTTGTGTTTTCAGGAAATGGAGTGAATATCTAAATTGTTGTAAAACGTATACAGCTGAAATGTGAAATTTTGGATCTATGGTTATATATTTTTTGATGAACATGTTGAAAAATAAGGCGCTAAAAAATTACCATGCTGAAAAAGTGCACTAAACGAGGGTTACCATATTTTCGGGTGTCAACCCTTTTTAGGACAAAAATAAAAATCAGATAGATGGGGTCGTTATACACGGATAATAGCTTTTCGAATACACCTGAGACATTACATTCAATTACTAACAAAAATACACATACACATGACTTTGCGTACACCCACAAAGATAATACTGGAAACTCCTAGCTTTTTCCAGTATTATCTTTGTATCGTACATTTGCTATTTTCATATTGCACAAGCAAAAGGAATAAATATTGGAATTTAACTAAAAAAAGTTGATCTCACTGGTTCTTTAAATTGTTGGTACAAATTCAGAAAATACCAAAAGAGTACGAAGGTGAACTGATTGCCAATCCATCCAATATGCCAATTGTCTGCAATTTGCTAGTACTAGAGACAAAAACAATTATATTAATCAAAATTGGAACATGGGCAAAGTTGTATGTGAATTTTGTAAAATTTAAAGGACAAAAAATTTTTGTTTAGATTTTTTTGACAATTCATCAAGGAGGTCGTTACACACAGGGGGTCATTACACACGTTAAAATACGGTGATTAAATGCTCCATCAGATTATCTAGGCGTCCTATCAAAATTATCTTTTTAGAACCTTTATTATATTTTCAAAAAAAAACTCGAAGACGACAGCATAGCAGAGAGGTTTAAAAAGTATATTTAAGTTTGGTTGTATCTTGAATAAGCAATTATATTCAAATATATATATATGCAGTTTGTCCTGGCGTCTACATTTCGAATAACAATACATAGAAAATAACAATGCCAAGGAAGAAATAACAACGCTTTGGGAATAAAGTTTTCATCTTAAAGATATAGGAATTATTTTATTTAATAGTTTTAAGTGACATCCCTTCATCAATTCTACAGTTCTAATAACCACATAGCAAACGCCTGTTCTGGATGTATTATTGAGTACATAACGAATTTTCAAATCCTGATACAATAACCATAAACCAGAAAAACCTCCTTTCCACGTTAAACAATCTCCTTGATGTTTGTATAACCTGTTGAATAATTGATGTAGTAAGTGTGAAAAATGAACATTTGCGTTCTCTTGGCCTTCGTTGCCATCACAAAGATTTGTAAAATAAACAAAGAGCCATATTAAAGTAATACAATCAAATGGGCCATTCTTACGAGAAATATGAAAAGAACAATATTAATATGAACTTTATTATTGAAACCCAACCGAATCCTATCTAGCCTCACAATCCGCTTCAGTCATTGCAACGACATTCTTTGTCGCATCTTACAGCCATTTATTCTATTCGCTCTTATGACCTCAGTTAACTCAGCGCAACCAGAAGCCAGGCAACGCTGTACGACAATTCGTTTACCAAATGTCAGTCCTTTGTCTCCAGGGGCGCTCATTTGCCGCGTCAAGTGTGTAAGGTTTCCACGGGACGCGAGCAAAAACAAAACTCTAGCACCACACACCCACAACACTCGGTTCCTGCCATTCCTGCTGCTCATCCGGGAGCCGGGGTTGATGAGTCAGCAGGGAACGTGTTGCCCTGCAATAAGTCAGCAACTTTAAATTACCTACCCACACACTCCGAACCTCCAGCCCGGGTGAACTCTGATTTATGGTGTGTCAAATTGCTGCGAACTTTGCAAAACCAATCAGCCGCCAGTGAGGGCAGGCGTATAAATTAGGCGAACTAGGTGGGAGAGTCTTGCCGGAGGTAAATAAAATCGTCGTAATACCGGCAAAACCATGCCGCCTGTGCACTGCGAAAGAGATGGCGCATCTTCTAGCGTCAGCAGTGCATCACATCCACGACTTTGCCACTGCGCGTTGATGCATTCTGGTCGGAGTGTAATAAAAATTAAATAAACACATAAACACACAAGGCGAACGTCGTGGGTAATCCTTCTATTCGCAGTGCCGTTGTTCGTACTGTTCAAACGCTGCGCAAAGGATGGAAGCGTCAGCGGCGTCATCGGCAAAAGAAGAGCAGGGGAGAGGATGCCGTAACCAGTTCGAGGGCCGAATGTGCGAGCACCCATTCGGAGCTAACGCCACGCCAACCCGCGCAAAGTTCACCAACTTTTCCTTTCGTTTGGTGAAAGTTCCAGCCCCCAACCATACCACCACGCGCGGTTCGACTGGCAGCTGTCTGCTTACATCATGTGGCACACAGCGCCGCGGCAGCACCAAGCGAAAGATGCATGTCTCAATCTCCGGGACCTCGGGTCGGGTCGGTCGGCCAAATCGATCCGATTGCTGCCCAAGCGTGCCCGAGTCCACCGTCGCCAGTTGTGACAATAATAATCCGCACCATCCCTTTAGCCCGAGAGAGGCGACAGTGAGAGGCAGAGGGAAAGCCCTCTCGCGAGACACTTGGGATACGCGTCCCTTAATCCTTTGCTAAGCTTCAACTCGCTGCCTGTCACCGCGCGATCATGCAGATCGCGTTTGAATCGGTCGTCGTCGTCGTCGTCGTCGTCATCATCCTGCTGAATGTGCGATTTCCTCCACTTCCCCCAGCCCATCACCCCAAACGCGATCATGATCCTGTGCATGACGGAGGAAAAGCGAAACCATAAACCTCTAGGCACGCAAGGGCCAACGTTTGAGAATTGGACTGGTCGCCCTTAGGCGTCCTCCTAGTTCCCGGTACGCTCACCCAAGCCCTTGCCAATCTCACTCCGGTTGCCATTTGTCGGCAGGATTAGCCGATGGTTTATGATGGGTTCGGGCTCGAAAGGGGGCGCATATCGCCAACTGCACGACATTCGCTCTCTTGCGGTATCTGGACCGGAATTCCCCTGCCCCATCGGTGCCGGTGAACTTTGCGTTGTGCGATGGTATTGGAATTCACTTTCGCACCCTCGTCACTAATGTTTCGTCAAATTGGGTGTTTTTTTTTCAATATAAAACTGCCACAAACATACAATGATGTTGTTAATCAAATAATGCTATTTGCTGGTGGAAGACAACAACATTGGACAGCAAGAATTCCACACGCCCAGCGACGTCTTTGCGCGTTTGTTATGCTCCTATTTATTTGATCGTTTTGTTATTGCTTACGACTTTATTTAACTTTTTGCAAATCAGCAACAAACCACCGCTGACTTTTCGTTTGATCGCCCAATCCCTTGCACGCTTGCCCAATTGGCACATTCACCCCTTCGACACCTGTCCCTGGGCGCGCAATTCGTGCGAAAACCAGGGCGGAACTCGCTGACTCGGGACGGATGGACCCGTGTGTACGCGTGCTACGCGAAGGCCGATGGCCACAACAAATGGTTGTGTAATTTTTTTTTGTTCAAACACCTCTTTCTTTCCCTACCAACTGCGATGGTTTAATTATAGTTCTCTTCGGTGGGCGGCAACGTGCCGATAGCGTACAAAACGAAAACAAAAACGGCGAATCATTACAGCGAAAAATGGTTTCACACCGATCCCGATGCGATAGGAAATTGGTCCGATAGTGTACCACTAAATGGACCGACTGCACGGTGTCTCTCTGTTTGCAGTCCATGTTACCGGTTTTTTGACGTATTGGCTCGCCTTCGGTTCGGTTCCTATCTTTCTCCGGCCGTTGCGGGAGGCATTGCGCACCACTCGAAGAAGGCGGGCAATTAATCGGATTTGTCAAACGACCGAAATGACACGGGTGGCGCAGAAAGTGGCCAAACAACCGTGGACCTCCAACCAGCGATGCGATTTATGACGCTCTGATGGGATAGCGGCGCCGGGAGGGAAGGGCCCGATTGGAGGGAGTTTGTAGAAAAGGGCACACTTGGAAGCAAAACAAAAAACACTGTTACAAACACACAGCCCGGGCGAAGCAACGGGTCGCCGCAATGCTGCTCGGTCCCGGGCAGGGGGAAGCGAAGAGTCCCATAAATGACTTCCCCATACTATCCCCGCCCAACGCACTCCTTTCTCTCGCCATTAGTGGCAAATGAGAACGATAACTGTTGCATCAAGCAGTGCAGCCGGGTGGGGGGATTGTGGGTTGGGAGAGTCGGCTGTCGGCGGCTCAAATCGACAAAGTGCGCCCAAACAGGAAAGCAAACAATGTTTCCCGGAGGTGACCGGTGGTGACGGTGGTTGAAGCTTTTGCCAAGTCAGTGAAAAAAACTGAAGCAACAGTTCAAAGCGATGTAACCGAAAACCGGCCACCGACGTATATATTGCGGTGAAGTGTCGTGGGTTGGTTGTGAATAGTGTTCGGGTTGGTGATCGCTGCGAAGAAAAAAGGGCTTCTGGAGCGACCATGTTGATCACCACTAAATGAAGGAAAGCAAATTGCATGACTCAAACTTAGGAAATAGAAGAGTTTTTATTGTAATAATGTTTAGTACGTGATAAGTTAATGTGTGTGTATTTTTTTTAAATTCTAGAATTGTTTAACTATCGCTAAAGAATATAAAGAGAAATCTATATAAAGAGGAATATGCATAATCTGCTACAGATGAAACAGTAATGTTTCGTTCTCTACACATACAAAAGCCTTTATTTTCCTATCCATGATTTTGTTCAGTGGATTTTAGCAGCCCCAAAATATCACTCTTACTCTCTAATACTATGATACTTTCGAAATTCTCTATGAGCAAATTATCGTATCCTACCAAATTTGTTTGTTCAAAGTCATCAAATGTATTGCTTGTAAATATCATGACGTGAATGAATTGTTTAATTTGAACGATCAGAATCCATCATAATAATCTGATTTTTCAATAATAAGGCCTTTAACGATACTATGAAAAATTTGTTATATAAAGTTAGACAGTTGGCGGCTGAAATCATGTCAACACTCCATACGAACCCACACACAAAACTAGCCTGCGATTTTCAGTCTAGATTATTTGAGCCTCAAAGCTAGAATTAGATTCGAGTACATGCTCGAAAAAATGTCAAAGCAGTGTATGTATGTAGATCAGGTGATCATGTTTTTTTATAACCAAAATAGAACGTCACTTTTATAACCGTTTTTATAACCAAATTTGACAGGACGGGTTAAAACTTTCGCTCGAACGGCCTTTCTGGTAACTTGACGAATACACAAAAAACTCTAAAAATCTTTATTCAAAAGCAGAAGCGATAAAAATCAACCTTATAAATACATGCACCTTGGGATACGGCCACCTGTGTGTTATACACACTTTGATAGCTGCTCGAAAACTGCTATACAATGCAAACAGCTGACAGACTGAAATTTCAGCCTACGATCCTTAAAAGGGGAAGGGGCCTATTATTAGGGTTATTGATTCCTTCTGAAAAGTGTAGTGCAGGATCAAGATTCGAAATATCTTTAGCTCTTGACTTTCCTCTTATTTATATGCCATTTGTACAGAACTAATAATAAATTTACATACAGCATGGCATGGAATCAGTTGCAAGAGTGATGTTAACTTTTATATACAGTTCATATAATTTCCGAATGGTTCAAACATATTTTTTATAATCTTTTTTTTAATTTAAACAAATTCGATGATGTCGTAAGAAGAATTGTTAGAATATGTTATAATTTAACAATATCTATCTTATTTTACCTTCTAACAGATCTTCCAACCAAAGCCCAATCTAGAAGAAATAAAGTAATAAAACTTTAAAACTTTTCAAACGACAGGACTTACTGAATTGTAAAACAAGAATGAATTTGTAATAAACAAAGTTAAAATAAGATTAGAAGACCCGTAAACGCTTCAATGAACAACATATCAAATGTGTGTAAGCATAAAATCCAAGACCAAAGCGCATGGAAAACAGGTTGTTAGTCTTATTTATTCAACCCATCCAAGACTGCCGTTAAGCAATTTAGTCCTCCATCATCGTGCGGAAGACACTCCACTCCCGCACTTCTCAAAAGGTGGCACTAAATAAATAATCAATCTCGCCCGCGTTTGCGTGTGATGCGCTCCCGCGTGCCCTTTCCGGTTCGCAGCGGTCGGAACTCGGAACCCGAAGAGCTATCTCGGTGCCAAATCCAATCCATCGCTCGTGACAGATGATCGTCAGCAATCAGTTACCCTTGCAAGCGAGAGGAAAATGCCATTTATAGGCCTTTCTTTCGCCAAACACCACCCACCGGGACACCGGGAAGCGTCAGTCGTATCCCACTGCACCAGGAGAGGGCGAATAGGTAGATGCAATCGGGACCACCGCTTATCGGCTTATCGGGTCGAACCGATCTTCAAGGCTAGATTGCCTTCAAGGGAAGATGATCGTACAGCTTTACTGGCTTGGGCGAAAGAATACCCACCGCCAGCCCATTTAATCCTAATTGACGGATGAAGGAAGCGTCCCCGTGAAGCAACACACTAGGAGCTAGGCGCAACGGGCCGGATGGTCCCGTTTTGTTGGCAGCAAGATGCAATCCCCGTATTCGTTCCCAGGTTAATTTATTATTATTACACTGCAGAAGTGAATTTATGTTTCACCACTCAACTCGAATCCAAAAAAAAACACAAACACGTAAAAAGCCGCCTTGACGCGGCTCCGTAGGCTTAGCTTCACAGATTCATAACCAACGAATAGCAGCTGCCCAGGACAGTGCCGGTTCCAGCCTGGCAAACAGCCAACTGGAAATGAAAAGCTCGTTAAAGATTATCTTCCTGCGGTGTGCTTAGTGCACCTTCGAGTGACGCTTTTGGCGATCGGTTTTCTGCATTTCCTCGTGCGCGCTGCAGTTTTCTGCCGCCAGTATTGGCCCAGGGCCACCCAGTATTCAAGAGAGCAAAGGCTAATAAAACTGCTAATACTATCTAGTGGCAGCAAGTCGAGCCTTGCTTTGTCCGCGTTTGGCCGGCTGGATCGATTCGACGAAACACGGCCAGCGTACACTTTCGCCCGTATTGTTATTGCTCAAAATTGTAGCATAAAACTAAAATTAATGACTATCCAAAACGAAAGGAAAAAACACGGTAACGGGAGGCCAGAATCGAAGCACTGCCGCAAATTTTAAACCTCTTCCCGGGCACGCGGTCACGATACGGAGAACCGGAGTCGGTGAGTCACCAAAATTGCATCGAAAGGCAGTCGATCGGTTGGCGACGTGCTAGCGCTAACAACGATCAACAAATGCACCGTACCCCGGGTACACAATGCAGGAAATCGAAATCGGGAGCAAATAATAAATTGACCACCATCATTGTACACTGCTCGCTATCTGGACGCGCCGCGTTTCCGCAAAAAACTAGAAGAAAAAAATTAGTCGCTCGGATAGGAATCGGTTTGGCGGCTATTGGGCGATCGATGCACCCGTAGCGTTCTCTCCCTCTAAACACGCCATACACAAAACACAACCAACGCACCAATGCTTCGAAGGGGCCACCCACTGCCACCCACGGGTCTCCCCGGGACCCGTTTTGGCAAACAGTAAAATCAACGCAACCAACGAGGTGCAGACATCATCCACCGAAATCGCCGCACGACGCCCCAACCAAACCCAGCCAGCCTAACGAACTAGCCCGAAGCCCTGGCCAGCCACAGCTAGTAGGAAAAATGCTATGATTTATCGCAAAATATTACGCTCAATTTGCAAATTATGCACTCCTACAACTCAATCGCGACGGCAGCGACGGCGGCGGCGACGGTGGTGGGGACTTGTGCACCCGGGAAAGCGACGAACGGGCGCGCGATCGACCAAGCCAGCCGACGGTCGTTTCGATTCGTTGCGAGTTTCAGTTCAATCGGTCCAGATCAACCTCACCGGCACTGGACCCGGTACCCCCTTTTGTCCGTTTTTTTATGTTTAGCATATTTATCGGTGCGAAAAATGTATGTATAGCTTTTTTCGCTGTTGCTTGGGCTGTCCAGTGTCCTACTCTTTCTAATTTTTCATATGCACTCACCACCGTATCGATGCACTTTAGCGGCCAGATTTGACTATTTATAGCACACACGCTAGCGAATATGTGTGTTTGTATGTGTGTGCGTGTGCTGGTTGCAGCCATGGCGCCGCGTGTACAGCGGGCGTAAATCCCGACCCGAACAACGGAGACGCGAGTGGGTCGCGTGCGTTTTCGCGCTGGTAGTAGTTGCGTTTCGAACGACTGTGACCGCATTCGGTGTCGCCGCGGAATGAATGCCCATGGGCGGGGTGGGAAAATATATGCACAAATTCGTCACGTAATTCAAATGATGCACATGATTCACCCACTGCAACCTGTAGTGCAAATGGTCGACGGTGAAGGAATATTTATTCGTAGCTGCTAGTATATGGTTTCGAAATACTCTCTTTATTCATTTATGTCACAAATGTGTACCGGGACCGGGCACTGCACACCCATTCTGGTATCATAAATTTGTGACCTTTAGAGATTTTCAATTTTTAAACATAATATCACATTACAAAATATAAGTAAAGTATTGAAGTACAGAAGAACCTTGGGATACGACTGTGGTTGGTACCGACAAAATATTCAAAAGTCAAAAAGTCGTGAGTCAAATATCTGGCAATGCATAGTTCATAAACGAAGTTGAAGAGTCGAAACCTGTTGAAGGGATGTGTATTGTAATTAAAACAATTTTTGATAATATATTAGTTTGAGTATTAAAATCGTTTACATGATATCATTTATCTAGTCTAGGTAGTTTGGAATCATCAAAAATGTGTATGTAATAGTTTTATGTAATAAATTAAAAAGAAATATATTATTTTCTTCTAAATGACAACATTGATGTATCAAATTTAAAATTGTCGTATCTGCGAACCGTCCCAACTCTAGGGTTTCCTGTAATAACTTTTCTCACTAAAATTATTACCAAAAAAATAAATAAATATGCTTATTAGTTTTGGTAAATGTGAAAATCTCTGGTTACGTGAAGTGTGATTAATGTGTTTTTTGTTCCCAAGTTTTTGTATCGAGCACCACGTTATAAATCTATGTAACTATTTTGTTCGTTTAATTATGATTATTGTTGGTATTACTAATAATAATAACAATAATGTTAATATGTAAATAGTAGGTTTAAAAATATTTATATCATAATTTTAACAAAATATTCCAAAGCAAATATAATAACAGACAAACAATGTTTGTATTTTTGTGTTCAAATTTTAAATAAATATGTTGCAGTTCCTTGTTTAAAAAAAACAACTCCTACTTTCCACAAACTATGATGTAAAACTATCAATATATTTACCATACACAGCATGATAGCAAACATTGCATTGTCTGTCAAATCAAAAATCAAGTGAAAGAAAAGCTTGTTCAATGTTAGCAATAATAAACAGCCCCATTTTCTATCCACAATGAGGCTTGTGCTTTATATTATGCACCAAACTGTTTCATTTTTGTTGTTGCTGCGATATTTAGCGGTCAGTCCCGGTTGCAGTTCCAGTTCGGTGGCGTAACCTGGGACCCTCCCTTTACTTGCCCTAAACGGCCCATTCAATTTAAACCTTCTACCGTTTTGCCCGCCGGTCACATCGCACCACCCGCCTGGAAGGTTTGCGCATTTGTGCAATGTGAGACAAAGCGATTCGGGACGGTATTAACCAACGGGCGTTGCACATTATGCGGCAGTCCTTCGGCAGTCAATCAATCCCTGACGCATTGCCCTCCCTTCCCACACTTCCGCCTCACATTTGAAAACGGAACTAACCGCCTTTCTGCGGGAAGTAAAGCCGACCAATCTTCACCGTTGACTTGGGCGAGTGAACTTTCAACGATGAACCCATAAACCATTCGCGATCAATAGAAAGTACGACCGTCGTCCGCCCGGCGACAAGCGGTGCCGTGGGGTGGGGGGGAGGGAGTGAGGAAGCGGTGGAAAATTATTGCTCCCTTCGCTTCCAGATCGTGATTGGAGAAATTTGAAAATTTAGCAAACCAACCAACACTACCCCTGCCCCCAGCATGCTCGGACGCTGGTTCTCCGCTCCGCATGACTGTGCTTAAATTTGAGCGCATAAATTATGTACCTTTTTAAAAAACTTTTGCACCGAATATTGTGATCGCTCTCCGATGTGATCGAAGATGATACTGGGCAGCACGAGCCCTGGCGCATACCTGTCGTGCTGCGTTCGGGTTTGGGGTTTGTTGTGACTTGTGGTGCAATGCAGAACATAAATAACCGTCAAATGGGTTATTTATATCGTGCCCTGCCCGAAAGCGGAGGGCAGAGGATTGCAGAACGGGCGACATTGAACCTCTTTTTTTTGTGAAACTGCAAAGTTAATGCATTCTTTTCGGATGTGCTACACCCAATATTCGACGTAGCAAAGAAAAACACAGCAACAAATGACCAAAGGTTAGTACCGTTTGTCGCCCGGGGAAAAATCGATCATGATGCGAGCAAACGGGGTACTTGCATTTTACGATGCAGTCCAGCTGGCACGCGGAAGCGATGAGGTGCCAAATGCCTAATTGCATCTCGTTAATCTCGTGCAATATTTCACACCCAGCATAAAATCGCAACACAAAGCTCGCACAATAAAGATTAATAAATACCCAATACTGTCGCGTCGCCTGTTGGGTGTGTTATTGTAATGCGATTACTAGCAACGCCCTCGTCCTCTTTAGAAGTTTGTATCGCTCCACCAAGTGTGCAGCTGGTCGAAGTGCATAAACATAAATTTAATTCACCGCTGCAGGCAGTACATTATTCCGCCAGTACGTCACTTAATGGTGCATTTCAATTAATTTTTATTTTAAAAAGAAATTTTTACTGATTTATTGTTATGTTGGCCGAACTGTCGCACATTGTAGAATCCGTTTGGGACAGGGGGGATTTTATGGGCAAACGATTCGGAAACGAACCACTGCCATACTCTACCGCGTGGAAAGCATACTTTTATGTTTACGACCGTGTAAAACCGTCCAGTTGCCTTTTTTTTTAGTTTTATTCATCCAACCGGACATTCCAGTTCCATCATGCCGGCCATTCCGTGCAGTAAAAAAACGGCCTTTCCTTTGTCCGTATTGCGATCGGCACGAGCATCATTGGTGTTACATCGATCTCATCACACCAGATTGGCCGACACGGTTCACCCTTCTGCTATCATCGGACCCGGTGGTGCCCGCGGTGGAGTGGGTGCACCTTTAACTGATGGCTTTTATTTTCAATTTCCATTACGATTAATGAATGTACGAACGGGGGGGTTTTCGGGTAATTTAATAATAAACTCATTTCGGCGGGCCCGGGTTTCAGTCCCCGCTTTTAGATTACCTTTTCGGCGGCTTGTTTATCATTCCAGCGCGTTACCACGATCGATCGGTCGATCGATTCGGCCATTCGGTTGGTGGTGCGAGGCGGGTCGGCAATTTCTTGCAATGTGCAACACTCGCCGTGTACCGTTTATCGAATGCCGACAACACCGGTGCACCGGTTCAGGTGCGCACTAATGGGAATTTGCGTTTTTGCTTGATCTTCCAATGTAATCGAATCCGGCCAGCAAACCGTCAAGGACTGTACGACGGGACCTTGTTCGATTATCTCGCACTGAGTGATGATTGGGAGGACAACAATCCGCGGCCACTCCGTTTAATCGAACGTCCGGAAATTGGGTGTGATGTGGCTTACGTCTTTCGCGTTTCTGTTTTTCCTTTTTGCGCACAACAGCCCAGCAAATCCAAATCTGTATTCCGGTTCGATCGCAATCTTCAACACAATTCCAAGTGCTTTGCGTGCTTTGGTTTCCGAAAGGTAAAGAGCGACGGTAGTGGAAAGAAACAAACAAGAGTAACCCAGCGAGCCCTGAAGTTCAATTTCTCATTTTCCTTTATTTGCCTCAATCGAGTTATTACGTTTCCCCACATAATAACAATAATATTATGGGCGATTATTCACTGGGCAGCAGCTCGTTTGTTTGCCAATTTGGTCGGTTATGTCATGCCCAGCACAGTGTGCCGGTTCATGGTGTGCAGCCAACGCACGGTAGCTTTCGTAATGATGATGATAACAATTATGAGTAATGGCGAACCGCTAGTGCCTTGCGTTGGGACGGTGTCAGGATATTAAGCGCGGACATCTTGACCGTAGCATAGCAGGGAGCGTCATGAAGATGTGCTCGTAAAATTTAATGCAAGTCTAGTGGAGGTCACCGTAGGGTAGTTACAGTTGCTGAAACTGTAATGCGTATTGAACCTGGGAATTAGTAATGGTTTTGTTTAAACTAGAGGCAATCAAGGCAAGCAAGGTAATATAAGTTGTAAGATGTATTTATAAGCAATTTTCAATTGTTTCTAAAATCCATCGTTTTAAATTAATCAGAAAATTGAGGTTTTTGTTCAATTTACCACAAATTGACGATAAGTTTTTCGAGAAATATGGAATATTAGGGTAAATGTATCAGTATTGGGCAGGTAAGTGCAGTAGTTTCACAAAAACTACTCGTTCATTTACAATTTTTATTATTTTTCATGAAAGTGACATTATTTTGAACGATAAACTATCGTATTATGTTGTGCTATGTTTTATTTGCCAATTTAAATATATTTTTTAAAGATATTTGTGAAAATGCAAACACTGTTTTTGTTCCTATTTTCGGTAGTTTGGTCCTATTTTCGGTAGGCTGTGCTCCTATTTTCGACAACGCGAATATGGGTCGGAAAATGTTTTAATCAATGCAAATAGATAGACAAAAATGTTCAAAGCAGTTTTACACTCTCACTTTCCTAAGATTGGTGTTGAAAAGAACTTAAATTATTAATTTTATGGTGCCCATTTTGGTCATTTTGAGGGCAGTTTTTACAGTGAAATTGGTAATATTTAATACAAGAAATATTGTTTTATGTTTCGACATACGCATTGCAGTGTTCAGGTCAAGTTTTTATTGATTGTTCAGCTAAACCAAAATGTTTTTTTTTTTGTTTCAAGTTTCGGCAGGTGCCCACAGCAGTTATTTGTCAAAAATCAACATTTACCGTGTGCCTATTTTCGGCAGCATTTAAAGTGAATGATTAACTGTTTTTCGTGATTTTAAAATTCCAACCGAGCTAGAATAATTTAATAAACACTTTAATTATGTTAGTGGTCTGGCTCTCTTAATATTAAAACCTGCCGAACTATTGACAGACATCAAATCTGCCGAAAAACTGTGAACTCTGCACATTTTGTTCGATATTTTGATAAATATGCAAGGAAATGAGCATATCTCTATTTAAAAAAATATGTGTTGAAACTAATTGCAACGCGTTTTTGCGTAATTACACGTTTTTAGTTACCCTGCCGAATACTGGTACAGTTACCCTTTCTACGATTTGAAGACAAAATAAAAGAGTTTAATTTGAAACATAAAACATAAAACATAAAAAATAATAACAACACATAAAGCTTCAGGTATCTGCTTTTCAGGAAAAATAAATTATACTTTTCATAAGCTATAAGGACCACAAAACAGTCGTAGTAATCTCAGAATAATTGGTGTTATTTTAATTATATTATTTTTTATTGTTAGAACATTGGGCTTGTGCTTGTGCTTGTAACTAAACTCTTTTTAATCGCCGTTTTATTAAATATTTAAATACTCTGAGTCAATACGACCTCGGCTCAGCTTACAAAAACACTCTCCCAGGACGGCATATTTAAAACTTTTCAGTTTGAATTTAGTTAAAACTTAAACCGCCACCCAACACGGATTGGCATCATAAAGATATAGGTAGCAATCCACTCATTTGTATACAATAATAAATTTTCCACAAGAAAGTTGTTGCTCGCACATGTTTGCCTACGTTCGTATGACTGTTGCTGCTGCTGGTGCTTGTAGTTGTTCACAAAACCACATTGCCCAGCAAAAAGACATCGTCCACGACAGGACAGCACTTCACGTGCATGTTGCGTTACAAATTCCATTCCGAGCTCGAAGATGAACTGCAACCCCCACCCCGCCGTTACCGTGTGCCAGCAGCATGTCCATGTTCACATTTATCTCCTGCAGTTACAGTGGATTCACCCATTGAGCAACAACGAAAAAAAGGAAGAAAAAAAAACAGTCTCCCTTTCTCACCACTCCTTTCTCAGCAAATCCATTGGTGCGTCATTTTCGGAGCATAGTAAATCTTGGCTGCACCTTCCGCAGCTGCATTCTGTGCTGCTTGTTTGCTATTTAGATTTACAATCGGGCGATCTATTAAAATTATGCAAAAATTCGCCACCCATCCCATCGCCCGACGGTCGCCTTATCCACTCCCTGCCGGCGCATGCACAGCCTCGTTCGGGGCTGTGAGAGTGGCAAAATCAGGCCAGGCACCGCCGGTGCAATTGCTCGCGGCGACTGACGATTTCGAGTCGTTTCGGGGGGAAAACGGGGATGGCGCTGGCCGTCGTTTGCACCCGTACCGCAGCCACGGTGAGGATCATTGTGTAGTACGAACGACACTGGCGTCGCGGCTAGATCAGCCAAGTCAGGGTCCAGTGTCATCTCAATTCCCAGGAATTGGCCAACTATTTTTAAACCCCTTGTGCGCTGGATGGTTGCAAATCGAAAGCACGAATCCCAAGCGGCTGCAGCAGATGGGAATGAATTTCAACCTAATTAAAATATGTTACACTTTCCGCACCAGCCACATTCGCTTATGCTAAAGGCAACCTTCCAGGGCTCGTATCGTTATCGATCGTCTCAGGAGGCTCTAGGTGGGAAGGTAAAAATTAGCTTACCTTTACGATCGTTTGGAAATGGTGGAAATTGCCTGTTATTCAATGTGTGTAATGATTTCAGTGCGTTTACTTTTTTTTTCGTGCAGGCTCGTTTTTGCATATTTAATCTACACATGACTTACCGGTGTGTCATTTCCTAAGTGGTTAGTTTCTTATATGTATTTTCCGATTTTTTCCTTCTATCCTTTTTTGCAGCATCTTCCACGTTCTATCTGCAAATCGCTGGCATCCTCGTCGTGTCCGGTTGCGCTGCAAGCCGTTTTTTCTACAATCGCGTTGCGTTGAACAGCTGGGCCTGGAAGTGTCTCATTAAGGAAGGAGGAACGAACAAACAAACCAAAATGTGCCTCCCTTGCGCGCGGGCCGTTCGATTCTGATCGATCCACTTCACGCGCACCTGAGCCCCTGTGTTTGAGGGGGCTGTGTTGCAACACATCGACGACAGAATGGCGAACCCGTGCTTCGATCCTGCCACCGCACCGTACCCAGCCACCGTGTGCATCCATCTGTGGCCCCGGGAGGCGTAAAGTTTTCCAACGCCAACGGCACGCATCCGCAGCAGAAGGAGCAGCAGCAGCAGCAGCAGCAAACAGCACCGACAGAAACCCCTACGGCTGGGACACGGTAATTGAAAATTCAAAACGAACCCCAACACGTACACGACGCGAGTGGTGTTACCGGCGGAGAGCTGTCCCGCATCTAAACCTACACACGCCCGGGTACGGTGCTGCGTCTGGTGCACCCGGGTCGGGGCGATTTTGTTGTTTGGCGTCTACAGCCGAAGGCCACTCTCCTGGTGGGCCTCGACACCCTTCCCGAAAACCCGCCAACCGGAGGAATGACGAATTTAAACAAGCTCAAGGTGGTCGTCATTGGCAGCGCCAAAGTGGGCAAATCGGGTAAGTGTATGTGTGTGTGTGTGAAGCGGGGGGGGGGGTGGCTTCAAGGGATCGAGCGTAAATTTTTATGCTTATTGTTATGGTTATTGCGAATTTGAATGCATTTCTGGTGTGTTCAGGCAGGCTGGGAAGGCTCTCGGTGAACTTGTTGGGCGTCTTCTTCCATCTACTTCGTCACTCGTTTGCATTCGCCTCATCGGCAATCGTGGTTAGAGAAATTGCGATTAGCCTATTTTAGGTTTGATCTCGGGACCGACCTAACCGACGGACGGGGACTTCGGGTGCACTGTGTCGCCGGTGCCACATGTCAACCCACATCGGACGATGCATTTCAAGAGCGTGTGTAGTTGGACGACAAGCCGCATTAGGGCATTCGGGAAGGTTGTTTCTTCCTCTCCCTTGCTTCTACATGATCGGAGATACTTGAAATTGTAATAACCTAATTACCGATGAACAGGTGCTTCCGTTGAAGAAACTTCTTTCGCCGATAGTCGTTGGAGTGGACAGAAGTGTAAGGGGACGGGGATCAGCGAAAGCCCAATGACTGAAGGTTTGCGTGATGGAAAGGTATTTAAATTAATTTCATTGGAACCGTTTAGAAGCAAATGGGTAATTTGAGCTTTCTCTTGGCGGAGATCTATTTGACATGTTTGCAAACAAGTTGGATTCTAATCATAAAACCCACTTTCTTCGATTCACAAATAAGCAGGCTCAATGCAATGCGCTGAATTAAAGAGGCTCAACACTGAAACGAATCATTTACTTTATCTGTCATCATTTCTTAAAAAAAGGTTTGCAGAACAAAATGATCTTAAAGAAAAGATAATAAAAAAGATGACATTCCCAATTGAAATTTGATACACAAAAGATAAGATATTTTAAGTTATAGCATTACCAAATTGTATAATGGTAAATCGTTATTTTATATCGAGAGGATTCTAAAATCATTTTGCAGGGACCAGATGTAGCACAAAAACCAAAAAAAAAATCAAATTATTAATAATCAATAATGAAAATTACAAATCACAAGAAACAAGATAAATTTAATTTCATCAAGCGCTGATCACAAAAATAAATAGATAAATAAGAGTTTCACTCGTCAGTATAAGCTGCGCAACCTTTGTTTTGGAACATCTACACTGATGCACTTGGATCTACAGTTGGATCAACAATGCTGTTAACTGTACTATACGAGTTAATCATTCTTAAAAGTAGATCAGAATTAAACGATTAGAATTAAATGTAATCGAAATAACAAAGTTTAAATTTCATATTCACGTTTTAATCTAAGTTCAAGTTTGAAGACACGATCATGTTCTAAAAATTATAAGATGAATCCTGATTTATTCGTAATATAATTAAAAATAAATTCAAAAATTCCTAAATTCGTTGATTATTGAATAGTTTAACAACCTTAATTTTCAAAATAAAATCCTTACAGGTAATAAATCTTACTCATTATTTTATTTTTAAATTTTTCAAACTTAAAAAAAACAAGGAAAAATATTAGTTTAGGCATGATACTGTAAGTTTAAAATTTTACAATAGCGTTAGCAAAATTTGTTATTAAAAAAAATTGAAAAGCATACTTTGCTTTTCAAAGTTAATTAATTATCAATTTCTTACAAAAAAGTCATTAAAGTGATGAAGATGATAGAAAAAAGCAAACAATGATGATTCAAATTGACGACTTTTGAAATTAAAACATAAGCACTGTTTATGATGCCTCACCAATTTGTTTTTATCGCTCGATACCAACTAAAAAGCCAACGCAACTTTCCATTCTGATCTTGAACCCTATCTATCGATCGTAATCATCAACATTCCTCGGCCACGGTGCATCAAACCTTGAACTGTATCGGTGTCAAACGACGATCACCCTTGTGCCCCAAAATCAGTATCAGTAAAACGCCGGCGATCGATCGGCTCATTAGACGTGAGCAGTGAAACCGATTTCACCAAACCCAACCGCCGAAACAAAAACGGCAACGGGTTTCGACCGATGACCGATGCACGTTCGTGTTCCGTTTTCGGTCGCAACGTGCACGTGACTGCACCGCCACAACCACCGACTGTCCGCGTTGACGCTATCGCACACGCATTATCTTTATCGGACAATCGCGGGCGGGTTGGGTTGGTGAAAACTGGACGAACGAATGATGACGACGGGCTCACGATGCAGCCAAAACGGTTCGATTATTCGAAGCGTGATAAATCGTAATTAATAATTCGAGCCCCTTTCACGAGCCAACGTCAATGGTGCGGCTATGGTGTGCGGGTGGAAACACGAGGAAGTAGCTAAAGACCCAATAAAAGGGTTGGTGGGTGGTTTGTGACTCCGGGTGCCGGCGAAGGCAGGAGAAGCGATGCGGGACAATATTCAATGCATTTCGTTCAACTTCGACCTACATACGGGGACGGTGTACGGGGCCAGTTCGATCGCTTGGACATGAGGTCTTTATCAACCACCGTGCGAAAGCGAACGGTTGGACCTGCTGCATTAAAACACTGAAAGGAAATGCATCACCATGCGCACCATCTCCGTGTATGTGTTTCTGTATGCGCGTGAGTGCATGTGTTGAATGGTTATTTATTTCACTTTTTCAGCATCAGCGAGCAGGGTAGTAACGGTGGTCGATAATAAAGAGATCTGTTGGGTGATTTTTCTTTCATCAAGAGAAATGAGGTGTCCCGAAGCGATCGCCGAGTTTTTGGGGTGCAGCATGGTGATTTTGTGCACCGTTTGCCAAATAGCAGGACTGCCCTGCCCTGCCCAGGCACAATGGTGAGATAAATAGCGTCCGATTGTGCCGTCCGAGCTGGGGCCAGTTCACGAAAGTCAAACTGTTACAAATTGTGTACACAGGCAGCCCTTTCTTCAGGGATTCGACCGTGTTTGGAACGCTGGGACTGGAGGTATGGAAGGTGTAGGTGAAATAAAATGAATTGAAATTATCTTTTGTGATGCATCACTTACTGAGCCGGACAGTCAGTCAGTCAGTCAGTGTTGCAGGACCTTCCAGCCATTGGTTAACGGTGCCTCGAAGGGCGATGTTAGTTATGGCACGCCACGGCAGCGACAAACAATGCATCGTTTCTAACTGAATATCGCTGCAGACGATAACATTGTTCGACGAGGTGCGTGTCCTTTATGGTTTTAAGACGAAAAACGTAAGCCATGATTTAAGCACAAGTATATTTTGTACTACACAGAGGCATGCGTGACGTGGAGCTATCATATGAACACTATTTGTCAAGATCGTGGAATTATCAGGCACCGGGTTACGGCACCATCAGCAAAGATTGCACGATCTCTTGCAATTGGCTGCACAGTTTGTAGCACTGCACAATCTCCAGACGGGTGCGTTCCAACACGGTTTGAAACGAACTCAATCAGGGGACTCCATTTCCTAAAAGGAAATCATGTCGCCACGGATCAAAACAACTTCGACTGATTCGGCTGATACTGCTGATGCGGGAGAACTTCTCCAACACGTCATCGGCATGCTCATGCAGGGTTGCGGAGGTATCGTGTCAACAGGGCTCTGACCAAACCACCGAGCTCCATAAACGTTCACAGCAGAGCCGTGGTGCAACGAGAACCACAGTTTGCCGTACTCACTTGTTGGGAAGCATCTTGAGGTTCCCTTTTTCGAGAACGCTCCATTTCACAATCCCAATCCCCTTGTCCCGCCGTGCAGTCTGTCGGGTGTCGGGTGCACACGACTGTCCTTAACGGGCAGCGCAATCCAAAACTCGTTCCAAGCGCACCGTTCCATCGATTGCGGCGTACAACACCGGCAGATCACTCTTCCATCACTGTTTGATGCGTATGCTTCTCACCTTGAAGGCCATTGCGATCGCTTGGGTTGGGTTGGGAAACCTTATGGGATGAAAACTATGTTTGTTTGTGTGTGTGTGTGTGTGTGTGTGCATGTGTGTAAATGCGTGTGATTGTATAGAGTAATGCACTACTAATGGTACGCTTTACATTCCACAGCCGTCACGGTGCGTTATCTCACGAAGCGTTACATCGGGGAGTACAGCTCGGCGAGAGGTAAGTCTAGCGCAGCAGGAAGATTCCATCCAGAACCGATTTTATCGCACCATTTTTTCTGTCGTTTGCTTTTTCCCCTTTTCGTTGCAGACTTCCTGTACCGGCATAGTGTCACCTATGACAATATTACGACCGAGGTGGAAATTATGGACACTTCCCGGTGTGATGTACGTAGGAGCCGTGATGTTACGTTGGAGCATTTCGTCTAACATTGTGTGTAATTTGTCCCTTTTCCAGAAGCGGGGCTGCTTGTACGAACATCTCCGCTGGGGAGACGCATTCGTGGTCGTGTACTCAATCTGTGATAAGTCAAGCTTCGAGGAGGCGGCCGACTACCTGCAGCAGCTGACCAAGCTGAAGCTGCCCTCCTACTACACGCTCCTGCTGCTGGGCAACAAAAGTGATCTCGATCATGCGAGGTAAGCGGAGCTGATCCACCACAAATCCTTGCTTTCCCGATACATGATTAACTTAATTTCTCTTTTTTACAGGGAAATCTCCGTTAATGACGGACAGGAGCTCTCGTTCCGCTACTCCTGCCAGTTCTACGAGGTATCGGCGGCGGAAAATTTTGCCGGCGTATCGCTCGCCTTCCATTCGCTGATCCGCGAGGCCCGCTCGACCCAGCTATTTCGGGCGCTGCCGATGCGAAGGAAGCTGGGCGTCAACAGTGTATCGAAAGCGCTCGGGAACATTTTTGGCAAGAACAGCAAGGGCGAGCGGAAGAAACGACCCTCGCTTAGCATATGACAGCCACCGGTTAATGCTGGGACCAGGGACAACAAGCACCATCGACATCCGAGCCTGCCTTAAGCGGGGTTGCATTTCTTTCTTTTTTTTTCGTTTTAATTTTGTATTTTTACTGATTGCACGATGTACATATACATATTTGTAACAGAATTAGCTTCTATGTTACTACCTATGTTAGATGCTAGATCAAGTGTAAAGAATAGTGAGTAATAAGCAACTGTGACACCAATGCAGCCATTCCTGAGGGGACTATACCCTTGTTTTTAGTAAGTTAGTGATTTTTTTACATTACATGCAACAGTGCTAGATTCAAAGTACTAAATTTAAATCTTGCCGGGCAAACGGTGAGCATGTTTCGAACAGCAGTTGTATTACGTTCCTATCAGATCAGTTCCGTAGGATAAGACACACGGATTGCCTAACAAATATTGTAAAGAAAAGTAAAATAAAACCCAAGTAGAACGAAGATAACTAAACCTTTTTCATTGTGCTTTTAAGGTTACATGAGTAAAACAGTCCCTCATTCAAAATCGCTTGTTGGTTTTGATGTAGGATTGAGAAAGAAAAAAAAACTGAGATATAAATATGAATTGCTGTCTACCAGAAAATGAATATAAATATCGACATTCATAACGATCTGCAAGTGCAACGAGTATCCGGAATCGGATTCGGAACTGGAATCGATTTTGCTTCGGAAACTTCTAATTTCAATTCTAGAGCTGGTTCTGATTCCGGAGTCAATTTCAATTGCATAGTTGATTGCGATATCCGGGTCGATTTCGATTCTCAAGCCAATTTTGATTCCGGAACAGATTAAAAAATTAATTCCGTAAAATCATTCTGGACCTACTCTGCAGCATCGATTCCAACTAGAAGTTCCGATTCCAAGCTTTTACTGCTAGCATAGACAATAATAACTTTTGTACAATAATAGCGAGTGTACCGCCAGACCGGCCCAATGGTGACTGGTGCATAATAAAAATAGTAAAAGCCGGCCTTTACCACCAACGATCATCCCAAACAGCCAAATTTGCCATCTGTTGAGCACACGCCACACGCCATCTATTGAGCAAACCAGTGAAGCTATGGAGCTTTCGTTTTTTTTCTATGAATATTCGATTTTCCAATCGTTTAAGCTTAATCTGTGGCGCTTGTGAAGTTCCATCATGAACCATACACATCAGGCTAACCAGCCGCAAGGTTCCAAAGAGTACCGAGTGCTTGTTAAAAAGCGCCATAGTTCCGCAAAGTACCGTTTCTTAATCACCCAAATAGCCAGCTCGTACTTTATAGCTGATTTAGGGCTGTTTATCGAAAAGTCGTTCCGATGTCGTACTTTGTGGCTGATTAAGAGATAGACGGTACTTTGCGGAACTATGGAGCTTTTTAACAGGCACATGGTCCTCTCAGGAACCTTGTAGCTGATTAGCCTGATGTGTATGGTTAACGATGGAACTTGAAGGCTTGTTAAGAAAGCGTACCGAACTTGGTGGAACTTTATAGCTTTTTAATGCATGACATCGGTACGAGGTGGCCCTTGTCAAAGTGTCAAAGACTGGTGCCGTCAATCGTCTCGTTGCTGCTGCCCAAGCCAAATAAGTTAATTGAAGGAGGAATATTGAATGAAGTGCTTGTGATTTTACAGTAAATTGTGTAAATAATTGATGAATATTAAGGATTTAAAAATATACACATGTACTCAAACAAAACAAAACCTCTTGTTTATTTCAACGATGACGCTTGCTTGAAAATAAAACGCAAAGAAAATAATCCCTGGTACCCTGGCATAAGGAAGCTGCTTAAGCGCTGTTTGAAAGACCCACCTGGAACTTTGATGCTGTTTATCTACTGCAAAAGGCAAATTCCAGCAGCGATCTTTAGCATGCCAAAATTAGCTGCTTAAGCAAGCAGCTGGTTATTTGGGCAGTCACAAAGTACGACATCGGCACGATTTTTTGTTAAACAACCTCAAATCAGCTATAACGTATCTCTGGGACAGCTTAAATTAAAATTTTCGTAATTTTGGCCAAATTCTACGTCATTTCGCACACTGTCCAAAACAATGCAGCTACAAATTGCTACATGGGAAGACATATTTATTCTATACTATTGCATTAAATCCTTGATTAAAGAGAAGTGTATCAGAAAATTAATAAAGTTTTTAAATGTCCACACAATGTTCAAGCGGCAAGCACGTAAAATATAAAAAATATAAGAAAATAATTTTAAATTTTTAATTAACCAATTTGACGTTTTCGGTGGCGACCATTGTGCGTGTTGGCGTTTCTTGTGGCCGCTAGCCAAACTACAGCGTCGAGAGAAAATAAAATATGGCGAAAAAATCTGCTGGCGGTCCAAACGCGGTAGCTCCGTATTAATGGTAAAGTTTATCTGATAAAAAGTGATTGTGAGTGTATTTAAAGTATCGCCAGCGGTAGAGTAAACCGCAAGCTAGAGAAAACGTCCGTCCATCCGTTCGTTGTCCGTCGCGAAAATGGAGCCACCGACGGCAGAAGCGGTGCTGCAAGGCGTTTTCACCCTGTACAACGATCCGAACAATGTGGAAAAGGAGAAAGCCTCCAAGTGGTTGGAAGAATTCCAGAAATCGGTAAGTGCTGCTGGCCGTGACTGTTTGCAGCTCGCCGCGGAGCTTTGGCCGGGTAATACGTGCACCGTCAAGGTCTGTGTGAAGGAACTCTCTCGCGCACAATCAGCATCATAACCTCAAAGAACGGTTTGTTCTGGAACATTTCTGATCGAATGGTTTCCCAACGTCTTGCCTCGCACTGGGTACCGCGACCGCGCCGCAGCTGTGACGCGACTCGTTTGCGGATGAAGCACAGCGCCGTGCCGTACCTTGCGAATGGTGGGCAAACGATATGCCGCCCTGTTATACGTGTGTACCTGTGCCAAACACGTAAATCGGAACGCTTTCCCTGCGCATCTGGTGAAGGTCACGGTGGTGTTGTGATTTTCCGTTTTTTGAGGGTGGATTGCCTTGTATGTTCCTTGTTCCGCTGATGGGCAGAAAAAAAAATGCGACGTTGCAGCGTATTACAGATGGAAAGCAAAATTTACATTTTTGCCCTCTGGTTTCGTTTTAGATTCATTCCTGGAAGATAGCGGATGAGTTGCTGCGGCAAAAACATGATCTTAATTCCTGCACATTTGCGGCGCAGACGATGCGTAACAAGATACAGAACAGCTTTCACGAGCTGCCAGAATCGGCCCACGAATCCCTGCGGCAGTCCCTGCTGGAGCATCTCAGCCACATAACGATCGAGACGAAATCGGTCATCGTGACGCAGCTGTCGCTGGCGCTGGCCGATCTGGCACTGCTCATGTCTTCCTGGCAGAAGCCGGTCGCCACGCTGCTGCAGCGCTTCTCCAGCAACGCGAACATGATGTACGCACTGATCGAGCTGCTGACGCTGATCCCGGAGGAGGTGAATTCGCGCCACCTGCGACTCGGCGCGAACAGGCGGAAAGAGATACTGATCGACCTGGAGGCCGACTCGACGCTGGTCAGCGAATATTTAACCGTCTGTCTCGTGAACGGCAACGAGAACGAGCTGCTCCGCTCGAAGATACTGAAGTGTTTTACCTCCTGGGTGCAGATCAACGCATTTAAGCTGCCCGAAATTAGCGACAGCATGATCATCGTGTACTGCTTCCAGCTGCTTAGCAGCGGCACCACCAGCCCGGATCTCCACGAGGCGGCCACCGACAGTCTCTGCTCGCTGCTGCACTGCATGGAGCTGAACAACTCGCGCGGCGGGCTGGACGAGAAGCTGTTCGGCGGCATCATGTGCCTGGAGGAGGCGTACAACATGTCGGTCGCGCAAGAAGATCTGGACAAGTCGATGAATCTGTGCCGGTTGTTCACGGTGCTGGTGGAGAGCAATCTGACGCGGATGGTGGCCTTATCGGACGACGAGACGCCCCACTACTCGGTCAAGTCGCTCGATCTGGTGCTGAACTGCGTCGGCCACTACGATTACGAGGTGGCCGAAATTACGTTCAACATGTGGTACCGGCTGAGCGAGGATCTGTACCAGCGGAACAACTATCAGCTTACGGCGCACTTCAAGCCGTACGTGGAGCGTCTCATCGCGGCCCTCTACAAACACTCGCAGCTCGACCCGGACCACGATGGGCTCGTAGAGGAGGGCGGATCTTTCAAGGTATGGATCGAATCGACTCAACGGCGTGCAGTGTTGCGAAGGGCGATGAAGCAAACCCCCGATTGATGATTGTTTTCGTCGTCGTTTGTTTTTTTTTTTAGGATTTCCGATCGAAGGTTTCAGAAATAATTAAGGACGTCATATTCATCGTCAGCTCAATCAGCTGTTTCAAGCAGATGTTCGTCGTACTGCAGTCCCCGAACGTGTCGTGGGAGTCGAGCGAAGCGGCACTGTTCATCATGCAAAACGTGGCGCGCAACATTCTGCCGTAAGTAGCGACAGACGCCTCCCTAGGCCTCGCGCTTTAGTGTTGGATAGGGTTGCGGTTTGTTTTTTAGGCCCCTGCCATTGCTACTTGGTCTAATGCTTATTATCCGTACCGGACTGTAGCACTCCGGAACAGCCAATAGCGCAGCAGCACACGGTAGTTCCGTGCCGTGACGTGCCTCGGCCGTACGGAAGTACCGTTTGCGGCTCGCTGTGGTCCCGATAATAAGAGCGTAGAACGAGCGAAGTGCAAGCGTGCGTGGCGATAATGTTTTGATAACTTAGTGTTGTAGTAGACGCATGTGTAACTGTTGAACCAACCTTTTGTACCTAGCCAATTTGAACTGAGCAGCATAACTACTTTCCTTTACTCCTTTTCCCCCAACCACTGCTCGAAAAACGAACACCACACCCGCAACCATGAACCGCCGCTGCCGCTGCCGCTGGCGAATGGAAATCGGACACAATTTTAATGTACTTTTGCGATTTGTGTTATTTGCATCTTCTAGAGAGATAATGGAATTGGGAGAGCGTGAGATACCAACGTCGCGGTTCAACCAGCTTTGGTGATTAAAATGAAATGCTCGTAGACATGGTTTAAGGGTTACAAATGGTTTTCTATTTTCTCTCTCTTCCCCTCTCTCCCTCCCACCCCCCGCCCCGGTTCCGTTGTAGTGAGGAGAGCGAGGTCGTGCCGAAGGTGGTCGAGGCGATACTGAACCTGCCGGAAAACTGCCACATCGCGATCCGCTACACATCGATCAGCATTCTGGGCGAGCTGTGCGACTGGATCGACTCGAACCCGGAAACGCTCCAGCCGGTGCTGAACTTCCTGCTGTTCGCGCTGCAGCAAAAGAACGGGCTGGCATCGGCGGCCGCCAACTCGCTGCAGCTGATCTGCTCCACGTGCAAGAAGCACATGGTCGGGCACATTAGCGGACTGATGGAGATAGCGCGCTGCCTGGACAGCTTCGACATCCAGTCGGAGTCAGCGATCGGGCTGCTGAAGGGCATCTCCATCATCATAGGGCGTCTGCCGCCGGCCCAGCTTACGCCCGCCATGCAGGAGCTGTGCAGCTTCCAGGTGGAGGCGCTCAGCCGCCTCGCGAACGGCGACGACGACGGGCTGGACGGGAAGAAGAGCCGCTCCGATCCGGCCTTCTGGCTGGACCGGTTAGCCTCCATCTACCGGCACGTCAGCCCGACCGTGCGCAACAACGAGGTGAACCCGTGCGCGTTCGTCATCGTCAACAACTGGAACGTGTTGTCGCGCGCGCTCGAGCGGTACAAGAACGATTCGAAGATCATGGAACGCATCGTGCGCTGCATCCGGTACGCCATACGGTGTATTGGGAAGCAGGCGATGCCGATACTGGAACCGCTGGTGAAGCAGATCATCACCATCTACTCCGGCCACAATCACAGCTGCCTGCTGTACCTGGGCAGCATACTGGTGGATGAGTTCGCGTACGAGGAGGGCTGCACCCAGGGCCTGCTCAACATGCTGCAGGCGTTCATCGAGCCAACGTTCGGTGTGCTGCAGATGGAGAACGGGCTCAAGAACCACCCGGACATGGTGGACGATTTCTTCCGCCTGGCGACGCGCTTCATACAGCGCGCTCCGCTCCAGTTCCTGCAGTCTCCGCTCGTGACGCCGATCATACAGTGCGGGCTGTTGGCGTGCACGCTCGATCACCGCGAGGCCAACATATCTGTGATGCGGTTCTTCTGCAGCCTGTTGCGCCACGATCGGGCGAACGATCTGGAACCGATGGTGCAGTCGATACTGGCATCGCACGGCGAAGCGCTCATCATGAACCTGCTGTACGCGTCCGTCTTCTGCCTGCACTCGAACATGCTGTCGGACGTGGCGGAGGTATTTGTCGAAATTAAGCAGCACAGCCCGCACCAGCTGGAGGAGCACGTGAAAAAGGCGGTCGACTCGCTGCCGAAGAAGAACAGCGGTGGCTCCGTAACGGTAACGCACGAGCAGATGGTGCAATTCGTAACCAACGTGGTCAAGTAAGTGAAGTGCGCGGTGCGATAGAGGGAGAGAGAGTGCGCGAGCTAACGAAGAATACGCGCCGAAAGAGGCTGAAGGCGGTGTCCTAATCGGGGTAATTTGTTTGTCTCTTTCAGCTCCCAGACGGCGAGGGCCACGACGCAAGCACTGCAAGACTTTGCGCGGTTATATCGATAGACAACGGAGAAGGCGGCGAAACAGTTGTCCGGCAGTTAGCTCTAATTGATACGTGTAACTGACTACAGTTTGTTATTAGTGACGAAGTGCGAAAAACACACCCTGTACATACATTAACTCCCCATTCAAACGGTAGTGCGTTCGTGACGTATAGGATTTCCGGCTCGAACGGAAGAACACAGTTTTTAAGTGATCGCGATGGAAGAAACGAACACTTACACGAGAAGAAGAAGGATAATAAGAAAAAGAAGAGGAAGACACAAGGATGTGTAGCCGGGGCCCGTCTCCGGTCGTCGCGTCGGCAGCGGTTTATTGCGTGCAAAGTTAGGCGTTTCGCTGTATGTACAGACAACATATGGCCGCGAAATTTAAATGTGTGCGATAATCGCACGAAAGATATTAATTAAAAGCATATTTGAAATAATTAACGAATTCAATTGTAATACCGCAATTGCTCTCCCCCAACTCCCTGTTGTGTACGCAAATCGTGAAGCGAACATAAATAACGATGAACCAAGAGAAACAGTGTACTAGTGCTCTTCTAACACCAACGCCACAACCATCCACCATCAAGCCAGCAACGATCCTTCTGTAAGCCGTTCTTTGCCGGTCCTCGTTTCCGGAATTTGAAGGGCAACATCATTAAAAATGGATACGAAGCGCCGACGATATGCTCACCTGCGGGTCGTTCTTATTCGTCGTCTTGCCCGTGTGTCGGGTGCTGCTAGTAAAACGAATTTGACGACGGAGGAGGGAATATGTATAGTGTCCCTTACTACGTAGATTCCCATTAACGGTCGAAAGCAATTAGTTTTGTGCAAGAGCGAAGGAGAGGGAGTATTACATTAAGTCCTCTTTTGTTTGCCCACCTTGTTAGCCCCACGATTGGCGCCAAGTAGTTGATATCTCTAGAGTAAATATGAATTATTTCGCTCTCTACCGGATGAGTTTGAACTGTGATATGTTGTGCACTGATGCATTAAACATAGCTCGGCGTGGTAAAGGATATCTTAAAAAAAAACAACCAACACTAGTTACAATATACTTGATCAATGAAAATTTACTGATGCTTTTGTTTTCATTCATCCCCCTTCCATCCCAACGGCCAATTTAATGGTAGCATTTTCGAATTGGATTGCGAAAGCTGTGAGTTCGAAAATTATAACGGATATTTTTTGACAGCCGCCCCGTGACAGATGCAGCAGCTGACTTTGACGTACCAGTTTGCCGGGCAAACAAAACAACAACAACAGTGTAGTTTGGTGCTTGCGACCGGTGGCCGGTGTTGCGAAATAGAACGATGCTTCGATTACGAATATTTTACCGCACTATGTGCCAGAAGATAGTGAAAGAAAACACTAGCCCGGATGCTGCTCGAATATACGCGCCGCACATTGGTAAGGATTGGAGGACGGAAGAAGCTCAATAAATGGTAACTTCTCTACTTGACTCTACCTGTAGGTGCGGATTACAGAGTGGTTCACAAATGGTTGCTAAACAATCCTGCCCTGCTGGAGCTGGATCGGGAGGAAACGATCCGGAAGCTGAGCTACCTCAAGTACGTTTACATAACCCCGGACGAGATCCTGGAGCAGCCGCACGTGCTTTTCAACCATCTGATTACGCTCGAAAACCGTACCACAATCTTGCGCGAGTGTGGGCTGGTGGAGGGCCTCACGCTGAATGCCATCGGCAACTATCTGAAACTGATACGCAAAAGCATTGTGATGCTAAAGCGCAACTACCTGATTCCGAAGGATTTGGATATGTATGAGCAGCTGAAGCGACAGTTCGAGTGCCCGGTAGAGCCGAAGCTGCGCTGGGATGACGGCACGCGGCTGCAGGATATGCGCATCGCGTTCTTCAACGAATTCCTTACCAAGCGGCTTGACTTTGGCCCGACCGAGCTGGAAAAGCTGTGGAAATCGTACTCGAAAATCAAGCACAAAAGCTTCGGCCACACACAGCGCGTCGTCGATATACTGCAGTACGATTACCAGTTCAGCCGCGACAAGCTGATCGCCAACATGTTTCTGCTGCATGCCGATCCGGAAAATTTGCTCCGCTTCCCGGTCGAGATACCGACGATTGGGGGTGTCGAGCTGAAGCAGGTGGTGGCGAAGTATCCCAAGATCATGATGGTCAACTATGAGTCGGTGAAGCGAGTGATTGGCATTTTAAAACAGCTCGACATACCGGACGGCGAGGTGTTGAAATGTTTGTCTGTGTTTACATTGTCGTCGAAAACGATAGAATATCGGCTGGAGCGGTTGATGAGCGTGAAAGAGTTCGAGGTGCTAACGAAGCATCCGCGGGTGCTGAAGTTGATCCAGTACCACACGAAAGCGGCAATACGGCTGGACTATCTGCAGCAGCTGAAAGTGCGCTGTGCCTCGCTGGATGTGCTGTCGAGCAATTCGCAAAACTTTGAAAGGTATTCAAAAGCTTCCGCAAATGCAGGACGTTTGGAGGATAGTTATTTTTAATGCATTTTTCGTTTTCAAAGGTATGTCCGCGAAGGATGCGATCGTACGAAGGGTAAAGATACGGGCCACGTGCTGAGACACATCTTCAAGGAGCGGGGTGATGCCGCATTGCAAAAGATAAAGCGTCATCCGAACTGGTTCCATGTGCCGGTACTGCAAATGCAGGAAACGGTGGATACGTTGCTAAAGAAGAAGTTTACGCTGGACGATATCTTCAATAACGTTCACATCCTGCTCTATCCACTGTATGTAGCCGTTTGTTGGATGCTACAGTCAGACGACCATCAGCAACAATTTTAATGTATTATTTATTCCATAGGAATCGAATTGAGGAGAAACTTACCGCACTGGAAAGCGGCGATCCAAAGCTGCAAGAGGAAATGGGCGTGGAGCTGTACAGAGCGGACAAAACGCAACTGTTGGCGCTGGCGCTGTACCTGGTGGAGCTGGAATTCCACTTCACCGGCGATGGTGTGTGGCCGGAGCAGGTCCAGCAGAGCGATTCCAGCTCAACCATTAATGTGGAGCTGCCGAGCAGTTTAAGCGGTGAGTATAAGTTTGGCAAAAAGCCTTCGAATGCAAACAGTTCCTCATGATAGTATCGGAAGACGGGGTTGTTTGTAGCTTCGCAAACAGTTACAGAGGATCGAACAGTTTGATGTAAGAGATTTGAGCATCTGTAAAGCGATGAGTTACTTTCAAAACTAATGTGTATAATACAGAGTTTTCTAAGGTTTTTTTGTTCTTTCCCGAGCATTGTTGGTTGCTTCCCGTATTATTTAGTGTGTTTCCACGATTTTATGGGTGTGTCCCAGAATTTTTTGGTTCAATTTATAGATGTCCAATGGGATAATACCATTAAATTTATGGAAAACGATGAATAAATCGTGAGACGACCTGAAAAAACTGGAACTAATCAATAAATCATGGGAAACCCTTTAATTAGAGGTAGGTGAGAAGGGTGGAAATGTTTGAGTATTTAAAACTACTATTTGATAACATATACTCTTCAAACAAGCATTTGTAGTTTGGTATTTAGATAGCTTATTTCGAACTTTATCAGAGTTTTATTTAACCGAAAAAGCCATATTACTACATTTAAAAACAAATCCTAACATCTACTATAAAAATGTTGCATTTGTGTTAGTTGCTCTTAAATAGGTTTCATAGGAAAAAGTGTCGATATGTTATTTGTAAGAAAATGTGTTGATTGTAGTGGTTGTATTATTTGAAAGGTTTGTGAAAAATGGAGTCCACTTGTTTTATTTGCAAATTTTGAAAGAAACATGCCCAGATCGTCTACGTGTTATTCAGGGATGAGGAATCTTTTTTAAGCAGCGGGCCACATGCATGCGGAACTCATCTTGGCGAGCCACCTGATAAATATTTTCGATAAACTATTAAATATGATTAGAAAATACGGTCACTATTCAATACAATGATGCTTACAACTAACCTCTTTGAAGAAGTTAGGTAGTTCAAGTGATGATGGTATGATGAGGAATAATCTATATATTTTTAAAATGTTTTATACTTCATTGGAGATCATCAATATGTGTCATGCATCGCTCCCCTCACTGTTTTCCTAATGCAATCAATATGCAGTGACTAACTATCAACCTTTAGCAATGTTGTATCTTGATACGGTAGAACTAATCAAATATTCAATTAAAGTGTTGAAAAGTTTGGATCATTTATCCTTTTTGGCATTAAAACATTTTGTATGTTACTTTTTTATTATTAAATCTGTTAGGTTTTGAAGGCCTGATGTTGCCGATATCGGGTATAAATGACTAGTTTTCTGTTTGATAGCGTGCATAATTTAAATTAAAAATAAAATTAAACAACTTCTGGCAAACAATGAATTGTTTTTAAATGAAATGCAACAATGTATTAGCAACGCTCGCAGGGGCAAGAAAACAAAAAAATCGCATAAATTAATAACTCACTGCATATAATTGTTTGATCAAACATGTTACTGCGGTACATCGTTTTGAATCAAAACAAACAAACGATCTTATCGCGATTGGACAATCGTGGGTGAATAATTTGCTACTGAGGTACGGTACATCCAAAATAATCCGATTTAACGGTGCAGCACGCAGCTTTTTGTGACACCAGCACCACTGTTCACGATAATCGGTTGTTGCATCGGTTGCATGTGCCGCTTGAAATGATGGGAGCTAGTAGAGCGTTTAAATTATACAAACAAAAACAATGGCCTACCATTGCAGTGAAGTGCAAGCTTTGTTGCGCCTAGTTTTCCAGGAAACACGGCAGCATGTGCAATAGAATATGCATTTTGCGCACTGCCATTTCGCGTAGAGGTGCTTGCTGCGTACCTTTTACACCACAGTGCGCGTTTGTCACAGTGCTTTGATTTTATTAATTTCCTATCGGAATAGTGTTTCCCTTCATCCTTTGAACATGCGTTTGCACACATACACACACACACACATGCGAAACAGCATGGATACGGATTTCGCAATGCGTCAGGCATTCGTCGAATCGAGATGACAAGAATTGCGTCTCATGTTCACGGTCTGGCACCGTTTCAACACATCGCCAATGTTGTAGTGATTGCAGCCTAGTCGGTGCGTTTGTGAATATTGTGCTCCATTACGGAAAGTATTGTATCCCTGTTTTCCCCGCATCCTCCTTCTTTTTATCGCGGGCGAATTGCAGTGCACGGAAAGGGAAAAAGAGCGAGTGTCGAATGCAATCGACAAAGATGAAAGGCATAGTTTAACTGCCAAGGTGTGAACGTGCACCACGTGGCTTTACAGGTGACAATTTAAATGAAAGCGGCTCCTATTGCGTTCCCATTTCCATTCCACAAAAAATGTAGTGCAGAAATGTAGTGGTTTTTTTTTCTTTTTGCACGAACTCAGCGTAGCGCGTAAAACGAGAATCGTCACACACAAACATATATATCACAGTGCGTGCGTGTTGAATTGTTTCTGTCTGTTATTTCAAACCGATGGGAATGCGAACGGGATCAGCCAATTTGGCAATAAAGGTGGCATTGTTGACACCACTATTAAAACGTGTGATTTTAGCCACGAGCGAAAGGCTGGTGAAACAAGTCCTTCCATTCGAATCACACGCTTTTTTTTAAATGTTTGTGCAATCGAAGCGCACAAATGGAAGTACTTAGAATTTATGTGCTTTTGCGCTGTTCCGTTTATTCGTTTCATGTTTTAAATTAAGCGTGAATAATTCGACTAAACTAAATAAACGTTCACAATGAAGAATAATATTGTAAATCGATTGTGATTAGATGCAAATGGATATAATCCTTTACTCTTTACTTTTTTACCATTACTGTGTTGTTATGTTTTTAGGGCAAAAAATAGCCAAATATGCTGCAAAATGTATATTGCATAGATTACTATCATAGTGCAAAATATTATTGATAAGAATGTCGTTCGATTGCATAGAACATTCAAACCTGGGTTAATATAGATTTCGTTCAACATGTCAAGATTGAAACAGGCTCATTAATTGAAATGGTAAATGAAAAGTGGAGTAAGGCAAAGATAAAACTAGCATCTAACATTACAACGCCGTTCTCGTGGTACAGTCGTCAACTAGTACGACTAATCAACATGCCCGTCATACATTCAAGCCCCGAAAGGATCGTGCCCCTATACGTCGTAGGACTGACTATCCTGCTATGCTAACAATAAGTCACTGAAAGCGAAGCTCACTTCACTAGTGGGTACAGACTAGTGATGGGTAAAGTTGGCAAAAATCCGGAGTCGACTTCGATCCGACTCCGATAAATTCGGAATCGACTCCGGAAGGTAGGTCCGCGCTGCAATATCGGAGTCACCCGTACGGTTCGGAATCGTCCGGAGCCGTACGGAGTCACCCGAAGTCGCCCGGAATCGCCCGGAGTCGGAGTCATCCGGAGTCGTTCGGAGTCGTTCGGAGTCGTCCGGAGTCGCCCGGAGTCGGAGTCGTCCGGAGTCGTTCGGAGTCGTTCGGAGTCGTTCGGAGTCGTTCGGAGTCGTTCGGAGTCGTCCGGAGTCACCCGGAGTCACCCGGAGTCGCCCGGAGTTGGAGTAATTCGGAGTCGTTCGGAGTCGTTCGGAGTCGTTCGGAGTCGTTCGGAGTCGTCCGAATTCGTCCGTTGCCGTCCGGAGTCGTTCGGAGTCGTTCGGAGTTGGAGTCGTTCGGAGTCGTTCGGAGTCGTTCGGAGTCGTTCAGAGTCGTTGACTCCGGTCGACTCCGGACGACTGCGAACGACTTCGACTCCGGGCGGATCTAGTGGTTCCATTTTGCCGGAGTCGGAATCGAACTAACAATAGTCGGAGTCGGATCGGAGTCGTGGGTGCGCTCCATACAGCACATCACTAGTACAGACAGGCCTTGACCCACAGCGGTTGTTGTGCCGAAAAAGAATAACATATAACAACATATAATTAAAAAAAAAAAATTGGTTTGAATTTTTAGAGATCATAATTATTAACTGATATCTTCATATCTCTTTCGCGACATTTACCACGTTATAAGGTTCATAATAATTCTAGATTGATGCCGGAATCTATTTAATACTGCACAGTGGACACTATAGTTGTATTTTTTCTTTCCATGATTATAGATGTTGTTGACTAATTGTGCCTTTTTTGAGTCCAATTGCTGTGTTTCCCCTCCCCACTGTATACACAAATATCAATATGCTACATATACAGCGGTTGGCAAAGTTTTGAGGTAAAGGGCCAAATTTACTAAATGATCGAGAACCGCATCCCAGAAGACAAATTTTTCTTTGCACTTAAATTATGACATTATAAAATTGTAGAAACAAAACAATTCATTTATGCTATCGGACACTGCAATCGTTGACAGAGTTATTTTTCAATAATGATATCGGCCAAATAAAGTTTGAAATCGGTAGTTCCTGTTATTAAATTGTAATGCAAAGATTCATATGCTGAAAAATTATCGAGACAAACCTACATTTAGTAACTACTAAAATGCTTTTCGAACAAGTAATGCCATTTCAGGTAAATTGATAACTGATTCCTTAAAAAAATGCACTTTGTTAATCGTTGTACTCGTAAAAAGCAACAGTGTTGAATCGCCGAACTCGTAAAAACAAGAGTGGTTTTTTAAAGTTAGGTTTAGTTTTAAAATACCATCGAAAATAGTCTTGAAATAGATAAATATGAAACCAACAGATTTGAGTGAAATTTAGAAGAACTTATGGAAGAAGAAATTAGTATCACGAGAAAAATTTATTTATTTCTTCGTATTTATCGATTGCAATCTTTTAGCTAAACTGCAATTTATTTTGCATTTTACGATCGTTATAATATTTCCATCCATTTCCATACCAAAACGGTGCTATTAGCATTCCTTTACACATACACAATCCTTCCAAAGCGATGTACACTGTAGCACACATACATCCGCTTAGTTAACACGATCACAGGATGATGCTTTTACCTTCATCCCGCGCGCTAAGCCTCCGCTCCTCAATAACACATCACTTTGGAAAGCCGCACACATTGTCCACGTGTCACAAATCCGCCCGGTAAGTTGAGCATCGGGTTTTTTTTTACGAGAAGCTTGCAATAAAATCAACATAAGCGCAAAGGCCTCCTGCCCCTTGTTTGACCCGTATTGGGGCAGGCAAATATCGGTATATTCCGTCAAAAAGACCCTTCGTATTTTTTGTTGGTTGTTCAATCGCTAAGGGTTTATGAATAAACTATCAGTTGAAAGGCTGATCATGTAAAAGTTGTTTGAATATGAAGGGGACGGAGAAGGTGGAGCTCTTTCCGTGTTCACCTTCACCATGTGCAAACGTATTTGCTTTTTCTCGCGTTTGCTCGCCGTTTTGTTCGTAGTCGTCGTCGTCGTCGTCTGGCGAAATCACATGGTATCGAACAAACCGTCTGCGCGGCCAGGATGTGCTGCGCAAAGCCAATAGCCAATAAGCCTATCGGGCGAATGTCTCCATTGGTGCTCGTGTGCTTATGTCATGCATGGGAAATTCAAAACACTCTCTTGCCGTCATACACACACACACACACGCACACCGAAATGTAGCAAATAGTGACCGGAAATGGATGAAAATGGAAATTGTGTATTCGTTGTTCGGGCTGGCGTGTGGAGTGTTTCCCGCGAAACCGTGGCCGCAAAGCATATCATAGGGTGGGGGAGTGGGTTGGGATACCGAAGGAGCTGTGGAAGGAGTGCCAACAGTATCCTGTCGGAAGAACGCGCATATGAACGCAATGGAACGCGCGCCGCAACTACACTCACTACTAAACCCGGCACACACCGATCGCGCGACAACGCTGTGCGAAGAAAAGGAAAAAAATAATTGATTTGTATGCAAATGTGAAATTTCATCAGAGCTTGGGTAGCCTCTCGGGCATTCTAGCAACTTGTTCTACCCATCCCTGCCGACCAACAACCGGTGGACGAAGTTTGATGCTTGGTTTTGGTTTGCTAACTTTTTTCTTTTATTTCCGTTGTTTTTTTTTTGAATTCGTTCCACTTTGCATGCTTTCTTCTCATATTCGAAGTATTAGCCGACGTTTTTTTTTCGTTGGCCACATTTGCATTTGCCGTCAGTACAGTACACTACACACATACTCGTTGCAAATTGTTCCTTTTTAGAGGTCCAGCCGAACGCTACCTTTTCGAAATACAAGCCATAGAAAACAAGCTGTAGCAGTGCGCCCAGCAGGAGCCGATGCGCTGGAAACAAGTAATACGAGCGCATTCATATCGGCATGGTGGCGGCCGTGGCCAGCGTATTCGAATATTGTGCTGGGAAACGATAACCGTAATACCGTCAGGATACAAGTGTGTGTGTGTGTGTGTGTGTGTGTGTGTGTGTGTGTGTGTGTGTGTGTGTGTGTGTGTGTGTATGTGTGTATGACAAGGTAGGTCGAGCTTTCCAGCAGTAGGTCGGTAACAATATTGGGGACCATTCTGTTGCTGCTACTGCTATTGCTACTACATACTATACATGAAAAAAGTGGAATAAGTCAGGGGTCGGCAAACTACTCTAGAAAAAGGATAAACACATTGAAGGAATTGATAAATATGTAGGCCAATTTTCTAAAACGAAATTGTTTTTTTTTTCATATGAAGTTCCTATATTATTCCACTAGCAATAAAAGCCCTGGTGATGTTTCCTGAGACTAAATCACTCTGCTGAAGGTGATTATGCCATTTTAAAACGAATTCGACAAATGATACGCGTCTGTTGTGCATATAAGTCATATAAGTCAATTGTAGTGATGGGCGGGTCGACTCGAACCTATCGGGTCGGAGCCATCCGTAAGCGACCCGGAGTCGTTCGGGTCGACCCGAAAGGTACAAGTAGGTTCAGTGGGTGCAACGACTCCGGTAGGTGCGAGAAAGCATAAGCGACTCCGACCCGTTGGTGCAACGAGTTCGGGTTGGGTCGGGTCGGATTGAACCTATCTTGATCCGACCCGACCCGAACTCGCCGCACCAACGGGTCGGAGTCGCTTATGCTTTCTCGCACCTACTGATCTATCGGGTCGACCCGAACTGATTGCACCCGCGGGTCGGATTTAATTCCGACTCCGACCTAGCGCACCCGCTGCACCCACGGGTCGGAATCGATTCCGACTGGCTTGCACCCGACTCCGGGTCGGGTCGTGAAATGAATCGTATGACCCAACACTAGTCAATTGAGCTGCATGGTAGGCAAACACAATTTTAATTTATTCCAAAAATTATATAAAGACGGCAAGAGATGTCCAAACTCGATAGAACTTGTTGTGTTTTAATTCATTATCAAAATCCAATCATTTCCAAGATGTGGTTCTTTTTTACAATTTCAAAGTGAGAAAAACTACATTCCTAATCGTGTGAAAACTAATTGAAAGGATTTCAAAATAGACAAGACATGAATGGTTACCTAGATGATCAAGTTGTACTTTGGTACAGGTATTTTGTAATCTTTGCTATAAGTAAATTATATCTTAGTCAAAGTGTATTACAACTTAATATTGTACAATAGCTGGTCTTGGCTACAAGTTTATGAAGTAAATAGTAGTTTTTAATTGTTTCGTTTTAAAAAAATCTGAAACAGGATATTATCCTAATCTTCCAATCTTCCAAGCTCAAATTCTCAATCATCCATAATCCAAGTCTCAAGTACACACTTTCTTACTTTCTTGAAAATTTGATTTGAGATTTCCATTACTTAACTTTCCTTTTTCATTACTCAACTTCTGTTCTTATATTAACCGTTTCTGTTAAACGTTTCCGGTTGTTGAAAGTATGTAATGTACATGATGATTCGTTACTCTCTGTACCGCTTCATTTTCAATCCGTAAAATTCCTATTCAACATTATCAAATGAATGTGAAGTGTATACCGAACAACCAATGACAGATCATTCGAGTTTCGATTGTTATTGTTGAAAAATATTTTACTTACTTATTTATCCTGCGCTACAACCGCTTTGCGGTCTATACCTGTCTCAGAAATGTCCGAAACCGCTAACGGTCTCGCGCCTTCGTCTGCTAGTCTGTTAAACCGACCTTAATGGCGGACGCCTCTACGCCATCTTGCCACCTCAATTTGGGCCTACCACGCCTTCTCTATCCTTGTGGACGGCCTAAAAAGATTCTACGGGCTGGGTTTTATATGATACTTTGTACGACAGTGAGGTCGCCGTACATCTCGTATTGTTTGTCGTCAGCGCACATTGTCATAACAAAAAAAAAAAACGCTAAAATTCGTGGCTAATTTCAAAACATCGAATTGAAAAAACGTGTTGTTTATAAAAAAAAGTTATATTGTTATAACTAGATTTTGCCAACACATATTATAAATTTTTGCCAAACAAATTATAAAATCGGAAATTTGTTGTAAAATATATACTTTGGCTTATTATCCGTGCTATTCGAATATCTCGACAAGTAGTGTTAGACACTACAGACAGTTGAAGTAGCTTGAGTCGAACGTTTTATTCATTCATATTTATTCAATGTTAGTATTATGTTTGAAATAAATACGGTTTAATGCTGCATTTCTGGGCTCAATGGGACTTGGTTGTATTTACGTCCTGGCGATTTTACACAAAATTATATAGCTTGATAAACCTCCTTTGCACATCATACCGCCGTCCTATTAAAATTTCGATAAACAGGCCTCGCTGGCGGATTTGTGTCGAACCCTGGCCATGCACGGTGTCCTTCCGGTGCGTTCGATGTACCGAATAAGTCCAATTTGTACCCATCGGCGTACGGGAGTGTGATATTAAACGGTTGGCATAGCTAGGTTCGGTTTTCGTTCCCGGGAAGCTACCGGTGGTAGCAGGGGGCAGTTTAGGGACATTGAAAATATTGCCAGATTAGGCAAAAAGCCATCATGTTCTGGTGTCGCGTACCGCGGGCGCATTTACAAAAGCGCCAGCTCCAAAAGCCGACCGTGGTGGTGTGTAGCCCAGTAGTAGTCCCGTGAACACCACATTTGAACGATGTGGGCCAGCAACTCGAACGTCATCGCCGCACACATTGCTGGATGGCAGCCGAACGACGGCAGCACGGTCTGTTGCACTCATTTCGGCACAATTGGTGGCTGTGAAAGATGTCCTAAAGCAAAGTGGAACCACCTCACTCGCCCACTTTTGCTTGGACAGGCATACAGATCAGGCCCACGACTGCTGAGCCTATTTGGGCCCTGCCCCTGGAGCATATATTTTTTTTTGGTTTGTTGTTCGTTCTCTAAAATAGCCCCGAAATGATCAAAATGGAGTGAAATTTGTTTCAAGTACAGCACACCGTGTGTACCTTTTAGGCCGATTGATTTAATGGCACCCTGCGCTCCTCTCACTCGTTGGCTGAATGGCCTGCACATGCTTAAACTATTTCCTGTCCATTTGGTTCACACGCGTGCTTAGGGCCACTTTCTCGCGTACATGGGCCCGCACTGCCCTAATGATCGGGTATGCATGTTGAATGATGACGTTGATTGGGGAACGAGCAGCCTTTGGCTGGCAGAAGAGCCTCCTAACCCCGGCTCGGTTAGGAGTCAGAATCGACGAATGGGGGAAATTTTGCTTCCGGTCTCGATATCACCTCCTACGTCCTGTCGGAATGAACGTACGCTTAGCTTCTATCGGTGGACGGAAGCTATCGATCCTTAGTACGTCGCCATGGTAGTATGCGATGCCTGCTTCCTGTGTGGCTGTGTGCGTGTGCACTTACGCTGACCATGTGCACAATTATCAGCTGACACAAGCATGTCAGCGTATTGAACACAGACCGATCATCAATATCCAGCAATAGGGCGCGCGCGTTAGGACGATGGTCCGTACGTTCGTCGCCAATGCCGCGCAAGTTAGATATAATGCAATTTTGTCAACCCATTATATTCCCTCCCCGACGACGACAACGACGGTATTTGCCGCCCCGGTAAGAGTATTTTGTTTTCCACCAAAGCAATATGTGCCCTGCAGGGAGCGCGCCATGTGTGGTGTGTGGTAATTTTGTGCTAAAACAAATTAAATCTTAAACCGATATTTGATACACAGAGTCGACCGGGGACACACTCGGTCGATGATTGCGACCCTCGTCCAAAGGTTCGGTACATGCTGCTGCTGCTGCGTTGGAAGTATGCGTTTCAATTAGCGTTGCCTCGCATGTGCGCCAGTGGGGTCGATGGGTACTGCTGCCGGACAGCCTAGTCAGCGCAGTTTCGGCGAACCGTTGCGAGCTAAATTTGAATTTGGTGGTTTCAGCCATTTGGCCGGACCACCAGCCTGTCCGAAGTGCCGCTAGTGCACCGCTTTCAGTTTCGCTAATGAGGGCACTTTTCCAGCGGCCGGACCGTTTGTTCGATGGGTGCCATGGTTTGTCTTTGGACTGCTGCGTGTGTCAATCCCGGGAAACTGGCAGTGGCACACACTTGCACTGATACTGAGAGCTCGATAGTGAGTGATCACTGGCCGGGCATTGTGTCGTGCGGCCGAGGTCCCGTTCTCGGGTGTACGGCAAGCCCGGTTTCGATGTGATGTGGTTTTCGGACGGCTTAACACGGGAATTAGGTTTTGGTCAATGGGTGCAGGGGAGAGGGAGAAGGTTAGCGAACGCTGCATGCAAAGGTGTTTGTTGTAGTATTTTTTTTCGGGAATTCTCGGAAGCATTCGTGCAGAACTGTTGCAGAGGTATCCGGGTACTAAACCCTACCCCAGCCCGGGTTCTGTTCCGGGTGGGTTGAAAAACAAACTAAGCCGCCGTTCGACGACAATTGCCACAATGCGCGATTTAATTGAACTCTGCCAATTTTCTATCGCTTCGACGGGGAAATTTAATTTCCGGCCAATAAATTAAGGCAACAATACAGCATGGCGTTGGGCGGGGGGCGCGGGGTAGGTCACTGGTTCGCTGCGCCTGCCCTTTTCTGGCGTGGTGAAAATTAATGAAAATTCGTGCGCACGGAAAGAGTTGGGAAATGAGGGCCAGATTTCGGAGGAGCGAACGGCAATCAGTTTCGTTACGAAAGATTCGCCCCCGGGATTTTCATTTTATTGGCAAGTGATACGGAAAGTGTCACCGATGACTAATCGCGTTCGATTTGTGCTAGCGACGTTGAATAATCGAATAATGATAATTGTCCATTATCTCGAGGGTGTGTGTGTATGTATATTTGTATTGCGCGTAACTACAAATTGGTTGCGCTTCGGCAGGATGGTGCGGAAGGGTTGGAAAGCTTTGAATTTTTTTTTTGAATTTAGAGATTATTTGGGATCATATCGATTATATTGAAAACAATGAACTGTCACTTTTGAAATCCCATCGTACTTTTAACATAAGTTTTTGAAGTAATTTTAGGATTGATTGAAGGAATAGTGATCAATTACTTTGACAGGCGCAACATATTTCGCCGTAAATGAACGGTTCTAACTGGAACAGTCGTTCGGTGTGCAATCTTGCCGTTGTTTCATTACCTTCTTTTTTCCGGAGACTGTATGCACTTTGTCAGGGATCAACTTAAAAAAAAACTTATAAAGTACAGATTAAAGGGAAACATACCTGGGTGAGAAAGTAATTTGATACAAGTTGTTTTCTTTCTTAAAGATGCTGGTAAACAGTAAAGAGGCGACTTTGAAAGGTAGTGGAAGATGTTTTTATCGAAGTTTAAAAAAACCATATCCCATTATATCGATTTTTACTTTCTATCCCTTTACTCCGTTTAACAAGCAAATGCAAAAGCAATTTGGTACACCATTTTACTTCTCTACGTTGTTGAAGTGGAAAACATAACACACCCGTTTTAACGTTGAGCGTTTCATTATTTTTATTTCACTTGTTCATCAAGCGGTGATTGCCGAAGCAAATGATCGATGAATACGTTATTGATGCTGGCATTTTGAGATGGTGTCGTGTGTTGTGCACGCGAGTGTTTGCGTT
The DNA here is from genome assembly GCF_943734685.1 of Anopheles coluzzii. Classification (NCBI taxonomy): domain Eukaryota; kingdom Metazoa; phylum Arthropoda; class Insecta; order Diptera; family Culicidae; genus Anopheles; species Anopheles coluzzii. The sequence goes on along the minus strand of NC_064670.1, from coordinate 39,436,776 downwards.
TGTTGGTAGTTTTGCTGTGATTAAGATGTTATTTATGTTATTGTTTACAGTGTGTTATAACAGGATTTTTTAATCAAAGGTTTTCAAACTGGTAGTGGTATGAATTCTATAATGATCGTTTTTCCCGTTCCTTCAACTACCTTTCCGGTTAGTTGATTCAAACAAAGACCTAGACTTATATCAATTCCTCCTCAGTTTTTCGCGACAAAATTGTTGGAGCAGAGCTTTTGCATCAAACTGGTCCGGAAAATTTGGATGGAACGCAGCTTGGGGATGTTGGACCGGTTCGCGTATTAGGGTGTCATATCGAAGTTCAACCGAAATTCTTCTAAAATGGTCGCATTGAGTTTTGGCGTCATTGCTTGCCAGACGGCCGCGTGGTACAGTCGTCAACTCGAACGACTCAATAGCATGTCCGTCATGGGTTCAAGCCTAGCATGGACCGTCCCCCCGTAGCAAGGATAGATTACCTGGCTGCGTTGAAATGAATTACGTCTCGAACGCCTGTACAGGCCGGTATGTCTTCGTAGGACGTTAGGCCAAATAGAGGTAGAAGAAGACCGTCGCTACAAAGCCACTGGACCTGATTTCTGCTTCCTGATATGTTTGTGGATGTTCCACAGGCACTATTTCACTGTTTGGCAAGTTGCATCGACCTCCCGGCCAAGCTAACGCAGCGATGTAGCCACTTGTCTCTCGTTCCGCATTTTAAGGAACCTCAAGTCAATCAGGGTCTTCGTTCATTCGGAACTGGACGTTCTTGCGATGCTCTGATTGTTGTCTAATAGTGCCAAGATGTTGTAGGTGCAAAGTTGCTTTACTTTTTTGGCCATCACGGTTAGTGTTCGACTGATAGAAGTGTACAATTTAGTCTGCGGACTCTTTGGAAACTATTATTGAAAGTTCAATCAACGTTTCGTTAGTACGGGTAAAAAAAAACATGAAAATCGATAATTTTTGTCAATTTTCATTATCACAAACGTTCTTCTTCTTCTTTTGGCTCAACAACCGTTGTCGGTCAAGGTCTGCCTGTACCACTTGTGAGCTTGGCTTTCAGTGACTTTCCCCCCATAGTCACAGGATAGTTAGTCCTACGTATGGCGGCACGGTCCATTCGGGGCCTAAACTCATGACTGGCATGTTGATAAGTCGTACGAGTTGACGACTGTACTACGAGACCGGCTATGCAAACGTTATAATACACTGATTCATGTTCCTCCCCCATCTCGCTTACCATTTACCATTAACAGGGGGCCTCAACTCGTCTTACCTCCCAGGGCCTCCGATACCCTTAATCCGCCACTGGATTGTAACAATTACTGGAATGTAAAGACGAAATTGGTTCTTTGTTTGTAATGTTAAAAACCTTGTTTGTAAAAACCTCCAGCAATAAAAGCATCACTGAAGAATTTTTTTATTACAGTTTTTTTTTTTTAAATTCGACTGATTGATTCCCTTGCTGAACCTTTAATTTTGAACATTTAATAATATACCATTTTTTACCCTTTCTATTAATTAACACAATACTTCTGCTCATTTTGATTTAAGCAATGACTGAATGATCTCATTCCAAACATCATTTGGTCGGTTTACAATTCAATTACGATCGGCATCGTACCAAGTGCAATAAAAAAGCGAAACAATTACTTCGAACGGAACTCTCTTTTCGAGTGCTGCTGGACCCTTGAAAACAAGACACTTTATGAACGCAGGCGTGCTGTCAGGATGCCTTAACCCTCTCCCACGAGCAAACTTCACTTAATAGCCTGTTCGACAGGGTAAGCACCGTTTAGAGTGCGGCAGGGCTGCGATGGCCGCGCTGAGTGATGGTAGTAATCCGAACGATGTTTAACAACGGTAACAGATTTGCCTGCGCTATCGGTTGTGCACGACCCGCCGGCAGTTTCCCCGGGCAAGTGCTTTCTGTTGTAACATCCACTTCTGTTAAATGAAGGCACTGTCCTGTCGGCAGCACAGCAAGAAAAGATACTACTACTACTACTACGACTACCACAACCGATTTGACAAATGAGTGCCGAACCGTTTGTTGTACCGTAACTATCGTGTTGTATGACAGCTTTATGGCGGCGAACCCGTCGTCGTCCACCGTTTGTCGTCATCCCGCAGCAAGCAGGGGTAGGTTGGCTGGGGTTTGTCATCCATTCTGCGTTGGCAAGTGGCTTGTGTAGGTGTATGGAGTGGATCGGACTTGTTACGCCAACGAGATTGCTGTCCACCTCCTTTCCCATTCTCCCAGCAGGGCAGGTCGAGACACAGCCACCTCCGTGCTGTATCGGATGATGATGATGATGGGTTTAAAGGTCTGCGTGCTTGTCAGTGGTTCGGCATGAAGTGGCCTCCATCTCTGGGACCCGTCGGAGATCTTTACGCTACACACCGTTCTCAACCCTTTCGCACCGTTTTGGACGGATGAAAAGAGAAAAAAATGGCGATCGAGAGAAAATTGGCAAGAATCTTGGTAGCGCTTAGGATACGCGTTTGCCTTCCTCGGTTGGCATTGTGTACGGGAGGGTGTATGTGTTGGTGTGTATGCAGGTTGAATGGCTCGTACACTCCTGTTTTATATTTGATTTTATGCTCCATTTGTTTGTCGAGTCAGTTGCCGACCACGTTACGACGGATGGTTGGCAGAGCGGAACAGCGCCGCATACATCGCAGCGGAAAGCTATTTTGATAAATTGCTGCAAAGTTTGCAACGGCCACTGCCTGCCACCATAGCAATAGAAACGATTTCATAAAGACGAGTGTGTCGAGAGGTTTCGTGGAAAACAATGCGATACTCGGTGTATGTTTCGCAAGTAGGGTTGATCCGAAAACCTACTCATAGTTAATATGATCCTTTTATTTCTTTGCAAACATGTAATGTGCGTAGGAGTGAATTTTGAGTACAGTGGTTCACGGAACTGGTGGCATAGCTACGTAAAATTATTTTTCCATCGATGTACTGTTTTTTTTATATGACTTGATCGATAAGTTGCTTGGAAATCGTATATGTGTTAAAAATAATACATAATGGGACTTTTTGGGATTCTATCCAGTTCTTGGTAGTAATAATTCCAACATTTCATATTTTCGAAAATAATCTATTCGCTCGTCCTATGCTTACAAACAATTAATTGTTGACGTTATTAATGTACAAATAATATGTAACGGTATTGAGTATTTTTATTTGCCTGTTCTTGCTTAACATACTTTTAAACCATACGCGAACATTTTTCTATAATGCAACTTGATAATATGTCTTACAATTCGCTACCTTAGCCCTTACCCTTAACACACTATCAGAACGTAATATAATGTTAAATTTAAAAGTATGGCACACACACTTCCCTCCTTGCCAGGCTATGTACAATCGGCAAATCTACCTAATGGCACATGAAATCTTACAAAACACATTGACCGCCAAACTTTTGATTCTGTTGCTCGAAGCGCAGTGATTGAGCAAAGCTCCTGCAGCAGCAATGGAGCCGCAATGTTTCTGCTTTATTAAACCGACCCCGATCACACGATAATGGCTCGTTGCTCGTGCAAATGTGATAATTGTGGTGAAATGGAATGTAGCTGGAGCATGTTGAGCATGAAATCTGTTTTGAATTCCAACCAGCCTGCCTGCCTGCCGGCCTGCCTATCCACCGATCTCGATTGTAATTTAGCTATGGTACAGCTGTCGAAATAGCGTGGCAGGTTGTGGGCGGCTGCTCCTGGGAGTACGCCAACCAAGGCAGCACACGACACGTGTTGTGGCATTTATTTACATATAAACTAGATTTAAATAAGATTCGGGCAGATAGGCAGTCGGGCGGAAGACTGTGGGGAGGGAAGTAACGCTAGTTTTCCACCGCACAGTACTGGAAACTAGTAACGTTTGGCGGCGTTGCACGGGAGCGTTAGCGAATGGGAAGACTAGAAAGAAAAACAGCCCCTCCCAAGCTCGGAAAACTGGTGAGCTTTTCTTCTAGCGAATGCAAATGATTAGCACTCGCATGGGAGACTGCATGTCAGTTGTTCCAGTTCGTGTTTAGTGTGGGGGTGTGTATGTGTTTTTTTTCCTGCTTTTTGCTATGCTACATCTCGATTTGCTCCACTGAACTGATGTTGCTGTTGCTATTTTGGGATGATCTTTTACTACCACCACACAACTAACTGTTCCATTCGTGTGCGAACAGGAAATTCAATTTACATTGCTTAAGACACTTCATTTTGACTGTTTTGTACTTGTTGGGTGTGTGTCATTGTGTTTTTGCTAATGGCTTCATTTTGCTTCTGCACAAAGATTGGAATGTTGTATCTTCTGGAACGTTTCTCAACGACTTTCCAAACAGCATTTACATTCAAATTACATGCTACACACTCGTAAGGCACTTATGGAGCGTTGGACGAAGCGTCTATGTACACGCAGTGGCACACCCTGTAATCGCTTCATGCTTGCGAGACGACACAACAAAAACTTTTCAATCGATCCTGTACAACCCGATCAACATACAGCAATGGCATTTGGTAAAGATTAACGAACTGAGCTCCGGTAACGAGCATCAGGAATTGTAACTGCGAAACACGCTCCTCACAACTCGTCCTTTGCCACCTTTTTACGATGACTTGCTTTTGAAACTATGTCAACTATCAACACTTTAGAAGGGGCCCAGAAGCCCTGATTCCTTTTGCCGCTGCCTGGAGCTGGAGTGTTATGCCGTTTGGGACACACACACACAGCACAGTGTCTTACAGTGTGCCGAGCACTTTATCCCTGCCATTTGCCATTGGTGTAGTTTCCCTAACCAGTTGTGTTATTTTCGAGGGGCGAATGAGAGACATGCTTACGCTGGAAGAGCATTGTGATGTTTGCTGCTTAATAGTATTCAATAATCAACTGGGAACTACCATCACGGTTAACGGCAAACGGCACTACTTAATAGGAACTTAAGGATTAAGGATACACACGCAATGTTGCGCAATGCAATCGATGCATCTGGAGCACTTTTGGTTTTCCCTTTTCACTCGTTTGCATACCCGATGGTGTGCATCATTTTTCTTTGTTTTTTTTTGTACATCATTTTATGATCGTTTGCCGTTCGGGCGGTAGGAAAAAGGCGTGCCGGAATCGATTCTATCCATTTTCGAACTGCTCGAACAAATGCTTTCGCCGTGCGCTGGGATGCCTGAGCAGTGCGGGAGATCGTAGCATCTCATAGTTTCCATTTTCCTCTCCTGGCGGATCAATAAATATATCCTCATGCCCTACACACAGACACGTCTACCGTATCCGGTAGCAAATAAATATGGCTTACATATTACACACGCCGCGCGCACAGATCACGGATGTTCGCGAACGAAGGGTTTATCTATGCTACATACTACGCTGGTTTTGTTATCCTTTCCTATCTTTCACTCATATCTCTTGTGTATTGATATTGCGTGCGTGGTTTTTTTTATTCTGTTTCGGGTGTATCGTATTGCTACGCTATGTTGCATTTTATGTGTTTTAATGATACAGAGAGCAAACAATAAGGGTTCGCAACCATCGTTTTTTTTTGGCGGGCAAAAGGTAGATCATCTCAGTGGAAGGAAAAAAAGGAGGAATGGGGAGGAAAGGAGAGTTTTATGACGGGAGCGTTTTGCTGATGGACGGGCGTTAGTGGCCAACTAATCGGAGCAGCTTTGGAGCAGCTTTTATTTGCACTGCTTTTCCACCTACTTACACCGGAACTGAACTGAACAGGCAGCAAAAGCTTTCGATCGATACATGGTCTTCCACTGGTCAAAGTTTTGATATGTTTAGATTGTGTATATACCAATGTGTATGTGTGTGTGTGGTTTTGGTTCGTCCTACTCTAGAAACTCTGGTCGAAATTTATTCTGGCTGCAAATTTATCTGGCACCATTTTCCAATGCATCATGTGCTTTCGGGAGTTCGAAGGAAAGTGTCTTCGGGTGGTGGTCAGAAAACCGAACCGACAAGCAAATGGATGCTTTCTCACTGAAGTGACGCACGGGAGCGTAGGTACGCTTCGGTCCCGTTTGTCCATTAGCAGGTTCCCGCCTGTTGCTGCCAAGGTTGGAGTGTTTGTTGTCTTTTCGTTCCATTTGAGGCGGGGAAAAGTTTGCCTCATAAACTTTGTTTACTTAACATTCACCAGGGCGGGAAATGTTGAACCAGCGCACAAAACAACAAACAGTGCTACCCACGGGAAGGTTTTTTCTCTTCTTCTCTTTCCTTCCATTGCATGAAATTTAGGGAAACCTCTTACACGGTTATTCAAATGCGTTGCTCATTTCCGTTCCATTTCCTGGATTGGAATTACCTTTAGTTCAAAGGTGGTCCTGAGGGGGGTTTTTTAAATATTGTTTTTTGTCACCATGCCCCAAGGACGGATGCTGAAGAGAAGTTTCTACCAAATGGAATATTAATTACCGTGATGTGAACCTCTGCCACGAAGTGCAGGGCTGCAGACGTAGCCACAAGTGCTTTAGGCACTGTGAGTGTTATTTGGTTGCCAATTGACTTCCGCAACACCCAATTCCCAGGAAGCCTATGTGCACTTTTACGTTAATGGAATAAGGTTTGAGCAACAGTTTGCTCGTGTACGTGTCAATTTGGTATACGAAAGTTACACTCTCACGTCGAAGAGTGCATCATCGTGCAGAATAAAAAAAAACATGTACAAAATCAACTAATGGACAACGTCACATAGATTGAAACGCTCGGCGAAACGTTCGTTGTTTGATGTTTTAAAATAAACATACGATCGATGAATTTCCATGGAACAGACGGACAGGTTGGACGGGTTCTGGATCCCTGTCTTTCATTCCACAACCCGTTCGATCAACCATCCATCCATCCGGAAGAAGATATGTCGGGTTTGAATTTTTATGCCGACTGAATGGCCCAAAACAAAAAATGACCAAAAAGAAACGCCCCACTAAGAGATAAGGACGGCGTCAGCCGAACCGAAAGGCGAGCAAAGAAACGAAATGGGATACGACAAAAAAAAACCCAAAACCGGAACACTCTGTGTGCGTACGATGTTACGCTGAAATGCGCTTCAATGGCACGACACGGACACGTACCACCGGATGGCCCCGAGCAACCATGAATAGAACGTCCAAAATCAGATGACCGGGAGATGGGAAGAGCAGGAGCCCTCGCCCCCATTTCGAACAAATAGACGGCCCAGGTGAAAAAGCCCTCTACCACCAACGCCACAGCAAACGCACTGTTTCGAGCTGGTTGATTGATTTGGGCAAGATTGAAAGCATGAAACGGGAATGATGAACGCAACCGCACAATGCGAACATGCGATGGGGCAAATGAAAACTTTAGAGCATACACACAAAAGAACTACATGCCTTGTGAATCCAACACGGACCCAAAAAAAAAAAACAGGAAAGGCAACACGCGGGCACGAAGAGCTTTCGGCGTAGGTAATCTCATCCCAACCACGGGAAATGCCCGTTTGGTTTGCTTCGTGGCGTGGTTTCGCTTTAAACCATCCTTATCCTAAAACCCCCTGGATTGCTTCGATTTCTTTGCCGAACAAACCTTTGCCGGCACTGGCACCGTGGAAAGGGAGAAAAGTTGGACTTTCCGTGCTTTTATGTGCCCAGCTGGAACGTTTCCCCTTACCGTTGTGCGGATTTTTTCACCGTTCGCACTTTTTAACCAAATTTAATTTATTTCTATTTTTATTTGGCTCCCTTCCTCCAACACCTCCCCACTGACTTCTACTTTTCCTTGAGGTATTTGTTCATTTTTTCGTGCCCTTCCCGTAGGATAGCTCATCACCCTTATCAATCGGGGTGGCCCCTGGCCCGAGATGTGGTCGTTTTATGTGGTCATGGACCGTTACCGAAATTATCGATCGACGGACGGGGGAAGTGTTCGATCAAATCGAGCCGCGTGCGCACCCATGTGTGTGTGTGTGTGTGGTGGGAAAAAGGGACCGAACCAATGGTAGCCACGGTCTCCCAGAGGGTCCCCCGTCCTGTATGTGTGTGTGTTGGCCAAAGTTTGGTCAGGAAAAGTCAGAACCACGCGCGCGTGCACACACACCGGGTGGTGTCGATAAATCAGAACAGCAACACGGCGGGAGAGAAACTCGAACTCGGACACTCGGAACAGGGAAAGGTGCACGGTTTCCATTGGTTTATTTATTAGTCCAGTGGAGCGGAACCTAACGGAACGCACTGAAAAACAAAACCTGGCTACAAAAAATAGCGTCAGTTGGGAGAAGGACCGTGGGAGCTTTCACTTTTTAGAGGCATTTCGGGTTTGGTGGTACCCTTCAACTGCCGTTCGATTGTGGCCATGATGCCAAGCACTTGTTGTACGGTGTGTTGCCTCCATACACACACACACACATACACTTTTTGCACTACTCCCTTTTTTTGGAGCGCTTTTTGAGGAAAAACTTGAAAAACGCCTTCAAAGTGTTTCTCCCCAGTTGCTGCTACACACTTGCCTCAAGTTGGGTGCGAATCGTTTTAGCGGTCTTGATTTGATTAGCCTTCAGGAAAAACCGAATGAAGCGGTTTTCTTCCTTCTTCCCATCTCCAGAGCGTGACTTTTCTTGCAAAATTAAACCAATCGGTTTGACCTTCCGGAATGCAACAGTTTGTGTTCGAGCGGTTGGGATATTGTTTATAGCAAAACGCCTTCAACGCCCTAACCCTTGGACATTCAAGCGCCAACATCGAAACTGTTCGATATCGTTTTCAATCTTGATGGAAATGTGTTTGTATGTTTGTCTTGAACTAACCGTTTGCTTGCACTGTCTAATGGTACTTTGCCCGCTTGATGTTTCCCACGATGTCAACAGTAAGCTCGGTAATGTGTGTTTCCCGACTTGGGCAGAGAAAGTTGTTTCTTGTGCTTCAAAAAAAACCAAACACAAACCGAAAGCAAAATAAAACGTTGGAAACCCAAAGGTAAATATACTGACACACACACGCAGACCCATTTGAATACAAAAGTCAACCAGATACTTTAGAGCTGCCGGTAAATGGGAAAAGTTTGTTTAGCACTTTGCATTGTTTAACACACAACTTCTCCCAGGAGCTCAAGGGTTTACCATGGGCATGGATTGGTAAAAGTATGTGTGTGTGTGTGTGCTCGTGTTTTAAAGTATTTTTGCTTTCGATTGTACCACTCGTCACCCTATTACAGGGATCTCGACAACGGCTCTCGAAACTCACCACTCAGCACTCAGCCCAAATGCTGAATAATGAATTAGAAACTGTGGTTACGATGTGTGTGTATGTGTGTTGGGCCATCAGCAAGGGACTCCATCAGCAACAAAAAAAAAAAAAAAACCCTCCACAGAACAGCACAAATTCTTGATTGCTGCTGAGGCTTCAGTGCGAACGATGAAACCAATCACAGTCCCAAAACGTCCTTCGATGATGAAGCAATCACGATCATCTGTGCAGGATGAAAACGGTGGCAGTAAGGAAATAAGGAACGGTAACGGGACGATAGCATCAAGATGATGGCCGAGAATACTATCCGAAATGATTGCGGAACTGTTCGTACCGGGTACGATGGTACGGCGGCTGTCTCGGCGGATTGGCGGACAGCAGTGCAGCCGATGACGTTTGCGAACCCTTTCTGATGCTCTCGATCAGGGCAAAAAAGATGGAAGTACATAGCTGTGGGTGACATTATCCTCCGCCTTTACCATACCGAGCGAGTCGGGATCGTCCACACCGACCGGTTGACATTGGCCGGGTTGCGTTTGCTGCTGCTGCTGTTGCTGCTGCTGGGAAGACGGCGGTGGTTGCGTTTGCTGCGAAGGTTGCGGCGGTCCGTAGTGTGCTTTCATGGACGGATCGTCCAGCTGGTGGCAGTTGCCGTACTTGCCGGGATCCGTATCGGGATAGTGATGCACGTCGACACCGTGGATGTACTTCGTGTCGTCGACGTACTTTCCATTCGTGAGCCTAATTGGTGATGCCGAGGACGGCGGAAGCGGGAGAGAAAAGACGGTGAAAAAGAAAGGGAAGTGATTTATTATGGTTTAGTAACGGTGTGGTAACATCAAACGGAAACGAGAAACGGTTGCAAACAGTGGCCGCGTTCGCAGCGATTGGCAAACACAGGAAAGGTGGAGCCGCCTGGTGGATGGTTGACTCGGGTGGAAATAAATTAAACCCTTTTCCACAAGGGGAAACGCATGGGACATGTGTGCAATGCTTCAAGGTTATTGGTTACTGTGTGTCTGTATATCGCTCTAATTGTTAAGAAGGCATGACAAAGAAGGATGAAACTCTGAGTAATAAGGAAGACATTGGGCGTTGAAAACGACACTATCTACCACCCAACCTGGCTGAACAACGATACTGTGACTTGTTTTTATATTCCTAATCATTGCTTTCCTGGCTAATCAATTCACCTTCGGGTTCAACTAACTAATTAATGCTATGGAATGGCTAATCTGTGGTTTATGTTTAAACATTATAAGTAGTTGTTACCTCTGCAATCTGTATACTGTTTCCCTACCATTTAACCGCAGCTGGACCCTATTAACTCCATCCCTTCATCCTCCTTCTCTATTTCTTCGAAATCGCAACTAAATGAGTTTGTTATGAAGCTGTTTAATTACATTCATTATCATCCAAACACTCACATTTCTGTGTATTACACCTTCCACATAATCAGTTACAATACTGTGATACGTACACGAAAACAGTGTGAACTCTTCTATATTTTTTATTTACTACTAAAACACTTTAGTTCTGCGAATCAGCAAGCCTCTATCGGTTGTTTCTAGATTCGTGGAAACAATCATATCATTTGCTTTATGAAACGTAATAAAATCTCACCGTTTTATTTATATCGCCAATCCGGTTCAATCGATGAGACCAAAATCGATTGAATCAATATTGGCTTATTGGATTTATTTCGAATTCAATTTTAGCATACAACTGTCCATTCGTTAATCATTTCTGATTGCAATTGAAAAATCTTTCATACAGTGAAACGGAATCAATCCCTTTCAAAGATCATTTTTTCCAGTAACAGTTTTATTCGCTTTGAATTTTATGGGTTACAGATGATTAACCATTTTTAAAGTTGCAGCATCTCTGTGTGATACCTTTTTTTCTTTGTATTGCAGTTCATAAAACAAGAAAAAAACTGATGCAGTCTTGTATATCCATTAAATTAATTATCACATTTTAGTTTATTTCCATGAAATCCTCATCCATTTCATTGATCATGCTTGTTAATCCAACGTACGTAACTCAGAAAAGTGAGTGAGTGTGATGTGTTAAATAATAACAAGTTGAACTCAGTGTTTGTAACTTTAACGAGTTTTACTGTACAGTTTTAGTACCGCGAATGATGGCATCCGAAGATCTAACTTTTCCTGATGCACTTGAATTCAATGGTTTCAATGTAATGTTTACTTCTTTCTTTCTCTGATTATTGAAATAAAATAAAAATAAGTGAGCCATTAACTGACAAAAGCTCTGATTGAAATGGTTTCGAAGCGATAACTTTAACGATTTAATCAAAAAGTTACATTTTCATTCAATAGTTTGCTCGCAACGGCCAAAGCACACTGTCTACCAATAGCGCATAAATCAACAAAACTTTCCAAAGCGTTAGTGATCGAAAAAGAAAGCTGTCAAGAGAGACCGTGGTACCGTTCACGTACAGCAACAGCTTGCCACTAGCCAGTCACCGCCAGGTAGTTGGGAGATCCATACCGGAAATGGTAGAACATTTTTAATTATCCTCCATCACGACTATTCCGCCACGACGCGATAAAATTACGCCCACTTCAGGGCCAACTAGTCAAGCAGCCAAACAGTCTGGCAGCAACTGGCTGCATTTACAACCGAAACCTTACCCGTCCATGGGGTTAAGTGGGGATTCATTTGCTCGCAAACAGTGCGACACCACAACGAAGGTGCAAGGTGTGGATGCAGCACTACCCCCTTGCCCCAACCACCCAAACCAATTCCCCTTCCCCCATTATTACCGTGCTCATCGGAAGCGTGAACTTTGGAAATGGATCGTCGCTTTACAGCTCGTTTGCAGCAGAGTTTCCGTAACTCTATCAACGCGCGCGCGAGCAACAAATGCTGCGAAACAACTGGGAAGCCTGTGCCCGTGCACGTTTCCTCGTGGGCTCTCCCAGCACGTCGCTTTGCACACGTTTGCGTCAAGTTGCAGAAACTTGCAACTTTTGTGCAAAAGAAGTCCCCGACTCCATTGCACCCTTCAAGCCGCTTGTGCGCGAGTTGCAGCTGGCAGGGCAGGGCGAAAGATCACGTGTAATAAAAACGAGACAACTGCCTCACACTGGATGGATGCAGCATCGGAACATCGGTGAGCTCCGGCTCGTTCCATTCGCGCCCAGAAACGGAACGATGTTTGAAATGCAAACAAAGTTTCCAAGAGTTTCGAAGTGCTGTTGCCCAACGCTACCTTGAACAATCGAATGGGCAGTGAGGCGAGATGAGGCAAACGGTTTGTTGGGGCAGTTGGGAAACCCGGTGTTTGGAAGAAAGAAATTTGCCCACCCATCATGTCCGCTTAGTTTTTCGGCTTCCGTGCAAATGCGTATCCAGCACGGGAGGGTTTTGTTTTCCAGACGGAACAAATGCCGGCGCTGGACGTTTCGAAGGGTTTGTGTGTATTGGTGTGTATGAGTGTGCGACTCTGCTTGCCACTAGTTTTGGAGCACGTGAAATCGAAGTGCAAGATGGATGAGCATAACTTTAAGCGGAATGTGAAAGGCGGGCGCGGAAGCTTTTGAAGCGCGTCGGGAAAAGTCTTCAACAATTTATCGATAGCCTGCCCATCGACCATGGAAAGCACCGTTTGCCGGCAGTGTTGGTGTTGGAGGTGCCCGTGTAAAATGAGAAAATAAACTAGAAAACACACCAACTGGTAGCATGGTATCGATTATGGGGGAAAAGTTTTTGCACCCGCTGCACAACTGCTCACCAGCATCGAGTGCGGTGCGCGGTGTCTCAAGCAATATGGTGGAGTGGCTGGGACAAGTTCCCTGTACGCCACGTATAGTACGAACTACAAATACTTATGAGTTCGACAGGAGATAAATGGATGCAGTGAGTTTGGTGCGTTTTTATCTGCTTTTTGTTGTTGTTGTGGCTGCTTCCTTGCCTTCAAACTTTACTCTGAGTACATGTGTGCGTGTGTGTGTTTCTCAAAGAACCAAATTCCCTCGTAAAGTGTGTGTGTGTGTGTGTATTTCGATCAGTTTTCGATTAAGTTTACATTTTGATTGTCTATTGCTGCACTTTAGTGTAAACAATTTCTTCGCCTCGTTGGTCACTTTGAGGCGTTATGTGCAATCCTGGCGTTGTCCGGTGCAGGACGTCTCATAAACTCGCATGCTGGATGCACGGCACGAACCCAGCTGCAGGAACGTCAATTGCAATCATGGGACCATGTTGTATGTGTGTGCATGTATATTTGTGTAAATAGGATCGAAAACGAACCAACGAGCGTCGATGTTTGAGGGCTGCGAGGATTGTGCGCAAAAGGATAGGATGCGGACAACTTCAAAAGCGCTGTGTGTGTTTTGTAAAGGTTTTTGTACCTTTTTGTAATGTAGAATAGTTTTTATCATACGGATCGTAAATTTGGAAGGTTTGCATGCAATTTTGGCTTTGATGCTGGCTGTTCTGTGTTTGAACAGTTTAAAATATCTTTCAGCTACTCATTTTAGGCGTTGTGGGATTGCAATTATTTGAATTGGAACTCATTTTTCAATGAATATAGAATTGCATATAAAAAGTTCACATGTTCACATTCATTTCAATAACGCAGTTCTTGGTATTTTTTGATCTACAACGCACTGTTTTTGTGGTATAGGGTTTTTTTTACCTACAACACGAATGTTACAATGAATAAACAAATAGCATTTTCTATGAAATTAAAGTCTCTTCATGGTCCATATTCCCGAAAATTGTACGCACATAGCAAAGCAAAAATGCAAATTTAAGGGCAAAGTTAAGTGCAAAAGTGCATTAACTGAAGTAAATTCTTATGAAATAGCTACCATCGGAATTCAATCAATCAAAATCATTTCAGGGCCTATTAGGCTAAACTTCGGATTTTATTCATACGGTAAAACTTGCCAATCAAACAAATTATAAAGATCACAACTCACTTCCATTCGCTCAGCAGAACTAGAATAGGCAAACGATTGAATTTCCCTTTCCATGCTGTCGCTTATCACTGGCTTCACAAGCAGTAGTTAGTGAGTAGCATTGTGTTATTTAGATTTCATTTGATTTCATTTAGCGGTCAAACGTATCAGCTCGAAAATTCTACTTTACACATTGCGCAATAACCACAATCCGCATGATCCCACTCGCTTTCTCGAACAATGCAGGCGGTAAATGCACTTTTCTGCTTACAATGTTTGTGAGGCTCAAGGGGCGCAATGGGGATGTTGCTAATGGTAATACAAAACGTATATACGTGTATGCAACAATTTCGATTTCGAGCGGTTTTTTAACATTTCCTAAACATTTGTGCATCTATATGAGCAATCGAGGGATTCGTTCGTTTCATTGGGCGAACGAAGGGCCGTCTCGCATTTCCAGTAAAGTGCGCCGTTTCTCTGTGTGTGCGTGTGGAATTTCCATCAAACGGGTTAAAATACGCCGAAATTTGATTTGTTATATGAAAGTCAGCTTGTGGTAGGTTAGTTTTGTGCGATGCGCTTGTACGGCAAATACTCTCGGGCTGGTACTGGAGAATGCGAATGAAACCATTTCCGTGCCGCAAACGCAAACTCCATTAGTCGCACAAATGCGTGCGCGTGGAAATGACACGACGCGGAGAGAAAACGGTGCCCGGCCCCGGTGCGCTCCATTGTGACCCATTTTCCGGGCATCAATTTCCCGCTCCCACTGGCACCCCTACTGCTACGTCCGGAAGGAACTGCTCGAACCGAGTCACTCTCAATCGAACGCCTCGCAAACTTGATGGGTGGTCGCCCGTTTGCCGGCACTTCTGTCACACTGGATTGTCTCTAAACCTCCGTAAATAATCGCACGAATTGTTTCATTTCCGTCCCGTCACAATCCTCCGCGTCCCCCCTTTTTTCCCACCATGCCCCCTTGCGTACTTACCCGTCGGGCAGGCCGGCCGTACAGTGCGTCTCGAACTTATCGTCCATCGTCGTCGGCGCGTAGTGGTCCGCCGGTTTGTGATGGTTGTGGTGCGCATGGTGGTGATGATGGTGGCCACCGTGATGCTGTTGATGCTGATGGCCGCCCGACTCATCGCCCGGGTCGCCCGGTCGCGACGGGCTACCGTAGTCGTAGTGCTGCCGCACCGGGAACATGTGACTCTCGGGCATGTAAGTACCGTATTGGGTGCTGAACGACCCGTACGGGCTGACGGCCGGCGACAGCAGGTTGATGTGCGGCCCGAGCTCGTACGGTGCCTGGTAGGTGGACCAGCTGTCAACGCTCCCGGGTGGCGTCACGGTGGCGGTCTGCGGGAACTGGCTGAACGACGTCCCGATCGGGCCGTTCATCGGGGCCGACGGGCTGTTGTTGCCGAGGTAGGCCGACTTCCGGGGCGGTTCTCGTTTGCGCCATTTCGCTCGTCGATTCTAAACGGAGGGGGGATGGGAAATGAGGCAGCATATGAGTGATAGCCTACTAAGACGCGGGTAATGTGGGTGGCCGGAATGGCCAGGTGGCCGACGATTACCTGAAACCAAACTTGCACGCGTGACTCGCTGAGGTTGAGCTTCAGGGCCAGTTCTTCTCGTGCGAACACATCCGGATAGGGCGCCCGTTCGAAGGCATGCTCCAGCTCCTCGAGCTGATACGCGGTGAAGGTCGTCCTGCAACAAGATACCGAGGTAGGGAAAGAGGGAGAAAAAGCTGTGAGAAGAAGATAATAGTAGCGCAACGGATGCACTATTGTGCTGTGGAGGTCAAAATAATGAAACGGCTAGTAGTCGATGCGTTCCTGTTTGGTTGAGCTGAAATGAAGAAACCCAGCATAATCCTCTACGCAATATAGTATGTCGTCTCGTTGGTCGGGTCTTTAGTAAAACTTTTCCCCCCAGTACAGAGCCATAAGCTTTTCGATTGCAGCACTAGAACAACGGTCATGTTGTAGTGCCGTGCGTTTGTTGGACAATGTTGGACAATGGGTCTTCTCTGTCTGCATTGCCCTTGCACTCAATGTCCGATAGGGTACGAAACAGAGCTTAAAAGTGCTGCTCCTGGTACCAGTGAAGTCCTACGGAATGCAGCCGGTAGGATACTAATGGTTCTTCCCATTGTTTGGTGCCTGACAATGCACGCACGGTCGCATCAGAAATGATATTCAACTCCTTTCTAATTGCATTTCGGCCGCACCACAGTCTGTGTCCTCTGAGTTTTGTTCATCGCTACAGACCCTAGTATCGAAGAATATGGATTTTCGCCGAAAGAATATGTCTTTCTCCGGTGTGGGTCATTTGCGAAAGCACACATACACAAATGGACAGTGCCATCCCTGCTGCTGTCTTCAGCAACTTTTGCTCTGAATTGCATTTATTGCAACAATATCGGTGTATAGGATCCTCTTCCCCTATCCTTTGCTCTTCCCCTTTCGACTGCTTGAGGAAGTTCCGGAACGGAAAGATTTTCCATTCCACTGTTCCCCACACCAGCACAACCCACCACATCGGTACGGCTAATGAATACAAATGTTTTGGTACGTAAGACTTTGGGCAAGACGATGGTGGAATAGAAAACGGAGCAGATGGAGCAAAACGAATTCTGACTCAGAATTAGTGCTCTGTGAACGTTAATGGTGTGTTGGTGGTACCGGCGTCTCTTTTCTACCCGGACGCACGCACTGACCAAAACGAACGGCGTTTGTTTTATGTGGCCACTGCAGGGAACACGGATTTTGTGCCATTTTCTCCCGGTCCAGGTTCCAGGGGTTTGGTTAGCATTGCGGCGGCCGGAAGGTGTGTATGAAATTTTTATTGTCCAATGCACTACCCCAGCTCAACCGTAGTGGCTGTAGCTTGGCACGTCTCGCACACTGCTCCATGCTGCTCCGGTGATAGTGCTCCGGGGAGCTGGTAGGATGCCCAGTGCTGCACTAGGGGTACGCTTCTACTAATGCTACCTTTAATTAGATTGACCCCGGGTGTCTGATGTACGACCCTTTTCGGGGAAGTACGGGATGGCAGCTTAAGAGACTTGCACGGCAGTGTGTTTAGCTCTTTACGAGTTGCCGCTGCCTCCTTGGGCCGGCCGAAAGCATCGCTCGCCAAGCAAGGCGTACCAGATCGGAGCAAGGAAAATTTCATAAACACTATTAGGATCGATTGTAGTGGCTTGATTTTGAGTCCATTGTTAATTGGAGGGATTGTTTGCCAGGCGATTCCATATGCTATCCAAGATCGTGAGTGTGTGTGTATACGTGTGTGGTTTCGTATTGTGATACGACAGTTTGAAAATATGGTTCCTAAATTCTTGGAACGTTCTTTAGAGTTTTGAGCTCAAACTTCTATGGAGCTTTTTAGCGGACAATTACCTTTCATTAGCCCGCACGGAGAGGGATTACAAATTGGGCACTGGACAAAACAGCATAGCAATGGATCCTTTATTTGGATTCGATTAGTAACGTTGTGGTGCAGTTGCATCGGTTGCAATTGAGCTAACGACAACCGAGCGAATGTAATTCTTTCTCTTGATGTGTATTTATGGTGCACTTGCAAAGCCTGACTTACTGGATTATCTCAGGATTTGAGCATTGCAGCAGCGGTTTGAGGTTGGGAAATCCTACAAAACCCTTCGCCCTTTCTTTTATTCCTTCCCCACACACACATAACAAACACACAAAAAATCGTTTACCTTTGTGAACGTTTGTTTGCGTAGCAAATGCTTTCGGTGAACTTCCTTCGATCCCCGAAAAGCAACATGTTCAAACCGTGCTTGGGTGTACGAGATGGACTAGACGCACGACGAAACATGGGGATCGCTGCAAAGATTGATCAGAATAAATAAATCTGACCCTTCACCGGTGCGAGCACGCTTTTGCCATTGCCATCGTCGTCGTTGTCGTCGTCATCGTCGTCATCATTCTTCGGCTTGAAGCTACAACATTCTTTCGCATATATCGAAAGGTGACTCGGGAAAGGTACGGGTTTTGATTCAAAGCACAGTGGAAATCCTCACCTTTCCCTCTTCCCGCATCCAGTACACGTCCTGACATTCCAGCATTTTCGGGCAACCAACCCGAACGGATAAATAACTTACACTTAATCAAGGTTCAGCCAAATGTGGCAAAGTGTGCCGACGGGAGTGGTCCGCACCCTCTCTCCGACCGACCGGTTGTAAGGTTGTTTTCCCCCGTTTTTCTTCTTTTCCGCAGCTTTTTTTTCGTTCCCGCACGGCCATGAGAAAGGTGATGCCTTGAAGCTGCGGAATTCGATCGGCAAAAACCGTCGAGCGGGTGGTGAGTAGGAAGAGAAGGCTAAACAAGGATGGGGTTACATTCTCGGGTAGTGTGTCCACACACAAACACACACTCACACCGGTGTACGGTAGTAGATGGTCCTTCGAGGGCCGAACGTAAATGGTTTAGCTTGCAGAAAAATGGGATATCGGACGAATTACTTCATTGTAAGATGATGATTACAAGGTTGTTGTACTGCGTTGGGTTGGGTTGCGAATACAATGCGATTCAGCTTTTTGGGGGGGTTCGATGGGTTTTGTGGGTTTTGCGGGTCCAATCACACACACGCACACACACAAACTGCCACATAGTGTACACTCACAAGTGTATATTTAAAAGAGCGGTCAATTTAATCTGATAACAGTGAGCAAATAAAGAAAGGCTAACAATGGGGCGCTAACATGGGTCGTTGCGGTTAGAGGTGAGTGATGGGGTTCTAAAAATTGAAGCAAAGAGATTGTACAAATTTGTAACCTAGGATACCGATAGTGAAAGTGTCGGATGAGGGGTAGGAAAAGTCATATCGTACGTTTGTTTTGTGAGTTGGTATCGTAACTCGGCAAAGAATACCATTTGTCTGCGTCTTGAATATGCAGTAATGTCTATCATATCAACCTTAATTCCGATGGTATGTTGATGTAAGCAGCCATTTATTGCAATGACACTGGGAGGGAAAACTCTCTATAAATGACCGTTGCAGTGATCCTTTATGCAAAACAAACAATCTGTTTCATCGATGCTATTAAAAAGCGACCAAGGGTTCACCAGCCCCAGAAAGGATCGCATATCATTGCATGTTAATGTGCAGAAATGATAAATCACAATGCGATGAGCGTGTTCGCTGTCCGCCTCAAAAACCGGGACGGAATCAGTATAGCAAAATGGAAGGCGGCCATATACCATACCATACCGCTCCACTCGCAAAACAGTCGGTCTGCTGCTGTGCGTCAATGCGGCCTGATGGAATGTCCGCTTGGTTCGATCCGACTCGCAGACTCCCGGATGGGGCTTTGTATCGAGTTTAAACAATTTGGCCTTGTTTTTGGGAGTTTGTTTTTTCCTATTCTTTTTTTGGACTGTGAGTGGGATAAAAAAGAGCTTTACGCCCTTTTTGCGTACGAACCATTTTTCGAATTTATGAGCTTATTCACCCACGCACACACAGCCACAAACAGACACACACGTGAGCGAAAAACGAGATCCAAAATACACAAACAATGGGGTGCATTGTTGGGGGGTGTGCAAAAATCATTCAAATATTTTTGCCCAGTCATTGAAAATCGTTTTAAGCCCGACGTCTGACGATGACGAATGTCGATAAACGTTGCCCGAGCATACCCCAAGGGTACATTTGCCGCTGGGTGGGGTAATAGGGATGCGCTTTACTGTCTTTCACCATTTTCCAAATTGATGTCCAGCGAAGGAAAGGATGGAGGGAATCAACTATAACCCCACTAATTGAGGTACATCGCAACAAATAAAAAAGAGACATACATTGAAATACAATATTCTGACAGTATTGTATTGAAATGTTGCCAACGGCCAAACTGCATGAAATATTTCCTGTATTTCCTGTCCGTGTATGGTATGTCGATCAAAGTTGTGCAAATATGTGTCGATCTTTTTCACCTTTTCATGCACAATAAAGGTGAATCGGTAGCAATGAAATACACGTTTACGATTAAACTTCCAAAGTGTTGGTGGTTGTCGTTTCGTCGTTTCGTCGTTTGTTCTAGCATTTGCTCCCAATTTCACCTGCCTCACCGTGACCAATTTGCTTACCTTGTTTTCTTCTTCTTGATGCCATTCGGGTCCGTTTTCTTTTTATCATTTTTCTTCCCATTTCCGGCACCGTCCATTGGGGTGGTAGTGGTCGGTGTCGACGATCCGGATGCACCGTTCATGTCGTCGGCTTTCCGCGGCTTTCCCTGGCTTGCCATGCCGACGGGCATGCCGTTGGGCTGGCCGGTGTTGCTACTCATCATCGATGCGTCCACCATGCCGGACGAACCGGTGCCCGGTGGCGGTGGCCCACCCGACGGTCCCTGCTGCTGCTGCTGCTGCGGTGGTCCCGGGTGCTGGAACATCGCGATCGTGGTCTCATAGTCGAGCTTCGCCCCGCTACCGCCACCATAATCGATGGATTTCGGTCCGTTCGGCGAGGACGAGGAGGAGGTGGAATAGTCCAACCGGCCGTTACCGTTGTAATCTAGGGTTTTAACGAACTCTATTTTATTCAGATTATCGTGGGCGATGGGCAGGGCGGTGTAATATTCCAGCTTACAGTTGACGTATTCCAGCGACTTGTTGCCTCCCGGCACCGGGTGTCCACCGAGGCCGTGCTGTTGCTGCTGGTGCGTCCCGTTCGGGGGTGAGTAGGAGGGACCGTCCAGCTTGCCGTTCGCCAGATGGTGATACTCCACCTTGCTGAGGTTCGTGTAGTCGATGGTTTTGTAGCTCGGCGAACCGGACACGGCCAGAATGCTGTTCACCTCGGGCAGCCGTTGATGACCGCCGTTACCGTTGGCGCTTCCGCCAGCACTGCCCCCGCTGCCACCGCCATCGTGGGTCGGTGAGTGACCGATGCCCATCATCACCTGCAGATTACCGTGGCCGGACGCCGCAACGACCGAGCTCGGCGATGGTCCGGCATGGATCGGTTTGGTGGCGCCGGCAAGCGTACCGAGCGTGTCGCTCGTAAAGTCACCGAATATTTGGTCGTCGAAGGTAGACGGTTCCATGGTAGCCGACGGGGTAGCTTCCCGGGAGCGGTGGAAAGCTACCGAGTGAAATATTGACGCTCGATTTCAATTAACCTCGCTCGCGGTCAGCGGGGATAGTAGATTGGATCACACTTCGCCACAGCCGCGTGGACTGCCAGCAGCAAGTCCATAAATAAACCGCAATGAATTGGATAAACTTGGCTCACCCGGGACCACAACCGAACGGGGATGGCTTCGTGGCCGTCAAGTGGAAGGATTAAAGGAAGCGCACTGATTTAATCAATACATTCACACGCACACACACACACACCTACTCAAACCTACATAAGCGCACGAACTTACACAAACACATACATCCTATCATTGGAGAAAGTGTAACTGCACTTGATAAGTGGCACAAGAACTGCACCGTTTGGTGTTTAGGGCACTACGAGAGGTGCTGGCAACAGTATCACGAATTCACACGATTTCTCAAAACAGACCACAGATTCAATCAATCTAGTGCTAATAGAGACCTTTGGGGTATCACACAGGAGAGATCACACACGCACTGCGATCAATCGGGACACTCTGAGTTTTGTCAATATTATTTGAAGCACAGGAATAGCTCTTCTGAGTAACAATTCTGAGCCATATCTTCCCTTTTGCAATCACTTCTAACCACACTGTGGGTGACTTTGGTTGTCACCAGGATCACTCGTTTGTACTAGGCACGACGAGGCGAGTGTGGTTTCCTCCTGCTAACGATGCTGCAGAAGGACGAATGCTGGAGAAACGGTGCGGCCACGGCTACGCTGCGTGCGTGTATCGGCCGGGTCGGATGCAAAATTATCAATGAATTAAATATTGCGCTTCATCAGCTTTTTATACTCAATTAAGATCAATCAAGCAGACTCCGCCCTGCCGCATGACGTCCGATCGAGCGGCCATCTTTTCTTGCACCATTTCCACTCCGGTTTCTATAGAACGAAGCGCGCGCGCGTATGTATGCGTTGTGTTTGTTTTGATGCGGCATACTCTCCCTCTCGCTTCAGCGTGCGGATAACAGGGGCGGAGCTATACACGCACACACGCACGCATACATGCAGAGCACGCTGAAGTTGCTGCGCAAGATGCTGGTAGCGCTGAGTCACTTGCGTTTGTTGAGTCGTTGAGGATTAACAAAAAATCCGATACCCAAAACCAGAGAGGATAAGACCGCAGGACCCTTGGTGCACTCGATGCGGACGATGCAACAGCAGCACACATAAGGGTCACGTGTGCGTGCGTGTTGTTCAGAGGCAAAGTCGCGAAGAAAACTGTACAAGGGGGAAAACCCATCTCCTGGGGATGGTCTGCGAGAAGCTACGCACCGTTGAACATTCCGCCGTTTCCATGTGCCATGTGGTGTAATGTGTGTTTGACGCTCTTGCCGTGTAGGGCCGGGAACGGGCGTCTTGCGCACCCTGCTTAGCCCTTGTTATTGCCGTTCCTGCCGAACCGGGACACGGCGCACGTACCGTGGTGTGTGAGCGCAAAAGATACGGGCCATCGTCAGCAGGCAGCGATGATGCCGGTAGGGAACGTGAACCCGCGCGTAAGGCACGCCGGGCTCGTGACCCAGCCGGGTGACTTATTGGGAACGGGACTATGCAAAGGGTACCGATCCCTCACTCGGTGGCTCGTGGTTGACTTTTCCCACAGACACGCGACGAGCGATCGCGTTGGGGTGGTTTTTTCTTCGCTTCTCTCGATCGCATTTTCCCGTGCGACCAAAGAAGCGGGATGTGCGATAAAGTGCGGGGCTCAGGTTTTCTTTGCCCAGCACGGAGGCTAGTTTTGCATTTTGTGCGGGTGAATTTAGTGCTGGAGGATTTTGGGTTCCGTGTCGAGCGGAGAAGGTGGGCATGTGGATGCAGTGAAGTGCCCGTGGGCCGGCAACAGGCTGACCGATGGTGGTGGTTTGTTGGACTGGGAGCGGTTTATTGACCGGAACCGCTCGAGTGTGAATAAACGGACCGTAAGCGGGAGCTAGATTCATTCATTCGGAAGTAATGATGCTGTTTAGAAGTATGTTGTATGTTTCGTTTGTGCGTGGCTTTTGATTTTTGGTAGCTTTGTTGAGCTCAACATGCGACAGCCTAGTCGCGTCGATTAGCTCATTTTAAGTTTCATTTTTAATTTCTCCTTGGCATCCAAGAGTTAGCTTCCGTTTCGTTGTTAGATGATATCTCTTAACTAAGATGAAAACAGACTAGCTGAAATTGAGCTGCAGGTTTTTGTTTTCATTGCTATTTTGCCTCATATCCTACGTTATTGCTTTGCGTGCAACGGATAAGTCCAATCTGGCATTTATAGCCTCCTCTTGAGCAAGCTGAGACTCCTTGGAAGAAACCAGCAACTGATATTTTGACAGTACTGACAATCCGGCAGCAGCCCAAAAAATCATCAAAAGGACAGGTGGCTGCGTCTTGAATTGGGAGGATAGAGCTACAAGCCAGACGGTCTAGTAGTATCTGGGCAATATGGATATCGTTTTCCAGAAGTGTCTGTTACCACTGCTCGTGTCGGAGCAGTGGACATTTTCCAAGAAAAAGTCACATTGGATAGTGTAGAAAAAAAACACGGTCTCAGAGAAGCTGAACGCAGTGCTTCAGATGAATAAAAGTACCTACACACGCCTATTGGACCTATTGGACGCGCACGGTGTAGTTAACGTTCCAGGAATGCAGTCCAATAATTTCGCAATCAAAGTGATTGTGTAGCTTGTGACCAAGGCTACGCAAGAACTTGCAACTTGAAAAGAAAGCTATTTTCATCAACTTAAATCATTGAATTTTATGTAGAGCTTTTTTCTGTTCAAGCCGTTAATGAAGGATTTTGTAGCTTGTTCTGTCATTCGTCATTCTGTTTCGGTTAAATTAGATTTAATTTTAATGGTAAATTAAAAGCTTTTTGGATTGGGTCTTTATATTAAAAAGGGACGGTCTAAACGGTCCAGGTCGAAATAATAAATATTAAATTACATCCTGCTAGTCAACATTACGAAGAATAGAAAGCAAACTTTTTTGTGTTTTGCTCTTAACAGGTTGATTCACTTAGAGGTAAATGCAACGGATAACCAATCATTGAAGATCCAATGCTGAAGAACGTGGTTGTTTGTGGTGTCTTGCTATGCTGCAAAAGCGAAATAACAAACCTTTTTAATAACTGTGCTTCGTCCGCAGGCTCGTAATATCATGTTGGTAGGGTATCGATGTTCCGATTGGATAGCCTTACAATTGCAATTGACATTATTAATAAATAATAATGTTCAGATTTTACCCGCCAAATGTGAGTAGGTTGAAAGATAAAACAATCCCATGTCAGTTAAAATTGGTTTAGCTGGTTATGGATCCCAAGTTCACTAGCACGCAGCCAAACTATAAGATCAAACAGGATGGAGCCGTTTTTATTTTACCTTATTACACCAGCGTCTAGTTTCAGAAGTTTTCGTTTGAATATCCTAGAAGATAGTCAACCCACGCGAAATGGATCAGACGCTTTTAACAATCCAAGCTTTCCGATAGGGTTTTCCGCAAAATCGTACGCTTAGCTTTAGCTGAGTGCCCCAAACTTGGTGTATTGTTTGTTCGCCCATATTTAAATAGACAGACGAACGTGTACTTCTGGGAAGTCGCTAAGAACGGCAGGTTTACGAGGGTTTAATTTTAGAGCTCATCCATGGCTGTGGCGCTTCCGCTCGATCACGGCGAAACATTAACCTTTTCCAGTTTGACAGGTAACTAATGTATGGAACCGTGTTTGCCGTGTTGTTTGTTTTGCAAAACTCTGCTCATTTCCCGTAAGCCCCCCGAAGAATGAGCTCGATTTGTTTGAGTTTTTTGTTTCACTCGTATCACTCCCTATGCGTTTGCACTCAATTCCGTTCGAATCCATCCATTCCATTCTGGGAAGGAAAGCTCATTACCCGAGCTTGAATGATTTACTGGCTCAAGGATTTATGTTCTCGACATGTGAAGCGCGCCCTATCGCGTGGAAGCTGCTATGCAAAGAGATGGCACAAAATGATCGCACCTCTACGCAAGGAGCGCTGATAGCCTGGCGTTTCCCGCAGGTACCGGCGCGTGCATGTGTAAATTTGAGAAGATTTCGGTTTTGAGTGGTTTTTGTGAGGAAAAATAAACAATCGATTACCGAACGGTTCATTTGCTGTCGCCGTACCCGTTCGGGGGGTTTCGGGCGAAAGACGCGATGCCAAGACTGGTGGCATCACACGATAAAGTACAAACAATTATGTGGCTTACCAGAAGCCTTAAGGGGGCTTCTCTTATTGCTGCGCTGTGCAGGGCGTCAGTGTTTGTACGGGTGGTGGGAGTTGTGGATCGCGACACCCTAAACGTGCCTTTACTGATGGAAAGTGCATAAATTTCCCCTTCGCCAAGCTTGCCCGCGAGCGCGAGACCGCTTTTCTGCGTCCCTACCACCACCCCATCTGCGTTGGAACGGATGGGAGTGTACGTAAATTTTCGGTTTCGCTTGCGCCGGCATAAATTAAGGCACTGGTTTGCCCTGTTAGCTGTCACCTCACTCCCTCCCTCCCGCACACGGCCAAACACGGCCCTCCCGTTTTGTCTTCAATCTGCCATCTCTCTTCTTGTGCCGCCTCGAAAAGGATAGCCGTGGGGATGATAAACACTTTCCCGTACCGTACCGCTTCGGGGACCGGGAGCGGGGAGGTCTAACCCGGGAGAGAGTTGGATCCAATTCCGATCCAAGGATCAGCCCCCGGTCGGCGGGCCAAGCATTACGAGGAAAACAAAACAAAAAAGAGGCACATGAAAATCAATAAAACCGGCAATAAAATCAGACATATATTTATTTCCAAACCAAAGTGGGATTATTTGCTTGCCCGGGTGGATGATTTCGGGAGCTACTCGCGAATCCTGTGCACGAAAGCAATTTGTCCGTCCGTTCTAGGCTTGGTGGGCGGGCGGTATAGTGGCAAAAGGCAAAACACTGGCGGTGGTGTGTATGGGAATATGGTTCTCGATTACTGTGAGCCGCGGATCCCTCCGGTTCGCTCGGTTCTGGGTCCTCTCCGGTTCGTCGTTTCTTTGCCAGCGTGCATTTCCCTGCGGGGATGCCATCGTCTTCCACCAACACCATCAACGGGGCCCCCTTCGGCTGCAGGGGAGGGGGGGGGGGGGGTCACGTGTGTCACTCTGGGGTGGTGTGCGAATTTAGCAGCTTGTACTAGGAGCAGCCGGCTTATGGCCGTGAGCTTCTCGGATGGTATCGTGCACCAAAAACCCCGGGCACAGAGATCATCATCAGCGCAGAATGATTTTCGACGAGGCGAAACGAAGCAGCACGATTTACTGCACTGCCCGTGGTGGGGAATAGCTGTTAAAGGAGTGTGCGCCCGCGCGCGTAGGCGAGCGGGATGATAAATACAATGTTATTGTTTGCTCGCACTGACAGTGCCGTTTGTTAGCTAAGTGCACGAGCGTGTTTCCCGGTATGTTCTGTACACACTAACAAACACACACACACATACGCTGGCACCGGGGCGATGCCAGAAGACGGAGCGTGACTTAATTGGTGCGGCGTGCGGGAGATTTTGGACCGGCAGTCTTTCGGGCCGATGGAGAACGGTCGGGTGAACATCCGCCATCGGGCTGGGAAGGATTATTATACGGAGAATCAGTAGCAAGATTTAAACTCCAGCGCTTGATTTGTGCATGTTTGTTAGTTTACAAACATTTATGTTTTTTGTGTGTGGATGGATGGGTCATAGTTCAACTGGACGTACAGGAGGAGCAAATTAAATACTGTATTACATCTTATTCAGTCAGGGAGATACGATTTGTCAGCGTTGCCTTAAAATGTAGTGAAATTTATTAGGGTTTTTCTTTTCATAAATAAGTGCGTGTTATTATTTTAGTAAAGTCTAGTAATTATCAGTTTTATTTTTACATAAGTTAAACGTTAAAACATACAATATTCGCGGATTTGATAGCCGTAGGTCGTGGTTAAGCTGAACGTCACGAAATAGGGGTAGTTCGAAGAAGAGTACTGACCGTACGACTAATGACTTTTAAAAAGTTGTTCAATTTTCGGAGGTACTTTGGAAGTTTTAAGACCATACCGATGAGGTGAGGGAATTTTGACGCTTCTTCAAATATCTAGAATAGTCTACCGACAGTGTTGTCAAGCATACGATAAGATGACCTGCACTGAGTGACTGAATCTCAACTGACAGCTGACTGAAGTAATTCTGATTTTGGGTTTCGTATGCTTGTCACTTTTTTAACGGGTATAACTGACGAAAAAAGTAGGTTATTTACTGGTCGTATAAATTACAGGATTTTTTTTTTAATTTTATTTCGCAAGCGTAGCAACATTTAACGCAACCGCAGCAATTGACAGGACAGCGGCATCAGTTGTTTACGGAACGTCATCACGCTTAAAGCAACCTTCGCACTTGATATCACAAGCACGGTACACAAGTGCGGTAGTTTATTAAGCTTTGACAGAAAGATCTGTCTTATGATAATGGGACGTTTAAGTATAAAAAAATAATTAGTACCCTTACAACATCCGGCCTAGATTTATTTTACATTGTAAGATGTACACACTCTTCAGCTATGTTCATTAAAAAAATCAGACTGACATCTTGAAAACCCTTGGAAAACCAAGCATTAATGTAAGAAAAGGTATGAAATTAATGCGGTAAACCGGTCTTCGTTTGACGGTCTGACTGTCTTCGTTTCAAGACAAAATGACCACGTAGCGTTCCAATATTGACCAGTATGGTTCTAAATGCATCTGATATCAGTTTTTATTGATTAATAGACTATTTTTAGTGGTCAAATATGTATTACATAACCTAGATCAAGCCTTCTTCGGTCCGAATCAGCCAAATGAGTTATTTGGACAGGGTAATTTTATTATTAATCATGTTAAAGTTTTTAATTCTTTTACCAGCACCAGGAATGAAGTAGTGATGAAAATCGGTTTTCAGTTTTTAATTTGTTCTACATAATACCTTAATAAAAAAGTAAAAAAAGGAAACAATGAAATTAAAGGACATATGTCAATAGAACAATATAGAGAAGTTTTCAAAACAATATTATTTTTTATTGTCAAATTATTATCAAAAAGATATCGGACTGATTTTTTGCATGAACATAGCTGAAGGGTGTGCTCAAAGACGTGTGAAAAAAGTGTTCTGATAAGTCGCCAGAAGAACTATCCAGTCAGCCTCAAATTCATAAGATAGGTAAATATGTGGGGTGTCCGACTTTAGGTGGCCGCTACTGTATATAGCAAGTATAGCATACTTGTTCAGAATAAAGACATCGCTCGATCAGTTCAGCTCCTTCACTATACAGTAGATACTAGAATAATTTATCTTTTGTTGAAATAATTTGCGTTTCATGCATCGTTTCAAGCTGTAAGAAAACTTAAATCTGGTGAAATTTCCAAGTTAAAGTATCGTTCTATCTGCTAAAGCAAAGCCTACAGCCATCTGAAAAAAACTTTGAACAAGGTTGAAATTATTCAAACAAAACCTACGCGAAACGAAAAAAAAACACACGCAAAACTTTCTCAAAACCTATGAAATATTTTTCTATCATTACGCGCTTCCTTTTCCTCTTTCTTTTACAGAGGAAAGAGAGAGAGTAAAAAAGTACCCAAACGATGAACGAAACGCTTTTCTATACTTTTGTCGTTGTTGCAATTTCGGCATTACGTACAAGTGGAACAAGTGGTTGCTTCGGTTGCCCCGACACGTTATCTTGGCAACGGAACTGTTGAAAGAGCAATTCAGCAGCAGCAGCAGCAGCAAAGTGCCCGTTGGGAGTTTTTGTTATGTTTGATTGCTTCAAATCGAGCACCGGCGACGGACCACGACCGAGGACCGGACAACAATGGGACAGCACGCGGATAAGGAGTGCTGCCTTTCGCCCGATCCTCGTGCTGATGCTACCTGTGTTTGATCCTTTTGGCTTGTCAACCTGTCGGAATCAGACATTAGGTTAGATGGGCAGTTGAAACAGCGGAAATGGGAAAATAAATTAAGAAAAAAGCAACAGAAAACACAAGCGCGTGTGACGCCGGCAGGGGGAAAAGTTTATTTTTTTCCACCAGAATTATTGTCAACGTTAGTGTGTCGTTTTTTTCTACACTGCTTTTCTTTCTCATGTTGTCGTTATTGTCCTGGGCGACCATCAAAGGTGGTGAACAGTTCACAGTATACGATTTTTTTGTGAATTTGGCAAACGGGCAAAAGTTGGGGAGTATTCTGAGAAATTAGAAATAATTTTTAGAATGCCCCGAACACGAGGTAAATTAATTGTTTAGCAGAAATCACATTAATTTGTCCGCAAACCGTATCTGTCGATCCGTACCTTTGCTGCTCGTCACTTTTATCAGCAAGTGTTGTGTCACGTGTTCTCGCAACTACGTAATAATGCGATCAAGAATGTTCATATCGATCATCACCGTCACCGTCATCGAGCGTGGGAAACCCATCATTTCATCACGTGCCAACATCTCGGATGATTAGTGAAATTGGCCACGATGGAATGTCCCTCGATTAGTTTGAAGAATGTGACGCTGCTGACGCGCCGTGCGAATAATAGTACTTCTGACGGCGTTGAATTATGAACGCACTCAATCACGGGCGAAATTATTTGTCACGGGAAAATTACTCACCCATCGCCGGACCCCTCCGGCATCCCCATTCTTCCACTCCTTTCCTCCCCTAGCGAGCAGGCTCGGGGTGTCCGATCAGATAAGGCAGGCACACCACCGAACCGGATAAGGTGTTATTATTATTTCCTCACCTCGGTCTTTCGCGCCTTCGTTAACGGAAATGTGTGTGTGCGCGTATGTGTGATGAGGAGCAGGGAGAGGTTGAGCTTTTTTGTCTTCCCCAGCAGTGTGCTTCGTGGCGTGCTTATATTGGATTTCTTTATTTGATTAATATGTGATATGTCTGCGCCACGGTTACAGCTTCTGCATCCGGAACGAATCGCTCGTTGCTGACGGACTGTGCCGTCGCACGGAAAGCTTTCGGCTGTTATTAATTGTTTTTCCCGCGTACCCTAGCGTCCTGCAGCATGGGCGGTCGCTTTCCACCACACTTTCTCTCTATCTCTCTCGTCTCGAACGTTGCTTTTCTTCGTAGTGAAGTCGTTTTCGGGCTTGCCAAAAGAGAGAAAGTTCCGTGCTAGGTGCTAGGCGAGGGCAGAAAATGATATATCAACAAAATACCTACGGATTCCTTTAGGGCAGCGATGCTGATCCACTCGATGCTCGTTCTTTATGTATCAGCCCCTGCGTGCGCTTTCCATCGTGTGGTAACGAGATATGTGGATTTATATTCGCCATCCTTGCATCGTTTACTCTTTACTCGAGAAAAAGAAATGAAGCATTCCTCGCCGCAGGTCTGATGGAGTTTCCTAAGAACAATTGTTCTTCGTTTGGATTTGCGGATTGGTTTTCCTTTTAAGTGAGAATGTTTAGTTTCTGTTTAATAGTTTACTCGTTCGGTGGAAAAGGTGGAGGTGTAAATTCTTGTATCTTATTGAGACTAAGAAGCTCGAACTATTTGCTATTATCTATTTATTTCAATTTGATAATATGTATAATGAGCATTGTTGTACTAAACACCTTTTTTTGGGGTTTTACCCGTATTTTACCGTTTGCGTTTTCCCGAGTACACGAGGGTATTTTCGTTTGAATGGAATTTTCAATAAAATTTTGGGACTTATATGAAAAATCTGTTTCAAAAGATTATTTAAAACAAAAAATTGTACATACTTATACGATGTTTATGCAAACACATGGAAAATACCTACATTTACATTTAATTATATGTATAACGAGGCTATAAATCAACACCTTTATGCTTCCATTGAAGATGTCGTCCAATCAGACTTTGGTTTGTTAACAATTTGTTCAATGTTTTCCAAAGGACGAACTTATTATTTATAAAGTTTTCAGCATTTTCAATCATAAAGAGCACTTACTTACTTCTCAAATTGACAACTCTAAGATTTTTATGCGTTCTAAGTAAGCTGGTCTAGTGGTACAGTCGTCAACTCGTACGACTTAACAGCATGCCCGTCATGGGTTCATGCCCCAAAAAGATCGTGAATCAAATTTCCCGGGAAACCTGGGTAAGTTTTTTTTCCTAAATTGAAAATCCCAGTTTTGTTACATCCCTGATTTGGAGGTCCTCGCTTCGATTCGATCGTTCGATGTGTCACGCTGTTGATGCGAATGACATAACGTAGTTGATAAAAGTAGCTGTTTAACGTATCTTGGAACATAAAGCTAAATTAGAATATACTTGATGCACCTAATGCTGGGATATTTTGACGACGTTTTTAGTAAGTAAAAACAAAATAATTGCTACCGATATTTAGAACGTGCCGATAAAATTACTAAACAAAGTCGCTTAAGACAAGCGACACAAATATTGCTTAAGATGATGAATCGAGCCACACTTAACGGGATACAACTCGAACAAGATCGTACAAATCTCATCAAGAAAGCACTTGAAGCTAGCACTTTGTATTTGCCTTGATCTCAACAGATTTGCAATACGCTTGAATAATTCCTTCCTACCACACCGCGTCTATCTCTTGCCAGCGTTCCTGTAAGCTTCGCTGGAGGTTTTGTTTCCATGACGCTCCAGAGCACATTAAACAAACCGGCCCGTACTATGGAGGTGCATCGTGTGCAACCGTGTGGCTGACTGTCTGCCTACATTACACGCGTGTGGTTTTCTGCACCGGGACCAGCACCAAAACAGCGTCGATGGTTTCGCATTTCCATCCGCTCGGCTGGGATTAATTCGTGATAGCGAGAGATAATTACTTCCTAGCGGTGCGGGACTTTCCAAAGGGGAAATGCAAAGACGCACCACCGAACGCAACCTGCGTCTGTGCGGAAACGGTACGTGTTGACGGCGGAACTCGGGCCAGACCACGCGAAGGAAAGGCCTTCAGTGTCCTGAGATCCAACCGAAAACAAATTTATATAAAGATGGGTTTCTGCCCGAAAGGAGTTACCAAAATAAATTGTACATTAAACCTTCGGCTAGTGTTCGCGATTCGTGGGAACCTATGCTTCGAAAGTGGCACAATTCATTCAATAACTTTTCGGATGGGGGCAGAGGGACCCGGATGAGACCTAAAGAAAAAACCTAGGAAAGGCCAAGACGTTCAAGAGAATCGAGACGTTTTCCGTTCAGTTTCTAAATTAGATCTGCCGTTTATTTGACAAAATTGGTTCTTATATACTAACATTTTTGATGGTGTTGAACGTGTCCGTACACGTTGTTTAATTGTATTGGTGCCAGTGTGCTTTATGTTTTCGTATGGTGTTTTGTTTATACTTCAATTCCACGCATTCTAGATTGATCCTAAACTAACTTGAAATTTTATGACCTCCTCGTTTTGGGTAGATAACTGAAAGAATTCGTTACATGCACATATGCATGTTTTTCGTCCTTCATGCATTTTTCTCCTAATTTCTGTCTGCCTACCGGATGCACCAGCTCTAAAATATTTTTATTACCCTACACATTGTTCGAGTAGCTTATGCTTATCGATGAGCTCAAGAAACGGGCCGTTCCCAAGTTGTATGTTTATTTAGGCCAGCGATCTCGTTCTCATACGATAAGTTACAATAGCTTCGAATTTTTACCCATGCTTAGCCGTTGCAATTTAAAAATCGCCTCAAACCTACCCGTTGCTACCGCAACATTCTCCCCCTTGTAATTCATCACTATGAATTACACCTAACTCTTGGTTTGAGCGATGTATGGATACTTGATCCGGCTTACTTCCATTCAATATATTGTTTTCCTTAATTAAATTGAATAATCTTCAATCAATGCAATACAACGGTTAGATGACGATCAGCAGATGCTTATATATGATGCTTGCTTTTGATTCAACTTCTGTCGCAATTCGCCTCGGATGATGTCTGCGCGGTTCCAGAATCTTCCTCAGATGACCAAATAGTTTTCCTCTCTCGTAAGGAAGTTGAAGTCTGTTTTCACCGTGTGCTTTGGTTAAAGTTGCGTATGTTGCAAGGATGCTCGAAATCCAAAGTAGTAAGTGCACGTAGTAACCAATTAACCGTTTGCAAAGATTATTTTGTACCTCAGTTTTTGCGAATGTTTCATTTATACCTAGCTTTCGTATTTTCAATGTATGCTCTTTTTCTTGGCTTTCTTTAGGCAAATATTTTTTTATTCTCTCGTTTATGTTAACTACTTTCGCAACTGATTGCATTTCAATCAAAAATATTTTAAACTCCTTCCAATAATAGGACCATTTCTTTAAGTCGTATCTCGTGTTTGCTTTGATGGGTTCTTGTGTTGATAATTTCATTTTCAGATAAGTCCTACCAGCATTGTAATTGTCTTTTTTATAAAAGCCTAATTTTATTTTTAACCCACGCAAGATTTGTTTGTTCAAAGTGTTCCAACTTGTGATCATTGTCATATCTAGTTTATTTACGTCTTTTCTTGAATGTTGAGCTTTATCGTTATCTTTATCTAGCTCCTGATTATTTATTTCGAGTTTTGATACTTCTTTTATTTCATTATATTTTTCCAATTCTGTTTTCGTTATTTCCTGCACATTGAAATTTGTCAATTCATTTTGTTCAATACCCATCAAAATATTCTCATGATCATGATCAATAAATGTTTTACCAATCGAAGTTTCTGATACTGTTCGTACTTCATTACTGATATCAAATGATATACCTTTATCTAAGATTTCAATCTTCACCTCTATTGCCTTTTTGAGACCAAAAATGTGTATGGGTTCTAGCAAATTTTCAATTTCTTGCTCACTTCTATTTACTGTAATCGTTCTCTCATGATTTTCCTTGTTCTTATTGCCTTGGGTTTGCATTTGATTTTCTTTTCTGTCCGCACACTCTAATGCTGTTTCTGTTGACATTGTAACTGATTTATCTTTTCTCTTCTCTTTGACCTTCTTTTTCGGTGGTTTCAATCTTTTACGTTTGTGAGGCAACCTATTAATTATTTCGTTCTCTTCTTCCTTTGGTTCGTGTGAACTAATGTTATTTTGGGAAGTGATTGCTCCTAGAAAACCTAAGATTTCCGAATGATCGTTTGTTCTCGATGAACTATTTTCTACTAATGAATTATCATTAATAAACCTGGATAAGCTATTTGAGTGTTCTGGCCGATCTTTTATCGGCTCTGGATTGAGCGATCCTTTATGACAAAATATCATATCATCAAAGAATGTGTCATTACCTTTGCTTGGTATATGTAAAGTTGCTGAATAATCCAAATGATTATGTTGTTTCGGCAGTTGCCGTATTGTGCTCGCGATTGGTATGAGCCAATCCGATAAATGCGCAAGAGTGACAATCTCGTCTTTCTGAATGTTACTTTTGTATACAATCCAATTAGATTGAAGGTGAAATGGCATTTTTCCAACCAAATCATCAATAAGTCGATGATCGTACAAATATTCCTTCTTTTTCATAACCTGTATGTTTGTTACAAGATTTTCAAGCGCTTCGCTTAGTTCGGGGATTTTATTATTTTCCACCCGAATATTTGTAACATCGTTCAGCAACTCCTGATAAACGATTTCAGGTCTTCCGTATAATTCCTCCAACCTTTTAATAATCATATTCACGTTTACGGGATCCAGAAAAAGTGATCTTACGCTTCTTTCTGCGTCTCCCTTAAGATATGTTTGAAGGCGATTCAAGTTTTCTAAATTACTGAAGCCAGCTTCCTCTGAGGTTTCATCAAATGCCTTTTTGAATTTAGGCCAATCTTTTGCTCTTCCATCGAAATATGGAAGTTCTCTTAATGTTGTACGTTTGTAGAACATATTATCGTTCACACGATTTTGCTTCAGTGCTTCAATCAAAGCCGATACCACAGAATTGTGGCCTTTGGGAAGTGGCATATCTTGCGAAAAATTATCCTTACATTTAATACAAATGTATTCTTCCCCGTTGGTTGGTTTCGTGTTTAACTTAGCACAAGCCAAGTGAAACCATCGGTCACACTCTTCACACTGGACCATTTTTGATTCGGAATCATCTGCCTGTGTACACAGTCTGCAGAGTCCGGCTTCGTTATTAACGAAGTACTTCTTGCTCTTTAAACCCATTTTGGTGTTGATTGATCTTCCTTCTCTGGTTTTAGCAACCGAAATTATTATGCAACTACTGTTGCTCAAGGTAGCGCGTAGGTCAGTTTTTTAATAACTGAAGGATTTATCCCAACAGGTAGAGTTCGCTTGTTCCTTTTGCCATAATCCTTGAAATTGAACGCCTTCTCTGTGGACAGGATCGTTCTTGTAAAGTTACTCTCTTTACAAACTGGATCGAATAATAATTCGCATCCTCTCCGGTGCTAAACCAATGTTAACGAATAATAATTCGTTTCATCTCTGGATGATAAGGAATTCGTCTCCTAACTGGAGCTTCAATCTGACTGACGAATGAGAATTCGTTTCCTCTCTGGAGCCACCAATGTTGACGGCGGAACTCGGGCCAGACCACGCGAAGGAAAGGCCTTCAGTGTCCTGAGATCCAACCGAAAACAAATTTATATAAAGATGGGTTTCTGCCCGAAAGGAGTTACCAAAATAAATTGTACATTAAACCTTCGGCTAGTGTTCGCGATTCGTGGGAACCTATGCTTCGAAAGTGGCACAATTCATTCAATAACTTTTCGGATGGGGGCAGAGGGACCCGGATGAGACCTAAAGAAAAAACCTAGGAAAGGCCAAGACGTTCAAGAGAATCGAGACGTTTTCCGTTCAGTTTCTAAATTAGATCTGCCGTTTATTTGACAAAATTGGTTCTTATATACTAACATTTTTGATGGTGTTGAACGTGTCCGTACACGTTGTTTAATTGTATTGGTGCCAGTGTGCTTTATGTTTTCGTATGGTGTTTTGTTTATACTTCAATTCCACGCATTCTAGATTGATCCTAAACTAACTTGAAATTTTATGACCTCCTCGTTTTGGGTAGATAACTGAAAGAATTCGTTACATGCACATATGCATGTTTTTCGTCCTTCATGCATTTTTCTCCTAATTTCTGTCTGCCTACCGGATGCACCAGCTCTAAAATATTTTTATTACCCTACACATTGTTCGAGTAGCTTATGCTTATCGATGAGCTCAAGAAACGGGCCGTTCCCAAGTTGTATGTTTATTTAGGCCAGCGATCTCGTTCTCATACGATAAGTTACAATAGCTTCGAATTTTTACCCATGCTTAGCCGTTGCAATTTAAAAATCGCCTCAAACCTACCCGTTGCTACCGCAACAGTACGGGTTAAGCACGCTGGGCTGAATAGTGTGCACACGCCAAACACATCGCATCGGGTGCAGTGGATTAGATTTAACCAATAATTCGACCTCAATCGACTTCCCACGAGGAGCTGGAGGTTTGTCAAACACGATGTTTCGTATATTTGTGTTATTATCTCATCATCGTTAACAGCATCATCGTCATCATCATCAGCAGCATCATCATGCCCTTGCTCGTGATTACTACTGAGCCTGTTCTTTCGCTCTACAGGCTTCTACACTATGGCAGCCGTCTTTGTCATCGCCATCATTGGCATCTTCATTTGCAGGGCTCGTTAGGTCGGCATTAAAGAGCTACTAAGCCACCATAAAGTGTGTACAAAGCTGGCTGCTGTCAGGCAGAGCCGCTCTCTCGAACCACCACCACCACCACGGGCAGTGGAGTGGTAGCGAATGTAAAGATAGAAATTTAATAGTGCTAAAAGGTGAGTTTAAGAGGCGCCTGCACACCGGTGCTTCCGGCCCGCATCGAACCGTGTCCTCGTGCGGCGTTGGTAGCACCTTTTTAGAAGGGCGGGTTAACTAGTAAGCAATCGTTTTGAATGGAGGGGAGATATCGCATTCGCAAGTCCCACCGGAAGTGAAAGTAGATGCGGAAGTCAAACAAAATGAAGAGTGACGTAAACAGTGTGCTTTTTTTGTATGTGTGTTGCTTTCGAACGAAAAAAAAAAGAAAAACCTCGCTCGCTCTGTATCCTTTTAGAGTGTGACTCCATTCCTGGGGTCTAGGGCACGGACGGGCTTGGTGCAGGTGAATGAGTGTGTATGATAAAATGTGAGTGTATGAAGTTGTGTACCTTGCAATCAGCACTGACGATGGTCGTGAAAGGGTAGCGGGAAAGAGTACAGAAAACTGAAAGCAGAAGCATCAGCAGCAGCAGCAGCCGGGCTGCCGTAAATCGGACAGGAGCTTCCAGAACCTTGTGCGTGGCGTTAGAAGCGAAAACGAAGCGAAACGAGCACCAACGAGCGAGGTGATTCTCGCGGCTGGTGCAAAAAGTTGTTTGTTGAGTAAATTTTCACAACTCTCAACGCCATTTTCATGCCACTCTCGTGACCCCCGCGCGCCCATCCTACGCCCGACTAAACCCGATCCCGTTTAGAGGGGCGATGAAGTCAATGGCAGTAGTAGCAGGGACTGTTGGCCATCTGGTGGCATCGAAAACCGTTCAACCATCGCCTCCCCGGCCAACGGACCGTGGATTCGTAGTGTGTTTGTTAAAGCTTTCCACCTACGATGGAAAGCGGAAGCCGGAAACGGTGTTCGGGAGTGCTGGCAGGAGCGGTTTTTTTCGCTCTCACCCCCGACTTTCTTTCTGTTTGCTGGTTGTCGTTGTTGTTGAGCTGCTCTTTTTTCCCTATCCCGCTTGGAAGCTTTCGGCCGCTGTGGTCGCGGTTTTTGCGCGGACAGGGTGAAAAAAGCCAAGCGAAATAAAACTGCCAAACGGCATGAAATGGTGGCTTCGTGCAGTTTGTAGAGCGTGACAGGTTCTGCGCCGGCCTTCAGAATACAGAATTTTGGCTCCCCGTGTGACTCGCGCCTTTGCGCGCGGCGGGTGTGTTGTGGATGGGGCTCAGCTGTTTTTTTTTACTTTGTTGGTGGATTGGTCCATTACTTTTTTTTTAATCGACCACCTGAACGGTGGTGCCGGGCCGAGCTCGCTGATGAATTTGTCATGTTTATTGTGGTTGATTTTTGCGTGGCACATCATGACGCGATTAGGAGGAAAATGGTCCTGCAAGTGGTGGGGGTTTATGGTTTATGGGTGCGAACTGTTCGTTCCAGTAACAGCTATAACTAGCCTATCAATGGTTTCATGTTGGATCGAGGTACTGGCTACTGGTTGACCATAACAGGGCAAGGGAGGAAGTTTGTTTGAACGACAAATATTGTAAGCTTTACACTTGTTGTTTAGTGGAGAGATTTTCACTGCTTTTATTGCCAATATTGACATGCAAACATGAAGGACTACGGCATAGAGCCGATATCCGTAAATTGATTTTTTTACATTAATGTCAG
This sequence comes from Anopheles coluzzii, assembly GCF_943734685.1. Taxonomy (NCBI): domain Eukaryota; kingdom Metazoa; phylum Arthropoda; class Insecta; order Diptera; family Culicidae; genus Anopheles; species Anopheles coluzzii. The sequence goes on along the minus strand of NC_064670.1, from coordinate 39,398,164 downwards.
ACATGCAAAAGCTGAATTGAAATATTATACTCTAACCTGTCTTGCTGGATGAATAGATTTGACTGAAGGCATCGTAAGAAGTTGTTGTGGCATGTTATGAAATCCACCAGTCATCAACATATCTTCAACAAAGCAACATTGTAGCATGTCGATGTAACAGGTAATAACTATCATGATCATTACATGGTTTTGGCTCAGTACTGCCAGTGCTCACTTTACCTGTTTGCTAACATGACACACGACGCTAAGCTATCGCTCGCTGTGTAATCAGATATATTCACATGGGAAAACTTTTACCGAACTAAACCAGACATGGACACCTTTCAATTTTCCGACAAGCAAACGCTCCGCTGGAACTGGTTCAAACTTTTCAATAGCGTGATTTTTTTCCCCCAGTTTCGTATGTTCTAAAGCGAGCAAGCCTGGGAGATTATTTTGGCTCAGTTGGCGCTGGTTGCAGAACTGCAGAAAAAAAGAAAAAAAGAAGCAAAAAGTAAGAAAGCAGAAATTTGGAGAAAGGATTCATCAAACAGCTCACCAGATGGGGATCCAGGCTTTGGAGAGGCAGGGTTTGTCCTACCCGAAAGTTTCGAAAATGTTTACGAAGAAAAACTCGATACCACTGTTGATCTTTTGTCGTAAGTTTAACGAACGCGCAGCTGAAATGACTGAAAACTTCAGGCAACAACCTACACCCCGCGAAGGAAAGTGTGTATCCGGGGCCGGATGTATGCTGGATTGGTGAATTACTTGTGTGTGGCAAAGTTTATATTTCCGGCCAGTGCCATCAATTGGGAGCCTCTCCAGCCTTCAGCATCGCCATCTTGATTCCAAGATTTCCGTTGCCCTTGGCAAACTTCATATTGCGCTTCTTGTTGAAACAAATTCGTCTTGGATGAGTGTAAATGCGCCGAGAATATGACTGTGCTTTTTCTTGTCAATTTTGCTGACATAAGAACGTGTGTGTGTTTTGTGAATATTCTGGGACCATGAGGACGGTTGGGTTCCGGCGTGGCAGTTCCGGTTGTGACGACGGCTGACCCATCGTTGATTGGTGGCGCACTTTAGATTGATGTCCGCGAACGTGGATGGGCTCACCCTTTACGAGCTCATTTGCTTTCGGCCTGCACATATGTCAGTTTAATGAGTGTGTCTGTGTCGGTTTTCGGGTGTGAGCTCACCCTTCAAAACTACTTCTCAGCGGAAGCGATGGGTTATGGATTGTCTGTTTTCAGCCCACTCCATACTTCCTTTGCAATTTCATCGTTTGCATGCTAGCGTCCTTTCTCCGCGCTCCGTGCTACCCGGATGTGGAAAGCAGATGTCGTACGTAACCTCTCTTTCCCTTTCGTACATTCATACACACACACGTGGGCAGGAACTGTCCGTGGCGTCAGACATCGCGTGCTCACCAGCGGGTGTGTGTGTGTGCATGGGCCAAGATACGAGTGATGAAATTATACTCACCATGATTCATTCATGTGCCATCAATTAAATTACCGCTGGACGAGCCGTGCGGAAGGCGGCCACCACGACCACCAAGCAGACGGAATTTGCTCGCGGAAATGCTCCAACGCGCTGTCACCCTTCCACCCTCCCTCTCTCTCTCTTTCACTCTCGCCTGTAAAACCTTTCCAAAACCAAAACCGTTCTGTGTGGGCGGTATTGGGGGCAGCAATTTCACCCCGAGGATGCTTTCCTTGTGTAAATGAATGAGTGTGCGCCGCGTGTATGCGTTAATCGCTTGATTTAAATTTAATCTAAAACACGCGCACATCACACAGAACGCGTGTCTGTGTGTATTGCAGTTGTGTGTGTGTATGTGTGTATGTGTGTAAGTTTGTATGTGCGGTCATTCGGGTTTTGTCAGCAATGTTACGCTGCCGGGAAAGGATGCGGATGGTTCCGGGATGTGCGATGACGGTGCGGGCAGCACTCTGCGGCGGTTAACGACCTTCAGTTATCCCTTTATCTTTACCGGAACGAGCCACCGTGCCCCGGGAAGTGTGGTATCATTAAAATATAATTAATAGTTTTGGAAGATTTACCGGCTAGCGAGGACAGCGCCCGCCGGCTTACCTGTGTGCGGGGAGCGTTCCGGGTTTTGTCCGGTAGGAGCGCGCTCTGGCAGATTGTGCATGTGTGCGAAGATAATGAAATGGCGCAAAGTTAGGGGATATATTGGGGCGCGGCAGGGCTTCAATGTACCAACGGTGGATCATTTTTAATTTCTATAGCTTCACGGTAGAGTTGACCTATTGAAAATGTTGGGCAAAGAATTTTGGTGTGTTTTAATTTATTACAGCTAATATTTATTGCACTTAAAGCCATGCGGGAATAGCGATTATCTGCATTGTTTGTTGAAAGAGCTTTAGCGAAGCTCGCAACGTTTAAATTTACTTAAATTCAGGTCATTATTTCTTTGCGTAATAGATTTGCCATTTACTCAACAGCTCGTGAGCTTAAGTATATTAAAATCTAATCAACGCAATAAACCTTGCCCAACCTTCGAATTGTTAACACTTTGTTGCTTATATGGCAAAACCATTTTCCCACTTCCGACATGATTTGCAACACGTTTTGTTTCCTGCTAAACCACTCACTCATGTCGTGCAAGGATTTTTTTTGTATTTGTTTCCTACGATGGATCGACTTTTGCCCCCCGTACAAGCACAACCGAACCCTTACGAAAAGGTTAATGCAGCGCCACGAGCGAGAAAGCGAGAGAAAGTGGAGAAAAATAAAAATGCTGAGCCACCATACCAGCGGGCCTGCTAATGTCCTTCCGTTCTTCATGCCTTCACTGGGTGCAGCTTATATGTGTGGCGGGTCGAGGTTGTCAGGGGCGGGTAATCAGTTAATTTGCTAATCATTTATTGAAGGTTCACACCATTTATAATGCCACCTTTGGGCTACACTCGTTCCACGTACGCACTCCCGGGGTCAAGCCCAATGTTCGGAGCGCTACAGCTGAGACACCCTGCACTCTCCTTCCCTCCCGGTGTAACTAATGTTATCTGATCGATCTGGTACGGCGAGCGCTAGGGCCGGGGCATGGTGGTGATGCTCACGGTGAAGAAGTGTTTTATCGCTTCTGAACGATCTCCAACAACCGAGCAAAGGCAGTAGGGAGAATTTGGCAGACGGCAGCATACCAGTATGATGGTTCGGCTATCCCACTCGCTCTCCCTCCTTTCACCGTACCGTGCTGCGTGATCTGTGATGCACAGTGAATGGAAAAGTCGAACATCAGTGCCTTCGAATGATTATGCTTCGGAACTCTAAGTAGCAAGATTAGACCTGCTCATGAGATGGTGCTCATGGTGGTGGTGGTGGTGGTGGATTTATTCACTTCATATTTCAAACTGTCCCCGTCGTACCGTCGGCAGATTTGCATGCTGTGCTACTCCGTCCCATTGTATCGCACTTTCCAACGGGAGGGCGTTGCTCGGGATTTGGCAATATTTTAGTCGGAAGCGCTCGTTCCATCAACGTTTGCAAGTGTTTTCATTTGCTGCGTGTAGTACGATACGGGAGGGGTTGGTTGAGGGAATGCAGGGGTCACTGAAGGCGTGCGGCATGCTGTGCCGCATCCTTAAACTGTTCGCGAAAGCATCGGGGATCGGTATCAAATTGGTCGTGCAAGAAGACGTGCGTGCAGTGTGAGCGAAGGGCAGAAGACATAAATTATTTGCTGACTCAATGACCGGGACCAGCATGGGAAAATGGTACACGGGCCCCGGGTATCGTTGAGAATGAACGTCGTGCCCAATGCGAGCAGAATGTTTGCTGTGAGAGGGATAAGGGGACGCGGGATTCTGTACGGGAAACATAGATCGTTTGCGTTCCAGTGCCATGCTGGTGGTAGGACCGTGCAGTGGGTTTAATTTTACGCACGATTATTTTTTTGCAGCTCTGGGAGAGCGTAGTTGTTAAATAGTTCGCCTCTAGTTTTACTTTTTGGATGTTAGTTTGTTAAGAGATTTGGGTGAAAAATAAGAAAATAACGCACTCCGTTCATTTGACCCGAGCAAAGAGTACCAGATGTCCGATAATTCCAATTTGCACACTAAAAAACTGATCCAGAATACATAGTTGAATCTAAAGATGAATATATACATAGTAGTCTTGGGCATGATTCTGGTCGTATAACTATTCTTGAACCAAATCTTGTGTTTGGAACTGAAATTGACTCTATACCGGTCCTGAAGCTAGTCGCAAACCATACTGGTCGTGGAATTGATTCCAATTCAAGACGTTTCTTGCTACTGTAATGGATAAATCCTGACTGTAGCATTACGTTCAAATGGAATAGGAGTGTCTTTCAATGAATAATTATCATTGTATCTTGCAAACGTTGCATGAGTCAAATGCAACCAATTACCTGGAAACCGTTACATATTTACAATAGCCTATATCTATAACCATTCTCCGACGTATTAATCTGTTTGTACGCCACATCGAATGCACGCTTGCTTCGTGGATAAAACATGCATTGTTTGCGCTGTGCTTCCAAACCATTTATCTTTTTAACTCCCAACATCGAACGGGGCGATATTTTCGGCGTTAGTAATTAGAGCTTTCGACAGATAATTGCATGTGTTGCTAGCAGGCAACACGCCTACGCAGCACTTCGTATCGTGGTGCGTAAACGGTACCGGTTTCGTACCGGAGTATCGCCATTTCACCGTGCAATTTAACCTTATTTACCAGGCGGAGGGAATGCATGATATCGGTCTATAAATAGCACCGCCCTGGGAGCCTCTTTTATCCTTTAAAGGCAATTAATATTCCCTCACGGTTGCTGTTGCGTGGTGCGTAAGTACGTACCCGGTACACCGGACGCTCACCTATCTTTCCGATGCGTTAAACTTCATTAGAAGCCAGCCAGTTTGATGCATGCGCTGTGTTGTGGAAAATGGGTTCGTGTGGATACGTACAGTGGAGTTCTCCGTCCCTTTTGTTGTTTTGTTACCCCCACGACACTGTTTTGCGGCACTGGCTTTGGCGCACAGTGATGGTCAAAAATTTCTTATTAGTGTTTTCAATTAATTGCTTTGATTAATTTCATTAGCGCTCGGGCGCGTGCTCTCTTACTATATATATATGTGTGTCTCTTTCCCGCAGTCTCTCATACACACAGAGCCAGCCTTCTCGGACCGATCGGGAGCAATGGAGATGATACAATCTGTTCAATTTGTGTCTATTAATTCGATTCAGACTTATTTTACAATCTGTCTTAATAAAGGAAAAGGGGCGTGATTTTTTTGCGCAACTGAGTTGCGGTGATTTGAGAAAGTTTTTGGTTTGTGCAGGACAAGTGCTATTAACTGTTTTTTTACAGTTTTTGGGCATAAGTGGTTTGCATGTCCATTAGAATTGCAATTAAAGCTAGTTGGTAGATTGTTTATAGTTAATTATATATTGATTGCTGTTCAAAATGCAACTCTTTAGAAGAAAAAAAAGCTATTTGCTTTATACAGTTACAAAAAGTATTTATATTTTCACATTATTTACACCCACAGTGCCAGTTGCTAAAGCATAAGTAAATATGCTCGTTTGTATGTATCACCCCTCGAAGGATACCTTGCGTATTGTTTTTGTGCTTGTAGTCAGCACAGCTTAAAATCAGAACCCCTCTTGGCAGAAATCAAGCTCGTGCTCAGGTACTGGTAGCACTTAACCGGCAACCCTTCACCAACGCATGAGTTGCAACCGTATCTACTCGGCCGAATACAACGCTTACATTGGTGGAAGTTCTTGAGAACAGCAGGGAATCAGCAGCATTGCAGTTCCGTATTTCACGCTTACTGCTGAAGTACTGCATGCGTTGGTGATACTGAGGGCCGGCACTATAACACTACCCCGTACCAAAAGTGCGTTTGTTGCCAGGTGGGAAAGCTTCATCCTACCGATATAGTGCGTGTCGGCCCACTAGACACACACGGCAATGGCACACTAAAGCACGGAGTAAGCGAGCACAGCCCTTGCGTGTGGCGCTCATCCATTTCGAAAATTTACACCCTTCTTGTCTTGTGTTGTTTTTTCCCTCGACCGAATAAGGGAAAAGCCCGTTCAACCTCAAAAAGAGAGGGGATAATAGTTCAAAAGGTTTGTTGAAATTTGCATTTCGTTAGCATACTTTTGCACAGCTCGTTTGTATCGTTCTTACCCTTTTCTGTCCTGCGAATGCGATTCCCTTATGCTTTTGAGCAATATCTTGGCGCTGAAGCTGCAGCAAAAACTCGGTTCCTTTTGGAGCAAAATGCTGGTGTGGTGTGGATAGCTGGATACAAACGGGAAATAGAAGCATGAAGGAATGTTTTTTAAACGACGGTTCATTTCTGCATCGCTTCCAGCAGTTGCCACTACTGTATCCGGTTTCGTTATGAAGAATCGATACCGACGGGGAGTATGATGATGATCGACCGTAAAAGCATTCATTATAGGTCTACATCTGAAAATAGCGACCGTGTTTGGTGAGGCTTGCCGAGGGGAAGTGGAAAAACGTGTATCCTACCAGCACTATCAGCAGTTTGTAAACGTATTCGCTTATGTGTGAGTGTGTGTGTGATAGTATTCGGTATACAGAGCAATCGGAGCCTCAACAAACAACGTTTTTCCAATATGATGGAATCAGAAAGCAGATCATCTCTGGCCTACTGGTTTTGTGTTCAAGTGTGCGTTTATCCATATGTTTAGTGCTTCGGAATTTCCATGCCAGTTTCCATCGCTTTGTGTCTCGCTAAGGCAAATCCCCTTTTGGGAGACGTTTTTTGTTAAGAAAAAAAGGGTTAACTGGAGGCCGTACCGACCACCGTTCGAGCTAAGAACGTCCGAAATGATGTCGAGCGGTATCTGTGATCAGAGTGGACAACATGCCGATCCCTTTTGTCGGTGGTAGTAACCCATTGATTTTGTCGGTGCAAAACGTCGCTTATTGACAGCGTGAGACGCACTGGGGCACGGGAGTAGGGAACTCAATTTTCATGCGGTCACTTGCCGGCACCGATGCGTTTACCGACTCCGGAAGCTCCTGAGAAGGCGTGTGCTTTGCTTGTTTTTTTTTTGGCACTTCGGCAAGCTACCCCGCTTGGTATTGGTAGGTCAAATTTCAAAGGATACAGTATTGCATATTTTAGTAAAGTTTATCATTTCTTTCTTGTGCCGCTTCCCACACTTTGTTACACTTATGGAAATCTGATGCGTGTGATGGCACCCTTCGGGGACCCCGGGTTGGGCGATTATGTTTGTTTTTCGCATCAGCCCAAAGCCTTAGTTAACGAGTGTCCTGAGAATGATGGGTTTGGCACAGGCGGATGGGATGAGAATTTGCATGATTTTTTGCCGCCTTAAGGACAAGGGACTAGGCGTTTGTGCACATTAGTGTGTTTTTTCTCCCTTTCTCAACTGGGTAATGCTTATTGGGTTACTGGTCCGATGACAGTTTAACGCTCACGCTTTGAGCCGATACGCAGAGTAAATATGTCCGGTGCGTTGCACGGCTCTTAGACAACCCGAAGGTTCCGGGGAACCGTTTCGGGGAAGGCGTAATTAAAACCAAAGTGTACAAAAATCAAACCAACAAAACCGCAAAGCTGACCAAGCTAATAAGAGCACGGTGCCGAAGTTTATAATTGCTCGACGCTTGTCACGTTTTTCGGCACGGGAGGGTGAGACGGTTTGGTCAGTATACATCAGTTAGTAGGCTGCTGATGGCGATGGTCGAAATCGGTAAAAATGGGGTTTTCAAAACAAAAAAGGACTGCAAACAGTCTAAGTATTTTATTGAAGTATCTTGCATGGTGTTTACCTAAGATCAAGCTTAGAAGCTGCAGAAGGGTGTAGGATGATACGGTGGTGTAGGGAAAGATAAAAGAGTTTGTAATTTATTGAGTTTGTTGAGGGCCGTCGAATGGTGAAGGGCTTTTTTGTTGAAAGGATATTAAAGCTGTATTAAAATGAGGGTAATGAGGAAATTGTAAACAGTCAAATGCGTTAATTGTTCTTTTCCGTTTTTGTGTTTTGCTGACGATGAAGACAATAAAAGAGATTGTAAAATTGTATAACAAATCTTATTTTACTTCAGTGCAAATCTCGATGAGCTGCGATATTCAGTTCTATGTAGAACTGGGCCCGCATGCACAGGCCATAGCAATTTAATCCAGCTTAAAAAGCTGTGGGGTTTAAGTTTTGTTTGAATTGACTATAATATTATGTTCGGAATATGGCATCATTGTGTTTCAGAGAGGTCCAATTTTGCACAACAACGATGGGGCAGAAACACGCTCAAAAGAATCCTTGATGTTTTATTGCTGTGCATTTGACATTTGTGCATTTGTTTTATTTTTCCCAAGTAGTAGGATCTGAGGCGTACGCAAGGTAATAGGGCGTTCATAGAATTAGTTGTCTTTCTGATTATAAGTATCTATATAAGCATAGGCACAGATTTTGGCTTATGACACGTGTAGCTCGACATTTTCAGAAGCTTCTTGATTTGTTGAAAAATTTATTCAGGATCTTTTTCCTTGTATAGACAGTTATGCTGACATGGCCAGGAAGCAAAGCGTTCTCTAGGTTGATGCTCGGTTTTATCCTGGTGCTTATTGTGCTAAAATTGTGCTGGCTCACAAACTGGATAGTTCAAATAGTTCGATAAATAAAACAATGATATGAATTGTTTGTTAGTTTTTGCAGTTTTGTTGACAGAAACAGTGCAGAAATACAACTTATAACAAAGTATTTGAGTTTTGTTTAGAATGTAAAACCGAAATAGTTCGTGCTACGTCTACACCTGCGGAGTGTGTAAACACTCCGATTTGAAAATGAATAATATTCGTCGGATGTGTAAACTTGTAAGTTCGTTCGGTAAGAAGGGACTACAATATATTTTATAAAAGACAAATAATTTGAACCTGGAAGTTTCAACAACCTTGACGCTTCGACAGCTAACATGCACGAGTCGTAGACATAGTTATCATCATAATATCTGAAATGACCTTTTGGATTTTAAATAAAGCATCGAACGTTTTGTATGAATACATGAAATAATGATCGTTTTTTATATATCTTGAAGCCAATTTTTTAAACACTGGAAGGCATACATCTAACTGTTTCCACTTTTTATATTGTTTTTATGACGACTTTAATTCGACTCGTTGCATCAACGCTGAAATCTAATTTTAATAAAGAACATTCTTCTTTGCAACACTATCTAAAAGAAAATCAGATTTCCATGTGCTTACATTGCATTCCAAACAATAAACAAATATATACTCATTTTCCGTGCGTCGTGCTGGATGTGCCACGTAGACCATAATTTAAGAATTAAAAGCATGGATCATTGAATCATTGTACCATGAACCATTGGTTTTAAATCCAATTGTATTCATGGAATTGTCTGTTGATGCTTCTCATTAATCTCTCCACACATTATTCAACAATTATCCGCACAACTATAACTGTGGCTAATTAGTCTCATTATTTTTTAAATATGTTCCATGATTTTCATCAGTATTTTACTTAGATTTGTTTGGTACGCCATTCTCATACATTTTTAAAAAAATATTTCAGTAAATTGTTGAATTAATTAATATATGATTAAATTGCTGTGTATTAAAGCCAGTTGAAATATTTCTTATTAACAATAATTGTTGAACCGCTATTAAAATTAAAGTTTATTTCTCCACAAAAGTGTAATTTGTGTTGTATGGATGCTTAAAAAATTTTTGTCATACGTAATGCTTTTGTACTTAAAACCCCGTTTTGGCAAGATTTTAATATCAGCTGTAAAATTGGCCCTACTTAAGAAAAAAATATCGTTATCCATGGTGTCTGCTGCTAGCATGCCCCTCCCCCCTCAAAAAAAAAAAACATCAAAAAGACGTATAAATTAATCCCGCACGGATCATGTCAGCCGGTGGTACCATAAATGAAGCCATGTTTCTACTTAATTAACGATCGCACAAAACCTTGTCGATTGCGCGTAAATTAAAACATATTCTTTGCTCCCAACTGGGGGCGGCAACGAGATGCAGCAATTTATTTATGCAAAAAGCACTACAGCCACGGGTGGAAAGTGTGAAACGGGACGAGTTTTGGCGAGGAGTAAGTAACATATAAACAAAACAAAAAAATACCTGTGCCATATCCACTCGTCGCTTGCCTCGTTTTAATGCGACCAACGCTTACTTAGTTACGTGGCATACGAACGAGTCCTGGCAGCCGGCAAGCTACGGGTGTTTGCGGTTCCAACGCTCCTGGTAGCGCAAGTGCCGTTCCCGACGCATCTTTCTGGCACTCCCGTCACCCGTTGGACGGTTTTATTTCTTCATTCCATGGTGCACGGCGAAGCGAAATAGAACCGTAAAAAGCTGTATTCGCTTGCGTCGTATGATGCCAACCCGTTTGACATTGGTCGATCGTAGAATCATAAACGATGATTGCAGACAAACAGCGCAACGTGTGAGCGAAGGACACACCGGCACTGTGCGAGTGGCACAGATAAACACATCAAGAATTAACAAACAACCAAAAAAAAAAAAAGAAAACGCTCATGAGTTAACTGCACCGTCACAAAGACGGATGGCGGCGCACGACGGGTGTTGGGGATGTTGTTTTCTCACCATAATGCAGAGGAGCGGTAGCAGAGGAGATCGTTATTGTTTGCCAGCATATCCGCCAGCACCTTCGCCTACCAAACCCATCCTGCTTAGATCCCCAGCCACATCCCTTTGTCGAGAGTTGTTCGTTTATTTCCTGCTAAAAATACATAAATCCACCTAAATGCTGAACAAAAGCGTATGCAAAGCGCACCATCAACTGCGATGGCCGGGGCGAGCGTCGAGATCGGCATCAGAAATCGGACCAAATGACGCTAAAGGAAACAGAAAACCAAAACCATCAAAACATCAAACGAAGCAAGTGAGTGTGGCGGGAGGTGCTGGTGCGCGCGGGAAAGGCGCGAAGGGAAACGGAATACTTAAAACGATGCTATGAGCCGTTCTTGCCGGCTTGAAAATATCCCACCACAAACCGGGCCCACCATCCCACAGGGCCACCGAAACGCGGGGCGGGAAAAAGTAGAAGCGTCACGCCGAATCGCGCACATGACGCGAACGCGGCAGCACAATGGAGGAATGGTATTATAATATTTCATCATTTATATATCATTATATATGTGCCCATCATCATAAAAAAGCGGGTTAGCGCTGTCCCCTGCACCACCCAACGGGCTGGACGACACATAATGATATGCTGTGCTCCGCTCGGTGCTGTGCGCCGCGCCCGATCGTTCAACACGCGGCCATCTCCCGGCTACTACTCTCGTGCGCGCCAAATGGTGGCCATCTTAGCGACCCCGACAGGCCATGAGGTCAGCCTGCCCCATTGCCGTCGCCATGTTGTGGGGTGGTTTATGTGATTCCTCCATTTCCCTTCTCCAATGTTGGCTGCACCTTGCTGCTGCTGCAGCCGGTCCGACCCGGGTGCTTCAACCTGTCACTCAGTCACTGTTCCCGCTGCTGTCCGGGTTTGCTTGCATCAAAAACCGTAGCCATTTTGCCCCACCCGTCGGGAAGCGCGAGGGTGATTTATTTTCTTGCCGTTTCATCTCACCCCATTCAGTGGCATGTTTGTGTGTGTGTGTGTGTGTAGGGTTTTTTTTCGTTCGACGAACCACGCCTCGATCCAGTCGAAACTGCCGAACGTCGGACGGTACGGATCGAATCCGTTCGCTTGCGATCGCAGCACGGCCCTAGCGACGTGATGAACCGTTTGTGGGTCCCTCGTGTTTTAGCTTCATTTTCGTTTCTTTCGCTTCCCGTTTTTTTTGCTGCTAAGAAGCGTGTACTTTTCCGGCCCCCGCCGCACAAAGCAAGAGGAGGGCTCGAGCGAGGGTTTTTGTTGTTTGTCGACAGGCGTCGAGCACCGCCAGGGCCCGCTGTGTCCGAATGCCGAATTTGAGCGCGATGCGTTCCGATGGCGGGCAGCGACAACAATGCGCGACTGTCAACCGTAATGTCGCTGACATACCCGCAGTGGGCCTATTAAATAATTAAGCTCAATTGAAATCAATTAGGGAAGGCTTCGAGCGTCTTGTTCGTCGTTCGTCGTTCACTGTCACGCCGCAGGTTCCCGAAGTCCGACCGTACCGACGCGCCGAAAACGGCGGGAGGGCCGCCCCGGTACAGCGCTTGCTGTCCCCGCGCGTTGTTTTATGGCGTACGCCGTGTACGCAGTGGTTCTGGGCCCCCGAAGCGCTCGATGCCGAAACATCCTTCAGCGGCGTCGGTGGGATCACGTTGCGCACCGGCGGGGGCTAGGGCTGGACGGCCGGTGGGACAAATAGTTTCACATGTCTTCGGAAACACACTGCGATGGTGAAACACGACAATGGTTACGGGTCAGCTGACTTTGGTGGAGATAGGTTTTTTTACCCTCTCTTGTTGGTGTCGAGGTGGTTACGGAAGTGCAGGGGCACTGGTGGAACGGGGTGAAAAGAATTGCTCCTGTCAAGCGGTCGTGTTTCTGCGCGTGTGTGTGAATGGGGCGGTATGGTGTAAAGGGTGTAGTGAAATGTATGGACTCTTCAGAAGAGTTCAGTGTTCAGCGCTAGTTTCATGGCTGGTTCCTGCTACAATCCGCTTGTGATGGTGCACGAGAGAATAAATCGGCACAGTTTGTGTGGGAAGGGTGAGCAAACTTATGCACTTGTTGTTGAAGGTTGAGTTTCGATGTGATTTGTATGTATTATAATGAAACAAGAAAAGGAAAATTCAATAAACTAAATAAAAACATATGTGTTTTCAAACATAAACAAATTAGTGTTGAAGTAAATTTATTATTTATGGTTTGCAAGTAAAGTGAATCATGGCAACCATAATACTCGCCATAATTACTTCTGTAGTAGATTGACTCATTTTTAAAATATCTTAAAGAATAATACAGTCACAATTCAAATTGCCTAACTAAACTTCGATTGTCGCCAAATGATTGATTAGTGTTCTTTTTTTTAATTCTTATACATTTCTTTAAAACTATAAATATTGCTTTAATAGAACATAACATTTCAGAGCATTTTTCAATTTCTGGTTTATTTCAATACACACTTATAGCTTAGCTGAATTGTAAATCAATTATCAAAAATTGCCTAGAAAGTATTTCAACTTTTGAAAAGTAAAGCATTCGACTATTTTATTTCGATAGCCAGAGTCTTTATAAAATTATAAAAGTTCTTTTAATATAAATGTAATGAATTTGATTATAAATAACATATTTCGTCCTTACAGTCGATACGAAAACGAAGTAGTAGTCCGATTCTTAGTAAAATACACAAAATACGGAAAGCTTTATTCACTACAAACAAACAAAGTTTAGTTCATAGTTAACACATGCTACCATTAAACCATGAATATTTTATCAATAAAGATGCTTTACATTAGTGAGTATTAGACTGTGCGTGTTCAAGCGAGCTCAAACTATGATGTTTACAATTAAAATATATTAATTGTACAGTAGAATGAAGCTTTCATAACGTTCCATCGTTTCTGCGCGATTGTTACGCAGTAGAAGGGGTGTTTGTGATAATTCAAAACTTTACAGAATAAAATATAGCATCTCAATGTGTGAAATATATTCACTAACGTGCTGGATTGTGATATTAGTTGAGTATAAATTTGATGAGGAGCGTGCACCTTAATCGCCGGTCTGTTTGCAACTGTTTATTCGTTTGTCCTATAGTTCATTACATAATTCATTACAAAGTTCATTCGTGTAGTTCGAGCAGTTCATGTCATGCAGTCCAAACTAGTCAAGTAGTTTAATCTATATTCTGTAGTTTAGTTCCTTCTACTACATGTGTGTTTTCTCATTTGAATACGTATTAGAAATATTAACTGTATAAACACAAAATCCAACACAATGTTCACATTCATATCAAATTTTATGTTATGAAATTTGACAATTGGCGGTGCAATTCTCACTAACATTGTAAAAGCTCCGAAAGATGCATCTATCAATTGGCGCAAATGATTCAAGCTCACTGCTCGCAATATTTACGCTTATATCGTCACATCGGGTTGATAAATGAATTTTTACTATCTTAGTCATAAAGCTTATGTCAATTAAATGTAATGAAGAATGTGTATAAAGTGCTGAATTTATTTTTTGAAATCTCAACCATGAATCTCAAAATTACTTCTTGGTTAAATCCTTGCAAATATAACAAAAGTCAAAGTTGAGTAAAATTATGCTATAACTACCTTGATAGTGAGTCCGTTGAGGTATCTATCAGAATGGCAAAGGCATACCTCTATTATGTTGGTACATTTAATCCTTTTTGTGTAATTTTCGATAGGTGATTACAGTGTAAGACATCGCAGGTGAGCTTAGAATCTAATGAACCAACGTATTGGATCCTAATCCTTACTCTGGATAATATCTTCCTATTGTTTTGCGTATGTTGTTTTTCAGCTTGTTGTTTCCATAGCGTTACATCTCAATCCTATTGGGGTTTTATTCTATGCTGTATTACTGTCGTCTGTCTTTTGTATTCGGCTGTTCAACTCCGATACAATACATGGAACAGGGAAAAAGCGCCAATGTGTAAACTTATAGAGCTTTGACGAATACGACAGGGCATATGAAGCATTCTGAGCTAATATCACGCCTCACCACATCTTTGCTCACTCCGACCGGTTGCAAAACGCCATTTTCTCTGGATATCCCGTTGTGCGTCCATTACATTGGTTTCTTCCCAGGGACCGACTGACTGGAGTGTGCTACTTCACTGCTTGATGAACACAACACCCTATGACCATGATTGTAGGCTTACGTTTCGTTCACTGTCGCTCTATTGTGTCATTGCATTTTTAGACTACTAGCCGCTCGGGTCGCGGCATGTATGCGACTCTCCCACTGTATCTTTCAGCCGCTTCCACGCCGTGAAACGTCCATTCGGAATGGCCTGCATTACTGCTGCGGGCCGTTGTGGACCATTAAAATCTTCCATCATTCACAGTCGGTGTCCATGATTGCCCTACGCCGACGTCGCACAGGCCCGGTGCTTCGGTGGTAAGCGGCGAAGAAGCATTGCCAGTCCGTGTCCGGACGGACTAGATGGACGACATCTTACTTGCGTACTCGTCCAACAGCGATCCATCGCTCCGGCTGAGGTGGAGGGAGCGGTGACGATTGAGCTCGGTATAATAGATCTTTCCAAATAAATTAGGAACATTTTCTTCATCGTCCAGGCGCATACCCGGTGGCTAGCACTGGAGTAGTCCTGCTGTGGCTAACAAAACGGCCCCCGGGTAGGCCCTTGCTATCTCCCAGAGGTCGTCCAACATTTCGGGAGAAAAAACAATCTGACCACACCGCTATTGTCTTCCCGGGCAAGTCGGCAGTTGGTTTATTTTTTTTTGGTCTATTTCAGCCCTGCGAACTTCATCGCAGCTGTCGGTTTAGTGAGACTGGCAGTTCGACGGTTCCGAGGGCCCCGGACTCACTGGTGGGTAAATTTCTTTTTGATTTTATTTCACGGTTTTCGCTACCGCACTCACCAGCAGTCGAAACGATGTCCTGTGTGGGTGTGAGTTTGTGTGTGTATGTGTTCATCAGAAGCGGTGAAAGAAACACCGACAATTAGTAGTGCCTAGTTGCCAGCATGGATTGCCCATAAATATCGCATATTTCACTTCCTTCTCCCGGCGATGTCCCGGGCAACTAGCGCAGCGCAGCGAATGGAAAAATGTGTACGTACACACATATACTTACATACGACCGCAGGGAGATACAACGTTGACAGTAATGGATGTAATTCATCACATTACACGCTCGAGGTAGCGTGCGAATGCTTCTATGAATTACGTACGTATGATGGTAGTATACATTTTAGTGTATGGTATGGGAGTTAATTTTTGCTTGTTTTATATGGTAAGGAAAG
Organism: Anopheles coluzzii; assembly: GCF_943734685.1. NCBI lineage: Eukaryota > Metazoa > Arthropoda > Insecta > Diptera > Culicidae > Anopheles > Anopheles coluzzii. The sequence goes on along the minus strand of NC_064670.1, from coordinate 39,382,221 downwards.
TTCTATCAATTGCAAGAATTTGATTTTTAATGAGAAATGAAAAGTTTATCTGTGTTGAACATATATTTATGTTGTGAATTGCATAATGCAGACATATCGTTTTCCAATTTTTTTTTGCAGATGTTAAATGAGATTATGTTTACATACGCTTGGTTTACTATTAGCTAGCATCGATTTTTTTCAGTTAACCCTTTCATTTGTGGGATATATTTAAACAGTGAAATTTTCTGCATGAATAGAAAATGCAATCAAACAGAAGTGAAACGAAAAATCGATATTTGATGGTACATAATGAATAAAGATCAACATTTTCAACCAAATCAATTTAGTTGTTTGTGAGCGTGTTTTCAGTAAATCGAAAACCTCATGCTAATAGCTGGTCAGCGTCAGATGAAAACCGCAGCTCGCTCATAGTGGCAAACGTCAGGCCATGGTCAGCAACCATGGGGCTGTGGGCATTTCAATTGCAAAACGATTGCACGGGGTGACACGATGTGTACGCAATTAAATTCTTCCCTTTATTGGATTATGACGTGTTGCCGGGTTGCGGGTTGAGTTAATCAGCTCAAACAGAATAACAAAAACAAATCGGTTTCCATTCGGAACCGATCGGAAGCGTGCACCGCCAAAACAAAACTAATAAAACGTTGCTAAAGGATCGCCATTTGGCACGGGCAGGCAAAGCGTTTGAGTGGTGCAACTAAAGAGCGGTGCGCCAGATGAAGCGGAACTCTGCTCCCTGTGCGAACCATTCGAAGGGACGGAAACGTAAACTGAAAGCGCAACAACAGCGATTCATAAATATTGTTCCACCAATTGGCACTCATAAACATGTCCGCGGTTTGGTACAATTGAGCCTGATTCACCCGAAATGGATTTTCGAACTCGTAATTAAATAGCTGATTGCTCTTTGCATCGGGTGTTTCCCGGTGCAACGGCAGACGTGGACGCCACGATTGAGGCTAACCGCAAAAATCATCAACACCAAAAGGTGTGTGTGTGTGTGAGCTGTGGAGGGCTGTGTGTGCGGGTGTGTGGCAGTTTTATCCATTGCACGGCGACACAGTTAAGCCGAACGGTTGTCGATAAATACCAGCGACACGTCCGGGGGGTTTTGCGGGAGCTTGTGTAAAGCTGGCCACCGGTGCATAAAATATGTTGCTGCAGGACCAGGGCCACCCTATCGTCATTGTTGTCCTGTTGCACGTTTGGGTTAAGCAAAACAAAGCACAAACAACAACCGTAGCCGAGCGTGTCCGGTGCAGCAGTGTGGCGAATTGTTTGCTCGGTGATGCTACGGTTTTAGTTTCGTACACTGCCAAATGTGCTGCTGACCCGTGGTCCATTTGGTGGCTGTGATTGCGTTTAGATGGGAGGAGGGTTGGGAGCGAGCGAAATACCGGAAAATCGTGCAACCAAATCGAACCATAAAAGGGCGGCTCAAGCTCTTCAATCGAACGAGGAATCGAAATAAATCGAGCTGAATGGTTTGGCATTATGATGATAATGATAATAATGATAATGGTTAGGTTAGAGTTGATGACAATCCGTTGCTGGTGCGTGTGTGTGTGTGTTTGTGCTTGTGTGAATAAATGCGTGCAGTGAGTGTGTTTGCAAAAGCTCCCTGTTTGTCACAAGTGGCGTTAGTTGCTTTTACATTTGAGCATAGAATTGAATTAATGCTGTGTAGACTGATGGGGAATGAAAACAATAGCTCAATGGTGTGTATCGATGAATGAGGGAATTGTAGAACATTCAATGCTTGAGGATATCGGTGATGATGTCAGTTTGTATGGTTTCATGTCACATATGACAATGGAACAAATATAATGGCATTATTTTCATGGTGACGTGATCTTTGACTTACAAATTCATTTCAAAGAGATGTTGTTTGCTGATAAATATGATAAATGTTGCTAAAGCTAATTACGATTTTCGTTCTAAACTGCAAACATATTTTTCATTTGCTTTTCTGTAATTTTCAATTGCTTCCAAAACTTTCTACCAATATATAGCTTCAAATGGTTCAAAATGATGATATTTTTTTCAAATTCAGAAAAGTACCTATATTAAATCATATTTCCCTTTCTATATAAGTTTTACTCATTAACTGAATCCTTGATACTTATATGAGTATTTGTAAAAATTCCAAAAAAACTGAATCACGATATAATCCTTTAATACTAGTGACATGTTTTCCATTTTTGTTTGTTACTGTTTTAATTTCTTTTTGAAGATGCTGTAGGTTCCTTAACGCGACGGAAACTCTCTATTTGACTATGTGTCCCCAATAGCTTGATCTCTTCTTACGGACCACAGCTAATTGATTCCAGCTATCTGTTTTCACCACAGAAGATGAAAGCGTATCAATATAACTCGTTAAATTTTAATTCCATTCAATACGGATAGGAATTTGACATGTTCGTTTCTGAAGTTCAAACTAGTGATGTGTAATCAGAGCCGTCTCCGGCTCTGAAAAACTGAAGTTGACTCTAAATTAACAATTAGTAAGCAACTGAAGTCGATTCTAAATAATTTACAACACATATGACTCTAGACTATCGAAGTCTGTAACAGAGAGAGTAAGCCTCTGAATATGCTGTTTCAAGTAAGTGTATGAACAACATAGGAGGATACATCCCCTCTCGTCAAATAGAAGAAGAAGAGGACTCTAAATTAAACCCGGATTTCACTACGCAATTTCAAACAAATCCGTAGTAATCAGGACCATTGTTAATGAAACTGGACTCCCCGGACTCCCTCGAAATTATACGGACTTCCTAGAAGAACCCATACGACTCCGTACGAGATTCCATTGGTCTGGGCTAACGAGCTGGATTTAAAACAAATAGCTTTTTTGAGTCGAAACTAGCCGCTTTAGAAGTTAGTTTTTAAGGTAAGTTACTAAATGAAGTGTTATTATTATTATTATTATAGTAATAGCATCTTCCATCAAGCCGTTTCACCCGGAGCCTTTTGAATTCAAATGTTCTCAATCGCAGGTGTACAGAGTTGTCTCAAGTCGTTCGGAGTTATCTGGAATTATTCAGAGTTATCCAAAGTCGATCGAAGCAATTCAGATTCAGGTTCAGGTGGATTCAGATTCTGAATATTCTCGGAAACGTTTTAAAAAAACATAAAATTATGACAATAATGATCTCTTATGATTAAGATACAGCACTGTAAAAAGCATTGTTAAAATTAAAAACATTAATAGCATGTAAAATCTGAACAGTAACACTGTTGTGCACCTATTTTGCATCTTCATCAGTATACTTAGAAAGCAATCTGAATCGATTTGAAACTTCTTCTTTGATTGATCTAACCCATAAACAAAGTGGTGAAATTGTCTTATCCAATTGAGATTGAATCTGTCTTTGGGTAATACCTGATCAGCTGAAACCACAGTTGTCGTGCACAGCAGATTGCGCCCATGGCACACAGCGTCCATCTTTGAGATTGCTCGAAATGGGATTTTCCAAACACGGGCACACTGCACGAACTCGATGACGGTGCAACATTAGACAGTTATTTATCATGCTTCATACTCCACGCCATCGCTTTATCTGCAAGCAATTTTCCTTAATCAACATTTCCTTCTCCACGGAATCGGAATCAGATGAAAGCAGTGTTCTGCATTTTTGCAACCATTTTCAGCCACCGCACCAAGCTGGCCTGCACGTCTAGCTTGCCGTTCGTACAATCGTGCTTAAGCAGCACACTTTACCATCCCCCCCTACCCATCACAAAAGCACCAAGGTCACCGACCATACCTGACCGTATAGGAAGTGGCGTAGGGAGGATTGCCGTTTGTAATGGCAAGCCTGTTCGGGTGGCCTTCGCCCCAAAACAAAACTAAAACATTCACCTGGCAAAGGCAAAGCGGCAGCAGTGATGTTGTGGCGGCTGGGAAATAAATCTTTGAAGCAACGTATCAAAACGTGATACAAATAAATGATTTCCTTCTCATACCCGCCGGTACGGTTTTGCAGCACAGGAAGCACAGGAAACCGCTCCGGATGCCCTGGTGAGGTGTATCAGCCGGAGTAGTCGCACCGTAGTGCGGACAGCTTGCTGCCATCATCGTTTCCCGACTTTCCGTGTGTTTTCCCGGTGAATAAATGAACACAGAGCAGCACAAACGAGACGAACACATCTTGATTTCTTTCGATCGTTCGTTTCTCTTTTTCACCGGTCTGGTGGGGGTTTTCGGTCGGTTCGGAGGGAAAGTTTTGCTTCGAGCAGGTTGCCTCACTTTGCTGTCGAGCCAGTCTGGTCGTCCGTTCGGGTGTCTTCCTGGGAAGATGTTCCCAGTCTAAGATATGGAAAATAGCAGGTGAGCTGCATCTTACCCCTTGGAAGCATTCTTTGCGCACCGGGGTCGTATTTATACGCCGTGTCTTGCTTTTTCCCCTAGCTGCCGGAGCAGCACTGTGGGGCCACCATTCGTTGGCCGGACGATCCAACACAAAACAGTGCTCGGAAATGCAAAATGCATCGGAAATTGCAATTGAAGTTCAATGGTGCGTAGTCTGCCCCGGGAGCGCTAGAAGTTTATCATTTCTTATGATAAAGGACACCATTTCCGGTGGAGCAATCACGGTCCATACACACAATCCGAATGTCATCCCGAGCTTACCGTGTGCCAGCGAGCGACAGTGCTTTGTGCCGTTTGCACCAAACCGTTTGCAGCCAGCCTGCCACTAGCGCGCGGATGTGCGGTAGTGGCGGTTGTGTGAACCAATAGGGAAGAAAGTGATGGATTTTTTTGCTGTATTCCCGCTACTGTGGTGCTGTGCTGACGCTAACGAGGCTGCACTGAATGGATCGTCTTGTGTTCCGTGAACTTTGCAGCTATTTCAATAACTGCAGGCAGATTGCGAAGCTTCATCTTGTCTTATCGTGAAGTAAATGAACTTTCCGGGGGAAACACAGCCACTGATACACGCTGAGAGGATAATCGAGACCATTTCTCTTGCCTTTTTATAATGTCAGAGGAATGGAAATAAATGTGCTGTGCGTGGCACAAGCAGAAAACGTTTTAATAATGATACATTTTGTTTAATTGAGGCAAACCATTGCAGCAAAAAGCTTTATGGCAGCATTATCAATACCTTGATAAACATTAAAATGTAGCGATAGTGAAACTTCAATTTTAAAAATTCCAGCAGACAAAGATGATCCACGAACTGATAACTCAATACGATACCATGGATCGAAATAATCAATCGTTTCGGCATTGGGGCATTTTTTACCCCTCCGCCAACAAGGAAAACTTTCCTTTGATTCGAAACAAACCTCATCCATTCTCATAGCCTCTCGCTCGGACTGGCGAGGTAATAGAACGGTCAAGCAAATGAACCGTATCGTCGAGCGCTCGTCAGTTGCTTCTTTTCCTCCCGGATAGTTGAAGCGTTTGCTTGCGCAGCTAATGATGCTCAACAAAATTTCATCCATTCGCTGACTTTTCCCGCCCCACAATTTCTCATCCGCTTTCGCCTGCCCAAGCCAACGGGCCAAAGCTTTCGATCATCGCCTGCATCATCAGCATCATCATCATCATCATCTTCGGCTTCGGCTTTCGGAGCATGGTCCAGAGGCGTGCTTTTAAGTTTTTCGTTTACCATCACTCTATCTTACTGGGAACCGTTGTACCGTGCAGCCTCACCCGCTACACATTGCCGAAAGACTTTCATGTTGTGGGGGTAAAACTTTCTTCCATTCCCTGCTTCTATCGGGAAGATTTTACTGGCAGCACCGCTTACTAGCGGTGCGACTCCACTTCGCTGTGCCGCTGTGCGTTCCATCTTACCAATGATTTAACAAAGCACTAAATGCTCAAAGATGATGCTCTCCTTTTAGGCAAAAAAAAAAGTCCCGGCAAAGGGGCGCAATGAGACGACCGAACGCCTTACCCGTAAGAATGAGAAGATCCTTAGGGCTGGGCTTTTTTGCCAACGGCACCGTCGCGGTCGTCCTGTGCGCGGTCCGGTGCAAAGTTCGACGTAGTGCGATGAATCCTGCCGGCTGGAATTGTCTGTGGGAGATCTGTGGTGGGGTAAAAAATTGAAGAACTATTTTATGGCCGAAGTATCATGCTGTGGCACTGAGGAATGAGGTCACTATCACGCTCTTCAGCAGCAGCAGCAGCAGCAGTAGCAGTAGCGCATGAGTAGGGCAATCGCGAGCTGGGTGTAGAAATTGGCTCCATCCACCATCCACCAGGAGGACCAGGATTCGAGCTGTTCTGGTTGTGGTGGTGTAGCGTGTTTATATCTTACACTCGAGAGCTGGCATACAGCCTCGGTATGGTTAGCGATGGTGCAGCAAAACACGGGTGGATGCTGTTGGGGCAATTATAATAAAAGTGAAATATATACGTTGGTGCTGCGGGACGCTTGAATATGCTGGCTGAACCTCCCCCGAATGTGTACCAAAAATCAGTCGGAGCAGATCCTTTTTTTTACCTACTTCTCCTCCAACTTACCAGCGTGTATGCGTCATGTTCGGTGTGGTGTGCTTGTAGATTGGAAGTTTTCAATTCCACTACGCTCTGATGCGTTCTCCGGGACTGCAGCGGTGCAATGAGATGCACATTCATCATAAAGTATTCATGTTTATCGAGCACTCTTTCGATGCTGTGTGAGTGGTTTTTTTTCCTTCTTGTTTTTTGTGTGTGCTCTTTGCTTCATTTTTGACTCGTTTTTCGTAACGATTTTCTACGCAAATTCACGCCCTCCCAAAATGAAGGCCAAGAAGTTGGTTCATAAATCAAACCGTGCACTGAAGATGAGGAGATTGCATTGGGTTGTGTTCGCTGCACCGCTGGACTGTGACACAGTTAGGAGGATGTACGTTTGCAAGTTTTGTCGGATAAATCATCACACGGCCGGATGGTTTGATGTAGGTTTTGGGACAACTGTGTGGCGCGTTGAGTGTCTCTGTCACAGGGTTAGTTTAGTTTAAGTTGCACCACTGTGCATCTGATACACATCGCATCAAGATAAGTTGACTTAGAATACTCTGTCGACGATGGGAGTTAACGATGGAAGTTTTATGGTAAATACAAACATTACGCTTGAGAATAAATAGGAAATTTCAATGAGCTTGTTCTTGCGAAAATATCAAACTACCCTTTGAGCAAATTGAATAGCAAATGTAGTCAAGATTGAAACTAAAAACAAGCTTTACAGTTGAGTTGCTGTACGGGAAATGCAGAAAAGATACACATCACGCTAGACAGCATAGATGTTTCTGATGTAAAAATGAATCATCATCATGGATGATGCATTCACGCTGAAGCTCAACCGCCATCACCGACAGATGCTACGCTGCAAATAATTTACACGCTAACGGATGTGCTGAAAAGTATTGATCGAGCTTCACTAGTGGCGTGTGGTGTTAAACTAATTAGTTTTACATAGTAACGAGTTCCGAAGCAAATAACACTGTGTATCGGTGTTTGTGTGTTGTAGCGAGTGTTCCCTTCGACTGCAGTGCAATGTTTTCTCTCTTTTCCTGCTATCGTTAGAACAGTGTGGATTGTTATATTACAAGGTTTCCACATGGAGTTATAATTGTTTCATAGCTTTTTATCGAAAATAAAACAATCTGTTGGTATGAGTTTTTGACTACAGTGCCAATAATAAAAATAATGGTAGTAAATATTCATAAACAGTAAATATTCATCTTCACATTGGAAATATGTTTTTATTTAAGTTCTTTTTAAATCTTGTTGTCAGTTCAGGGTTCTCCTTGAGTTCATGGGCATAAAAGAAAGCAAGCGTAGAGTTGATTTTACTCAACAGTATTCCGGGAATGATTCCGAACTAGGGTCTATGGTTGGATAACCTCTATGTGGCCTACCGCCATCCCTCCATGCTTTTGAACATTGACTTAAGGAGCTATTGAATTTTCTGTGCATCTCAATGGGGGAATAGCTGTAAAAGGTTGAAATAACTGTTCTCCTAGTTTCCAAACCTGAAGGATATGCTTTACAGGCTAATGGAGATTGCATTCGTTTCTATATAGTCTAATTTATTATACTTTTTTATCTTTATTTAAATTTTGTTTTGTACATAATTTATATTTAGCCAGTTTTAACCATGTTCCATTGTAGCTTGTTTGGCAATGGACGCATAAGATTTTGGGAACGTAGGTTCAATTTAGCCAAATAATTAAATACATAAACTATTTTAAAATTGTTCTTACACCTAATACAAAGCTCTGCCGAAATGAAGCTGAGACGAGCTGCAACCTGTTGTCTGCCTACGCTGTTGCTGTTAGCCACATTTGCAACCATCAAGCGACCGAAACACAATTTATTGTGCTTGATATTACCTTAGCCATCCCAGCTCACCGTGCGCAGTGCATCCGTCTAAAGTCTAGACCGATTAATTATATTTTAATTATCGTCGGCAAATAGCCTCATGCCGAAAATCGCACCTCAGCACTGCCAAGATCTGCTCAGGCTTTCGCTTCCAGGTAAGCGAGAGGAAAACTTTGCCAAACCAGTTCGCAAACACTAACCTTGTTTGCCACCGACCAAACTCCAAAACCCAAAACCAAAGCAAACCAGCACAGTAAGGGAAGCGATGGGGAGCGATGGGGTGAGTGAAAAGTTGTGCGATATTTATTTTGATAATTTCCACGTTTTTGCAAGCGGTTTTCGCGCACGGGTTCGGTTGGCTAACTTCCCGGCTAGCCCACAAGCTCGGTATAATTAATGCACTGCGCTAGTCGAGTTATTGCTCGCGCGAATTTTGCGAGAAAGTCGAAGAAGCAGAAACTTTGCTGCAGCTCGCCAAGAAGCTCGCCCACTTGCTGCCGTGCCGTTCGTCTATGTACCATGGTGACCGTAATTTTGTCATTAAATCTGCAGCGCTCGCTCCCTGGTCACGACATCAACGGATAAGTTCCTGTCGTCCTGTGTTCCGAACGATCGGGTGTGTTCGGGGTTAGACCTCCCGCTCGTTCGACTAATGGGGTGTTGCTGCTGGTTTCCACGCAAAAGTCAAAATTGGCGAAGCGCTTTCGTCAGTGCTCGTCACTTCCCAGCCAGTCCATCTACCTGTTCCGGCTAAACCGAACCCAAAAGCAACCCAGAAAGCACCTGTCAGCACGTAAGCTTCGTTTCTGTTTCCGTGCTGTCGTGGGCTGAGCGCTGATTTGTCACCATACGTGTGTGTGTATGTGTGTGCTCGCGAGGGGAGTTTTTTGTCCACTTCCGGCACTGAACTGTCGCGTCCTTTTAGTCACGGCGAGGCAGTGATGGGATGCTGATGATGCTGATGGCAAGTCGATTCGGCGCCAACGATGATGCTGTCATGCATGCGACGATGCACCGGAGGCGATAGCGACGTACCGGAACGACGTATCTCCCGTGCTGCCGGGCTGCCGTGCTGGGTGCACAGCGCTTCCCTGGCCCATGTGTGCATTTCCATAAATTTAAAGTTGTTGAATAAACCAAATCCGATGCACGTTCCAACGGAGCGCACCGGAACGGTCCGTGGCGTGGTTGTGTCTATGCAAAGTATCGTGAGTGTGTGCGTGTGTGTATGTATTTTTTTTCTATCTCTCTTTTTCCCCCATTCGGCGCCATTTTGAGTACGGTTAGAAGTATTGTCGTGTTATCTAGCGAACGCGCGTGCACTCACATTCTGGAAGGCCACTGGGTGGCCAAGGACCCGGATAGTGGAAGACGCGGGGACAATCTGCAATCGCGCGAGGTAACTCCCGAATGGCGCGTTGGACATGGAACGTGGGAATAGAACTTCCCGCGGCGCAGCACATATCAAAGCAATGTCGGCAAGCATGTGCCGGGTGGTGCTGGGCCGTGTGTGGATCCATACATCCGTGCGCACATACACACACACACACACACACACACTCTCGAGTAATGATGCGATGATGGTAGCGAATGTATTGCCATCGGGTTGACGGTTGGATCCGCTGCTGGAAGGTGCCACTACGCCTCCGCCAGTACTGCTGCCGCTGATGATGATGATAGATGATATACGAGTTGATTTGTTTATTCGGTTCTGTGCTTTTTAGGGACGTTTCCTATTTCCCGTACGGGGTGGACTCAGTGGCACAGCCATAACACACACACACACACACGCGGAAGCCAAACGGTTTTTCCAGCAACCTTGAGTATGGTGCACGTTACGGGTTTCGGCTAGCAGAGGGAAGAGTGAGGGCGGAAATCAGTGGGAGGGCTGTTTGCGTGTTGGCACACTGTTGATGCTTGTTGGCTTGCTAATGTTCTTTGCTTGCTTTGCTGTCTTCGGGCTGTCGGTTAACGCCTTCCCTTCTCGTTGACACTATCGTGGCAATATTTTTCGTTGGAAATTTCAGTAAGCTGAATGATTAGCGCCGAAGCGATGATGATTTACGGGACTGTCGCGATTGATGTTGTAACGCAGTTACATGTTTGCCAATGCTGCCGGGTAGGTTCAATGGCATGAAGTTTATCGTAGTGAGTTTTTTAAATTATTTCACTTACCTGTTTTGTGTATTCTTATGTTTGCGATCAAGAGGTGGTTTGTGATGAAACATTTTAAATGAATTTAGTGTACCGTTGTGATTGAAATTGTAGTCACTTGAAGCATATTTTGCCCTTAATGTTATAAAGTAGAATTATGTTAGCATGACATATTAATTTACCAATAGAAATTTTGGAAAATAATGAGGTTGTTTAGAGTTAAATTTTGTCTATCGTTGAAATTTCGTCAACACGATTGACGATTGACATATTTTTTTATTTTCAAATAATGTGTTTATAGTCTTTTTTTCTAAAACGATAGCAGGGTGAGCTTATCGTTTGTCGGGTTGCTATTGTTTTCTCTTGTTTTTCAGTGTACATTTTGGTAGGTAGTATCGTACTTCGGATCATCCCCGCTCGGTCGTGAAAGCATTTTTCCCTTCTTGCTTCAAATATCGTTGTTTTACAGGGTTTCCCACGATTTATTGGTCAGTTCCCATGATTTTTTGGTGTGTTCCCACGATTTTTTGGTCGTATCCCATAGATTTTTGGTTCGTTCCCATAATTTATTGGTATTTTCCGATTGGATATCAATACAATTGGACCAAAAAATTCTGGGAAACGACCAAAAAATCGTGGGAACGCACCAAAAAAATATGGGAACCCACCAAAAATTGATGAGAACCAACCAATAAATCGTGGGAAACCCTGTAAGTCATCACTATGTACCAAATTATGTGTTTATTATTATTATAATTTAGTTGGGACGGCTCGGTTATATTATTTTAACAAACAGTATTGTTTCAAACAAATATGAATATGATATAATATGGTATTATATGAAAATTATGACTTTTTGTTTTTGGAATGTACAACAAGGTACAATATTTGTTTGAAATTTCAGTCAAAATTACATGGGTGGTATTGTGTGAAAAGTTTAGTAGAATATTATACGTTTCACGTTGATAGATTTTTTTTTTGATTACATATAACCTAATGTACCTATTCTGGATACAAGTGAGTTTATGATAAACTTTGATTATTATATTATTATATGAAAATTATGACTTTTTGTTTTTGGAATGTACAACAAGGTACAATATTTGTTTGAAATTTCAGTCAAAATTACATGGGTGGTATTGTGTGAAAAGTTTAGTAGAATATTATACGTTTCACGTTGATAGATTTTTTTTGATTACATATAACCTAATGTACCTATTCTGGATACAAGTGAGTTTATGATAAACTTTGATTGGAGTTGGATTGTAGCTATAACTATGAGTGCCGCTGGTGGAGTACTGTCAAAATATTTTTAAATAATTTGGAATCTTGGAACAAGACAAACAAGACAATTGGCACTTCTATTCATTAAAGTTTATCAAGAAAATCATGGTAATATTAACCAATAAAAATATCAGAATTTTAAGTTGTCTGTCATGCAAATAAGCACGGTACTAACGGTAACTTTCCCGAGAAACACAAATAATGCGATGCGGAGACATTTTTTCAACTCGAATTTTCGCATACCTCGAATATGACGTTTTTCAGACACATTTTTTATTACAAATGGGTATTTTTAATTAAGTTTAGTTCTGTTATGCACTTAATTACACATTGAATTCAAACTGTACAGAGAATTTGATTATTTCTTTTGTTTTAGCGATTTCAAACTTTCAACAATAATGCTATTTCGTGCATTTGACAATTGTTGGAGAACATTGTACAGATTTGAGATATTAAGTGGAAAAAATAAAAATTCGTGTAACTCGAGTGCCTTGTAACTGGTGTGTCGTGGGGACTGTAATTATTTGACTGTATTTTGAAGGATGCTTTTTGTCAATTACAACAGATACATCAAATGAAGTACAAATGTTCAACCAAATTCGTGTTCCAAACCAAAATCTTGCCAGATCTTCATTCCCCAATCGCTTTAATGTTTCTGTTAAGTTGAATTGAAACTCATCGCAAAAAAGCAGACATAAAATGAAGAGATATTTCCACGAATGCACACAACTATAAACTTGTGCTCAGTAAACCACTCTTGCATGCACTATCTGGAGTTATGAAGCGAAATGGAAGGATAAAGCTGCAACCGTACGAAGAATGGAGAACGCTACAGCAAAGTAATAAAATGAAATCGATGGTGCATGTTACACGTTGACCGCCATATTCCACTAAAAGCGTCTCAGTATTCCACCCGTCCAACATCGTCGGGGTTTGCCGCTGAGTAAGGTGGATGATGTCGTGTTGAGATTGTCATGGTTTGTCGGTAGTAAAGTCCGTAGATCCGGGGAACAGGATGGGTCCGGTCCGGTAGGGTCAAACAGCAGTAAACAAAAACAGCTCCAAGAAAAACGATTTCGAAACCGATTCCTCCCCCACCTTTTCTTCCCGTTCTTCATGAGGGACGCTTCTAGTGTTTGTGTGTGGATGTGTGTGTGTGTGTGTGTGCACCCGTCGCACCAGCCAAACGCTTGTATGGCCACACATCCGCGTGTGTTTACGTAAGGGCCACTGTGTTGCTTCGGCCTGCGTACCCGCAAAGTATGCGGGACTTCAATTAATCTTAATCAATTTTAATTGATTGCATCTGTGTTGGTGAAGGCAACGGAGCACCGTGCACCGGGACAAGCACAGCGCGTGGTTTTGAATACCGGAGCGGTCGGGATTTTTTACGGTCATCGTTCAAACGGCCGGACGGACAACGTTCGCATCCGCTATTGTCGTGCTGTTGTTGCTGCTTCTGTTGCTGCTGTTCTGCTCTTGTGTCGTCTGCTTTGGACGACGAAGTTTGGACGATGGCTAACGGCCGACGGTTAAGGCTTGCAGTATTGTTTTTTCTGCTCCTCCGATTGCATCCATTACCTTCCTCGGGAGTGAAAGGGTCCGTAAAAAGTACCATCATATTTGAGCAGTACTCTGTAAAGTCTAGCATGGATGCAGCTACGAAACATGGAACAGTGCAATGCAAGGAATGAAAGACACATCTTCTTGCATTGCTATATTGACGTATATGCATTGTACTTTCATCTCGATTTCGTATGGAATTGCTTAATGGGCCATGGTGTGAGGATGGACTTCTGGAAGGATTAGCTCATTTATTTATCGTTCGGTGTTTTTCTATTTTGCAGTCGTAAATCTGATGAAATAATTGAATAATAATTTAGTTGAAGGTGGATCTGTGTTATCATTTAATTGTGAATGAAATATTTAGATGCCGTCGGAAAAATGACGTTGATGTTTTATTGGTCGGAAATGGTTTTTAAAATGTAACAAAATGTAATGGAATTTATCGTATGTAGAATTGTAAAGCAGTACGGATGTAAAAAACAACGATAAAATAGCAATCCGACGGAGAAAACAACTGTGATGTCTTCCATTTTGTATTTTGATTAAATTTTTTTCATACATTTTCTCTAAAACGAATTTTAGAAGACATTGGACATCATTATCATAAATTTAACAACACTTGGTTATCACTTTAATCAAACTAATCAAATCAAACCATGTCAAAGAATTAACGCCATAACGCGTCAAAGCGATTATCTGCTTGTATTTTGTTTAATGTAGAATGTTATACATTTCAGTAAACATTGATAAAGGCACGTACAGCATTTATTACATATTTTAAAAAGTCTAGTCTATTTGTGGTTATAGTTTTTGGGTAATAGTGTTTACAGAAAAATATTAACGATCGCATATGCTTACAAGCGTTTTGATTTAAGGAAAGGTTTGTTACGAAATTACTAGAAAAATACTCGATCCGATATATTTAGAATTTCCTTCGTGTTTTTTCCGTCTTTTTCACAATTTTTCGTAATGTTATACTGAAATATTACTCACCCTTTTAAAATAATTTGTATTTTAGCCCTTCTTATTATTACGAACCCCTTATCAAACACCTTCCGATAGATTACTTTCGCGAAAGTAATTGTGGCCGCTTTACTGAACATTAATTTAAGCACTGGCCGTTTTCAAGCCAACGCTAACCGTCTGTTTGAGGCTTTCCTTTCGCGTGCTCCTTGCGTTTTGAAGAAACGTTCGCGTACACTGGCGCCCGGCCCGGCAGTTATGGCAACCGTCAGCAAAACGGATCCCTCTCGATTTCCGCTCCCCAAACCCTTGGTCGGCCGGACGGGTGAAGAATTATGATTATTATCACTTTGGGCAATGATTATAGAGTACAAAGTCGTATCGTAAAGCATCGATTTGCAGCCAATGCGCCATTAGGGGAAGCCTTTTATTTTAGCTCCATTAGCGAACAGGTTCGGGGCGAGGAAGTGGCTTTGATCTCGATAGCCATTTTCCGTGCGGACGGTTTGGAAGAGAAATAAACCGGTACGGGGAGAACGGAATGGACAAGGGGCAAGAATTTTTGCCAAAAGGGTTCTCTGAACGGTAATCAAGCAGGATGTTAGACATACCGCCCAGGGGCACCACTCCCTAGCGTGTTCAGTGGGTTCACTATTCATCCATTCGTCGATGTTATTTTTTTTTGGAAAAAGCGAGAAAAAAAGAAAACGGAACACGTAAGGATAAAAATACACTACATTAGCTCGGACAGGTTTGCCGCCGAAGCTCCGGTCTAGGTTCATTGGCTCGGGACGAAATTTAATCACGGCTCGGTGGTAATTCTTTTTATTAATGCATTGCCCGTGCCCTTGGTCGTCGGAAGCCAAAGTTTCCGATCCAAACGATATGCAGACAATTTCGGTATCGTATCGGCCAGCAACACGGACGGTACACGTTCGAGGGATCATGGGGGACCAAAAAACAAAAAAACAGGAAAAAGTGGGAAAAACAAAAAAGTTGCCTACGTACGCTAGATCAAATCGCAGCGAGTATATGGCACCGGTGTTACTGAACATACAATTTACGTTCATTGAATTACGTTTGTGTGGGTCCTTGGTCAGGGCACTCGGAATGTATCGACGAAACCAAAAAGAAAACAGGCAAACCAAAGCGAAGCAGCGTACGATCGTGTTTAAAATTTTGCATTTTGCACGGTTGACACAGTGCGGTGCAATATGCAGTGCTACAAAATACAAACCGTCGCCACATAAATACTCCGGCTCGAGAGTGACTCCACCAGCCAAACGGTGGCAAACTTCGTGTAGCTGCGTCGGACTGTTTCTTGCAACAGCAGCCCAGCCCAGTGTGCGGGCTGGCTGGAAGTGCCGCTCGAAAACTCCCACCATTAATAAAGATTAGAAAGTAAATTTATTATCATTTTTATCAGTTTACCTATATTAAATTCTCCGACCCGTGTCAACGGCTCTCGGTTGCTGCAGGCTTCTCCGTACGGCGTAACTACGGCGACGCAGCTGAGAGAGAGCGCTCCAGAAGAAGCTTCAGCCGCGAACCGAGAAGGTGGCCGAAATCCTTCGAGATGAGCCTTTGGCTGGTGGGAAGGACACTCTGTGCCGACGGTGCGCGGCATTGTACCGACCAGCCCATGGAGCCCATGGAAGTGGGTTAGTTTTAGGGACAAAAACTTTTCACCGGCACAAAAAAGCATACCATCGTTTGTAAGGCAAAAAAAAGTAAAAGGCGAGGAAAAACTAATACAACTAACAACTTTCGTTTGGCGCGACGTCCTTCCAAAATGCCGTGAATATTGAACCTGACCTGTCCACCCTGCCGGCACTACACCACTCACAATGAGGCGAGAAGCGGGATGTTTATCCTCCATGTGTCTCCTGTGTACAGCTACAGCAGCCCTGCTGTAGAAGGATCATCGCCACCGTGTGCAAGCTGTGCTCGGGTGCACGAGATAGGTAAAGCTACCGATTTTATAATGACACACCGGCAAAGGAAGCTCGCGCGCGTCCTTGGGGAAGTTTAGCGAGATGCTGGCTTGGGAATTGTTGGGGTCGGTCGATGAAAAACCCGGTCAGAGCAGGGCAGACGGCTGAAGGTGAAACGGCGAAGACTGGTGTTATTTTTAATATTCATAATTTGTGTTAATGGCATCAGCGCGAAGGCCGGTCACGGAAAATATTGCTAAGCCAGGCTAGACACTGTTTGTCCCCCTGTATCTCTGTGTGTGTGTGTTGGTCTGTTTTGTCGCTTTTTTGCCATGCTCTTATCATCATCAGTTCGTGTCGACATTGCTTTGAAGGACCTGCCGACCTGGTAAGACTGGTCGCGTAGCATTTAAGCTATCTGAATGGGAGTTTGGATGTTTCTCATTTAACCCACCCAACCCACGGAACCAGTTGGTACGCAAAAGTGAAGAGCAATTTCTTAGCACGCCTTCAGGCCCGGGGGGGAGGATTGGCGCACTATGACCACGGTGATGAAGTACTTACTCATAATGGATGCCCATTTTGCCCCTATCGCTCAATTGTGAGGTTTGGTTGGGAGAGCAACACCTTGGGACCTGGTTTTTTCCGTGCCTTGCCGAATCTTGCAGGACAATAAAACTTTTCCAATCACCACCGGCCAGTCAACCGGATTACCGGGGAGCACTTTCTTCATTGAGGGAACGGACGGTAAGCGCGGTGTGAAAAGTTTTCCGGTCAACGATCGTTTCCGATGAAATTGCTTGAAAGTTTCTTTCGACCGGACCAGGGAACGGCTTGCGACGACCGAATGAAAGATTGGCCCGCCGAGGTGGCTCGTGCGTGTTGTGACGCGCCAATGACAACCGACAACCGACCTATGCTTATCAGGACGGCTGGCAGGCAATCTAGTGAGCTTAGGCATCGATTAAGCAGACACGGTAGGTAGGCGTACGATCTTATCGCTCGCCGCTCAGACCGGCTGTAGGAACGGCACGGGCGGTAAACAGTATCTTCGATTCGAACGTGTCACGGTAGCAATATCGTCTAGCATAAAGTGTACAATTTATAATCTCGGAAGGCTCATGCTAGGGCGCTACCTCCTACGACGGGCCCTCGCTCCAATTTCGACCCTGTGTTGTTTTGATTCGTTCGCTTCACATGCTCAATCGCTAGTCTAATCACATATCATTCCGAGCGACGAGGCACTGTGGGCGTGCGGGAACGAAGGGAAGCATGGTAGGAAATTTGCCCCAAGCGGCCAATCGTTTTGCAAAACGATTCCAATGCCTAGACAACGGGCTAGAGCACACACTCATACACACACGCATGAGCACACATGTTGGTATGTTGGAAGCATAGGGAATGGAGGGTTAATCTTATCGCCCATTTCTGCAACCAACTGAGGGTTACCGTTGTTTTGTGTTGTTTGTTTTCTTTCTTTTTGAAGCCTTATCATATTAATCGAACGTTCCTGTATTTTGTGCACCTGGTCGAATGGATTTGGGGGAAGGCGAAAAGATTTTCGGTATAAATAACAGGTCGAGCGTCTTGGAAGGGTTTCAGTAGTTTGACAGGAGTTTGTCCAGAGTGTGTTTGTGTGTGTGCGTTGATTCAAATTAAACTAGAAGGAGCAGAACGCCCAAAGCTTTAAAATGCGTATCCTTTCACTGGTGGCTTTCGGGCTCGTCTGCGCCCTAGCATCGGTTGGTGGTTACGAGACGGAGGTTGAAGATGAAGTGTAAGTGAAGCTGGTTGTGTGGTTTAAAAGTGATCAATTTAAAGGTTCCATCACAATTCAGAATTAAAGAATTATGCTTTTCGATAAAATTTCAACAATTAGAAGTGTAAAAATTTCAACAATTTGAAAGTTCACTATTTCAGAAAATAAAATCAAATTGCTTCGTCTAATCGGTACTAACTCATTCAGTGATTGGGCCGAGTGAAACTTGGGTAGGGTTTTTGTTCTCCGTTTCGATACACTCGTCGCGCGAGGAGGAAGTTAATACAATGATAATGAAACCTTTTTTTCATTTTATTTTATTTTCTTTTCATATTTCGTTTAAAGTAGTAGTTTCTAGAATGGACATGAATTTTGTTCTTTTACTCACCTTTTGTCATTATTTCTTTATAGAGCTGTTTATTTTCTAAAAATTAAGAGATTGTCAAAGAATTGATACATAGTAATCATTGCATTTGATACTGATATTTTTCTACAATAAATTGCGTTTTTGTAAATTCAGTCTTTGATATTTGCATAAGCGTGTAGAATTGGGAAATAGTTTAGCATGAAAAAAACCCTCAATTTTAAGCCTTTGTTTTTAATCAAGCAGCATTGAAACAACACTGGCGTTACACGTTCGACACGAGCCCATGGGTACCCTTTGAACGACGTACTTAGATAAATTAAAAGCGATAAGATTAGACCAACGATCCTTTGTTATGCGGGTATCGGTTGGAATGGGAGCAGAGGATGGATTAAAATGTTCACACCTGGTTGAACGTAGGTGTAATTAGTAATGAATTTTCTGGTCCCCTTTTGGATGCAGCAAATGTGTAGCATTTCAATCGGGATTACATGTTTTCAAAAGAGTTCGTAGATCCACACATGAATGAATGAGAAATTGTGAAAAATCTATTTTTTACATGTCATTCATTCCGTAAATAATATCATTGAAAAGATTCACAATGGCTGCAATGATACATAAAAAATCAATATGAAAAAAATGTTTGAAACAATACTTTTTAGTTGCTTAAATATTATATAAAAAAAACTACTAATTAGAAATTGTTGTGTACTTATGTCGTGCAACTTAATGACATTCTTCTTCTTCTTCTTTGGCTCAACAACCGATGTCGGTCAAGGCCTGCCTGTACCCACTTGTGGGCTTGGCTTTCAGTGACTAATTGATTCCCCCCCATAGCAGGATAGTCAGTCCTACGTATGGCGGCGCGGTCTGTTTGGGGATTGAACCCATGACGGGCATGTTGTTAAGTCGTACGAGTTGACGACTGTACTACGAGACCGGCAACATTATTTCGACATTATGACATTATTTCATGAATAATTAAGAGTAGTTATTTTTACAACAACTTATCAATTATGGAATATTTAATTTTAATTCACAAATGTTGTTGAAAGAAATGTTTGAAATCATAAAGGGTAGCTTTTATCGGTTTTTGTTACCTAAATAATAGCGAGATTATTTCAGAAACATTCTCTTATCATTACCATACTGAGAATCCATCTTCCCGGGCTGCAAATGTATCTGAGCTAATGTTGCTGTCAGTATTAAACGGTAT
The DNA here is from genome assembly GCF_943734685.1 of Anopheles coluzzii. NCBI lineage: Eukaryota > Metazoa > Arthropoda > Insecta > Diptera > Culicidae > Anopheles > Anopheles coluzzii. The sequence continues at coordinate 39,362,652 of NC_064670.1, read as the reverse complement.
TCCTCCTCGTTTCCAGGCAACGCAACACCGCTATGTCGGCGAACATGAACAACTACATCGACGTGGTGATGATTCAAGTTGGACCGTGGATGAACACGCATCTGGTTCCCATGGCGCTGCCCGATGTGGTCGAAGGATTTGAGCATGTACGTATAAATTGAAAAAGAATTGCCCTGTGCTTTAGTTTTGGCTGTTTCCGTGTTTTTTTTTTGCTTGCTGCTTCGATAACACGTTCACCTTCTGTTCCCGTGTAGCGCCCAATCCTGATCACCTACCATGGCGAGCTGGCACTTACCAACGGCGTGTTCCACACCATTCACAGTGTGGGCCGCAATGGAAATGCGATGATGCACTACGACCGTCAGTTGCTACGCGTCGCCGTCGGAGCCAACATTCGACAGCTCGGTGTAAGTATGACGAGGAATGTGTACTGGTAGAATGTGCAACGAGGAAGGACTGTTCACCAGAATTTGGTTAACGTCTGGGTTGGTAGTTGGGTCCGCTTCTTGGAAAGTCGCTCGGTAGGGCGTTGAATCAGTACAAAGTGCATGAGGGCTGACGAAAAATGTGTATGGTTGTTTGAACCAGGCATGTAGCTCGGAAATAGTATGTGCACATGTATGTTAAATGCGTATGTGCTGACCAGGTTAGGTAAATTACCATATTTTATTTTCTTGGTACACTTGCCAAAAACAAAATTAAAAGTAAAATCGTTTATTCTTTTTTGATTATCTGATTATTGATTACTACCTTACGAAGAGTCGCGTAAATTATGTTTGAACTAGGTTTTTTGTCGAACATATTTCCGTTTCACTTCGGTAGTTTTTTTCATGAGGAGTCATTTATTACCGTGTGACGTTATAGAGTGAATGAAAAAGTGTATTAATTTACGTCCAACAATAATTTTATCAATCACCCAACTCGCTCTGGCTAAAATAAAAAAAAAACAGTTTTCTCAGCATAACGGTAAAGTCATAATAACGATTCTCTGCGTAACGCAATGATTGATACATTTCTGAGAATGATTTTGATTGATAAAAATATGTTGAGTGATTGATAAAATATTGATGAAACAATGCATAACAAAAGCAGTATACTTAATTCTGGAAGGGAAAGGTTTACTTGACTTAGATTTTCCGTTCAACTGGATATGCAAATGTCGGATTCAAAAATATCTTAATTATTTTTTTATGGAATGAACTGCTGATTTGCCAACCATGCCTATAACGTGCTTGTTTTTGTTTTGTTTTTTGCTTTGTTTTTAATGATAATATCGTGATAAATACCAAAATATAGTTGAATAGTACTAAAATACAATTACTCTAAGTATATCGTTCAAATTGAATAATATTTGTGATAAAATGTTGTAATCATTGGTAGCGATAATAACGAATGGTTTATCTCATTAATCCTAAGGAATTCCAAAAGTTTGAACACATATCAGAAAATAATGGATTTGTTTTTTTCCAACTGAACTGCACCAATTAACGATCTTGAGTAAATCTTTAGTAAAAATCTTAACAGGATAAACGTTTTTATTACTTTTAATTAGCGGTTTGGGACGTATTTTAGAGCACTTAAACCACTCTTGTCTATCAGCACTTTAAGGAAGTGTACTCTGTTATAAAACGAAACAAAACGGAAACAATAATTTGGCCAAATCCTATAGATTTCAAACGAAAGTGCTTTAAGCCGGGTTATGTCGGTCGAGGCTTTTGTAGTCTTTACTTTTAAAGGCCTTGGATATTTGTGGCACAGTCGGTTTATTTATGTGATACTATTGTATCATCCTTTTATCATTCATTGGAGTAGTCTTACTAAGTTGGGAAGGGCATGTTATTTTGTCGCATGTTAAGTCATCTACCATGTTAAGACTCTACCAGGGGTCGAAAGTTTAATGATTCATGGTTGAAGACGTTAAGATGAAATAATTTGATTAACGAATGATTAGTATTTTTTGTTATAGATTTTTCATAAGCTGGCAGTTATTCTTTTATTCTTGCTAAATTGTTCTCAGCAAGGTTTGATTGATGAATTGGAACGAATAGCAGAAAACCTTCAATCCCACTGCTTTGCAACGAAAATATTTGTATGATAATACTGCAAGTAATAGTATGATAATCTCACGTCAAACAATACAAACCACAGGCAACCGGTATTGCAGTGAGGCGTAAAATAAGATTCAATATCGTCAACTCGCCGTCGACGTGGTCGTCAAGATGTACCAACGGTGTGCCTCGTTAAACAGGTCCGCCCGTGGTGTGCTAGCGAAATGAATTATTCAAAAAGCAAGAAATTATTCTTACGCCCTCAGAGGAGGCTAGTGCGGGTGTGCATTGACGACGCCACGCCACCAGGACCGCCCTAGACTATACCCAAGGTGGTGGAGCTTCCACTCATCCTCAATACCCGTCGTTTGGCAAGGGTTTTTGCAAGAGAATCCTGTGCGTGGCGAGGGTTAGTGCAAGATCTGGATCGGTAAAGCTTTTCGCTGTATGGAATAAATGGAAGCATCCACCGGAAGAAGGTGTATATGCGAGTGTGATTTATTCAACGAGCAGCAGCAGCACCAGCACCTAGCTCGCGGGAACATGGAACGAGTGACTCGTTAGAAGGGTACTCGCCTCGGGACTGAGAAATTGAGTCACCTGCACCGTGACACAACAGTTCGTCAAATGCGAATGAGACGAGACTTGCTATTTCCTTGTGCCAGATTCGTGGAAAATTCTTGCGGATAACGGGTTCGGGTCTTTATTGCTTGGCGATAGGAGCGAGCTTTTATGATGAAGCTGCAACCATAGCACGGTACCACTCGCCCTCCCCGGTGTGTTTGTGTGTGGTTCGCCGGAAGAGGAAGCTGAAGAATTTATATGTTTTTCTTATTTTCTCTGCACCGAACTCGGGCTTTCCTACATGCGGCGTGTGCCGTGTCTGGTGGGAATTTTCCCCCTACCTAGCGTTGGCTCCCACTGTGTTGCGTTGGCTGGAAAATGAATTTGTCTAAATTTATCATTCTAACGACTTTCCCACAAGACACAAACACATTGACGTGCGTGCGTTCAGGTGAGTATCGCAGATGCTCGTCGGTGTCATGTCGGGGGAAGTGTAAAAGTGCGTTAAAGTACACCGCACGGAGGAAATTACGCACAGTGGGTTTGTTTTCCTTCTCTATTTTTTTAAAATGAAAGTCCCCGTAAAGTGATGGCAAGTTTCCCCACACCGCGAAAAAGAGAAGGACCGAAAGCGGAGAACCTTACCGTGCCGAAGTTTCTCCGTACCGAAAGCCTGCTACTACTAGACGCGGTACCGTTTTACCACATTCGTCGTCATGTGATTAAACAATGCTTGAAAATTTATTACCTCGGATATGCGATACCGAGAAACGAGTCACATTTAATTTGCTTTTCATCGCACGCGTGTGTGAGTGTGACTTTTTTTGGGGTGTTGGATGTTGTTGTTGCCGTTTCTTTGCCTTTGAGGAAAGCCTTCCCTTGCCGCGACGGAACCGGTTAATGCGGTGGTGTGCCCCGTTATGGCCTACGGCGTTGTAAGAAAGCGGGGGGAAAATAGGGGATTGTGAAAGAAACAACAGTATGGGCAGAGAGGGAGATAGAGAGAGAGAGAGAGAGAGAGAGAGAGAGAAAGAGAGAGAGAGAGAAAACACGAGGGAAAGATGTTGTAAAAGGTGTCGAAAGTTGAGCAAGTCGGCAGGTGGAGAGCGCAAACCAAAACGCCATTAAAACCTGATCCGGGCAAAACTGGCTGATTGTGCTAGAGGGAGGTGGAATGTTGAGTCACGTGTTGGGGCAAGGTGTACCCGAAATCTTCTCCATGCTCCTTGCCACTGTTTTGCTGGTAGGAGGCGTTTGTACACCCATGCCGAGGTGTTGGCGAAAGGTGAGTGGATTATATTTTTTCCGTAAAGATACGGTTGACGCCCCGACCGAATGGACAGATGTGGTTACGCGCCTGGTGCTAAAGAGTGGCGCACCGACGTTGGCTTATGCCCTCCAACACTCCCCCTTGGTCGCTTATCCTCTGCTCATGCAAAGGGTACCAGCTTTCCGTGTTTATTACGCCACAGGTTTTGAGAAGCAGCAACCGGACGACGGGGTAGGGCTTTCCTTCCCAACTTGTGCCAAACACTTTCAGGGCAATTATTGTTGTTGTTTGTGGGTTGGTGTTGTCGATTAAAGAGCGAATTGGAAGAAAAGGGTGGGGAAGTTTTGTTTATTCTTTCCCAAACGCCCACATTCTCCTTCGAGTGCGATGGCATGCAAGGGAAGAGCTGATTGTATGTGTGTGTATGTATGAGGGTGGGGGGGGGGGGGTGGTGAGGGAGGGGGATTGGAGGCAGGAATAACAGAAACGTGAATCCCACCAAGGTGTTTGCTCTTAACGCGAGTTTTTTCTCCGATCGCTGCAAGTTTCGCCGAAAGGGAACGACCTGGGTTGACAGGGAAAAGGGAAAATCTTCTTGGTAGAGATTTGCTAGTGCTTCGGTGGAAGAAATTATTTTGCCCACTTTCAGAAAGTTTTGGACCACCATCTACCCTCGTGTGCACACCCAAACACCACCCATCGTATGTGAATACTTCATCTCCTTGCTTCTGCTTTGTTTTTCACCCCCCTTCCGTACGCCGCTGCCAGTTCACCTACGACTACTCCGCACACATCATGGACCTGGGACCGACCGGTTTCGTCGACGTCGATGTAGCGACGATGACTTTCACCAGCGAGTTCATCATCGACTTGACGGATTTCTACATCTGGATGCAGGACTTCCGCCTAACCAACATGGGGTAAGTGTTCGCCCTGTTTGTTGTATCGTTTCTTTGGCTTTTTTTCTTCGTTTTTTCCGTCCTTTCAGCACACTCTCATCTCTTTGATCACGTTTCACGTTTCTCATAACATTACGACGGGGGTTCCTTTCCCGTCTATCAGCCCTTCCGTGGAATGGCTGTACCTTCGAGTCGAGTACGATCGGAGCGGTGTGTGAGTTATTTGATCGGCAAAGTTGCAGCAAAACATTTAATTATTAGCGGAGAAGTTTATTTTGAGTTACTTGGAAATGTATAAGTGTATGTGTGCGTGTCTATGTGAATGTGTGTTTTCTTCTTACATTTGTAAAGTGATTCACTCTGGAAACTTTTAAATTAACTGGCACTGAAACACGGTTGAACGAGTTACTTTTTATTTACAGTACGACTGAATAACATTGAGTGCTGTTTTATGGAAGCGATGATACTCGTAAAATTTAAATATGTGTATGTGGGCTTCTAGTACAGGCGTCTTACAACCTTCAGCGCAAGCAATCAATTTCACTCTAACTTTTATTTGCACCGATACATTTCATACATTTATTGTTTTCAATCGTGCGTTACACTGTTTGAGCCAATATCAATTTGTGAGTGAAATGAGTGTCTTGGTTTCCAATATTTGGCTCACCGGATATTGTCACCGTCACCGAATCAATAGTGCTCGTTCAACTTCGGCATGTGCGTGCGTGTGTGCCATGTGTGGCAAAAGCTCCCGGCAACGGGTTGTTCACGTTTCCATACAGTTTGATGGAAAGTGTCTCGAGTGCAATTTTGTTTTGCCTGTTGAAACTGTTAAGCTGTTTCTTACATCCAACGTACTCGCTCTTCCGTTTGCGTATTGAGTTTTGGTTCACGGGAAGGGAAGCGGGAGGAAAATGGGAGTGACAGAAAATGGATGTTTTTTAACGACGCAATCTAACGCGCCGGGTGAAATCCGGACGGTAGACTTGATTTGCCTCGAGCCAAACACTCAAGCATGCCATACGATACGGGTGGTAGATTACCGAAGGAAAACCCCCCCAGTCAGGACGGAGACGGCAGATGCTGTTACCGGGCTCCAGTAAAACCTGGACCTGGTTGTTCTACCATTACACTCATTGTCTTTTGCCTGAGCGTGAAAGAAAGGGAAACAACCATATCGTTCTCCGGTGCGGAAGCGATTTCTTTTCCCCAGAATCCCGGAATCGTGTGAATTTCATTTTCCCGAACAGCTAACGTAACAATCATCGTTTCCTCCTGATTGGACATCATTCAATCGTGAAATTGTCACTACGCTTTGCTGCTGCGTTGAAGCTAATTTCAAACAACGGCCGGATGGCCAGGGAAGAGATGAAAGTAGCAGTAGCACCAAACAGGGGGTCAGGTTTTTATTTGCCGATCCCTATCGGCTACTGATTCTTCCCGTGCAGCTCGGCAGTCCATTGCGTTAAAGCTCCACCCGGTGCTGCACGCTGGTGGTGGTGGTGGGAAAATAATTTAATATTAAAATTCGCCTGCTTTATTTACTGGGCGATCATTTAATCCCACTGGAAAAAGCGTCGAGTTAAAGTGGCAGCACAGAGCAGGGACCTCTGTGCCTGTTTGGCTGCGCATAATGGAAGCTGCCAGCGTGTAGTATCGCCCCTTCCGATCGCTTCCGGGGCAGTGATTGTGTCACCAATGGGAAAACTTCCGGGAAACAGAATGAATAAACAAGCATAAAACTGTTAAGATAAGCAACGCAAATGTGCACAGAGCCACCCATTGGCGGGCACTCACACACACACACGGGCTATATACAGAGCGATGACAGTGGAATCATGCGGAACCATGGTTCCTAATGTTCGCTGTACACCGCGGTGCCTTTGTCACCCTCGGTGGCTTTGTGGGCTGCAATCGAATTAGTAAGATTTTTATTTCATCCACTTTTTGTGCTCGTTTGTGATATCAATCTCACTCCCGGGACGGGTCCGTGTGGTGTGGCCGTGGCCTTTTCAGCGCGAACAATAACACGCGCCCGTTCGCTGCATTGTTTGGTGCGAACGAGGAGCGCGAATCCTTTGGGCAAATAGACATTGGCAGGAATGGCCGCCGTAACCCCGAGCCGGTACATGTGTATGGGGGTCATTATCGGGAATGTTTTGTATGCATAGCATGGCTGCCATACAATTTTATTTCCTCCCTAGTTACCCGAGTGATGAGCGCCATTGCCACGTATGCTCAGCGTTTTAAATGCCAACAAATTGATTAATCCCCTACAATTGTGATTGCAACGCATTACGCTGCAGGGAAGATGGAAGGGGCAAGTTTTATGATTGAATTAATTGGCTACGTGGGTTGCCACCGGTTGAAACCAATTATTGTACTTTAATTACTTTGGCAACTCACAGGTGAGAACGTGCTGAGGCGGAATGGTTTCAAAGCAAGTTGCTGATATAGATTAAAACAGATAAACTTAAAGAAGTATTTAAACTATACTACTTAACAAAAAAGGGAGTGATGACTTGAAAATAGTTAACTAATTATTTATTTTGTTTTTGAGCTAATAAAAGCTAATAACAAAATTATGTAAAAGGTCACATATTGATTTATGTAGTTCTACATATTAATTTATGTAGTTCTCAGGCCATACAGTCATTATTTATTGGTTGAGCTTAGATAGCCTGTCTGTTGATCTGTTGATCTTCGATATGGATCTAGATCTATTTTTAGATAATCACACAAAGGAATCAAAATTATGTCTTAAAAGGTTTTTTATAAGAGCTTTTTAGTATTGTCGTCTTTTGCATAGTATGTCAAATTAGAAAATTTACAACTAACAAATTGCGATTGTTTATTTTGCCTTTTACTAGATTCAATTTACATTACAAATAACATGATTTCTAATGACCATTTAAAGAGTCTTGTATAATGAACGAAAAATCAGAATTTTTGATCATCACACAAAATAAAAAAAATATATAATCAAAACATTACAGCCTTACAAAAAATGAGCAATAAAGCCTTAAAAAAAGAAAATATTAACTCAAAAACTGCCATCATTCGAAGAAGGCATTCTAAGTAATCAGCTGTGAAAATTGTGTACTAAAATTATATGTTCATTTCTCAACTTTAAGAACTTTAAAGATGATTTACAAGACTCTTTAGATAACATTCTGAATACATTCAGAGCATGAGTTAATGTTGCATATTTCGTGCATGCATGTTAATTGTATGCTATTTAACATCATGTTCAGCAATAAAGTGTTTTTTTTGTCAATTTATTTATCTTGTATTTAAGAAAAACGCTTCTACCAAAAGCCGAACAAAGGCTCATGAACAAAACCACGCCATCGCATCGATCGCCCGGCAGTGATGAGTGTAAACTTTGATTGTTTAATTTTGTTCGTACAACCGCATCCATAATTCACGCCCCTGTCAATAATGATCCCGGGCCCGGGCTGCTGCCGGCTGATCCTGTGGCCAATTGCTTTGGACAGTCATTATGAGCGGCATCATAAAATATTAAGCGTGGGATAACATATTTATAGCGGCCACAGACAGCCACATATGTCACCGAGCTCGGTAAAAAGCGGTCAGTTGATTTGGTCCTGCCTGTTAAAGCCATCCAAGCCCGCTAACGAGAGGCCGCTTTAATCGCCGTACGAAACCCCCGGACCGGGCGTGTGAGCTGGAGGGATGCCGATGCTTGCAAATAATGTACGGACACAGACACAATGCGCCACACTTGACACTGGCAGTGCGGGCACAATCACACAAAGCCGAGTGGTTGTTGTGCTTTGGAACGGGCTTTAGCATGCTGTTAACCTGATTGAATGGGCATAATTGAAGGGAAACCCATTTTTGTAGCACTTAAGTGATCGCACCGCAACGAGAATCGGAACAATATAAAGCAACTTTTCTAGACAAACCTCTGCAATGGTTTTAAAACGTTATGTTTCATAAACTAACCGCTCAAGTGCGATCGTGTTTATTGCGTGTTAAATGGAGATTTATTTAAAGTGCGCTTAAACTTAGCTGGCACTTCACCAGTCACGGTTCCCAGTGGAGGAACTATTCCCATTTTGGTTATCTGTATGTGTGTGTGTGTTTTTTTTGTCGCTCGCTTAACTGACGTTCGAGATCGAGATAAAAAAGTTTTCCAGCCAAAACTGCACCGTTCAGCACGTGTTAGTTTGGTAGCGGGAGAGACCGGAAGTTACTGCGTCCGAGCGCTGGAAGGGGGGGGGGGACTGATGCTGGTTTGGGTGGCATAAAAAACTGTGCCCCCCAAAACTCATTCGCCTTGCAAAAGTTTCCGTATTATCGACAGGCGGAATCTCGCAAGTGATGGAAGTGCCCATTGCTGGACAAACGTGATCTTTAGCCACTCCGGTCGGACTGGATATTATCGGGGAAGTTTATTTTATTGTTCGTTTTATTTACTTTTCATTGGCATCGGTGGAAGGTGGCAGGGCAACAGGAATACGGAAGTGAAGCTGCTTGTCGCTTTTAGTGTGGGAAAATATGCTACCGATCACGGAATGTGTTGTTCGATGTGTAGTGGTGGTAAAAATAATACCACTCAAACATACATACATCCAAACATACATACACGAATACAAACGAAAAAACAAACACACACATACATCTCTTATCCTCTTTTGTGAGCATGTACAACAATACAAATACGGACACGAAATGATGTCGATTTTTTCGTCATAAATTTTTATCCTTTCCTCGCTGCGGGCCAGAAGTGCTGTGCTGTCGTACGTAGGGCAGATTGAAAAGCTCTGCTTGGTTGGAATTCGAGCAATTCGTTCGATAGTGTTCGTCTAGGGGCACGTCTGTCAATCAGTGGACGAGGAAGGATTCCGAGCGTACGGGGTTCGTTCCCAACGAGTGATAAAACTGCCGGGGCCAAATAGCAAATGGGTAGCATAAAGGACAAATCATCGTCGCAATCGCCATCGTCATCTTTTCGTCTTCACCTTTACCGCAGTACATCATTCGGGCCAGATCGGTCCGTCAAATTGCAAACGGTTTCGCCCAGCTTGTCGCCGTTGATCCCTGTTGAGGGCGTGTTTTGTCGGGCCTCGAGCTGCAGCGTTTCCGTTTGCTCGCAGGGTTGTACAAAAAGCTTTCCATTGCTTGACGTTTGGATTAAAACAAAATGCTCCACAAATGGGTTGTCGCTGCCGTTGGTTCGCAGCTAGCAATTTCCAGCTCCATCCATTCATTCGTGTCACTGTTTCGACACTGACAGTGTGATTACTTCAGCTTGTCATCGATTATTGGGCGACCGACCTACCTGCCGAAAGGAGCTAACACTGTTCTGTTACGATGCGTTCCATTGCAGCAACCTAAACATTCGCTTCCGCGGTAACATTCTCGTCGACTGGATGGCCAACATTTTCGTCAACATCATCACGACCGTTTTCCGCAACACGATCACGAACGTGGTGTCGAACGGTATTCACGACTTTATTCAGGCAACGCTGGACGAGATGAATGGACGGCTGCGTGGTCGCGCAATGACCGAACAGGAAGCGGCTGTGCTGATTGAAAATCTGAAGAAAATGCTTACCAACTAGAATCGTACCGGGGAGGGGAAAGGGAATGTGTCGCTTCTATGCACGTCAGTTGCTTCGTGGTACATTTCGGGTTGGTTAAATGAAAGGTTGAGATGAATGTTTGTGTTTTTATTTTCTTGTTAATAAAATTGTTGCAGTAGTACTTATGCTTCCCCCGTACGTTGCCAATGTATAGTTTCCGTAGACATGTGAAAGGTAAGTATGGTTTATTTTTATTGGGGAGGTGTTATGAATTATGAACAGGCCGGTCTCGTAGTACAGTCGTCAACTCGTACGACTTAACAACATGCCCATCATGGGTTCAAGCCCGAAATAGACCGTGCCCCCATACGTAGGATTGACTATCCTGCTATGGGGGGAAATCAATTAGTCACTGAAAGCCAAACCCACAAGAGGTAAAGGCAGGCCTTGACCGACAACGGTTGTTGAGCCAAAGAAGAAGAAGAAGTTATGAATTAACAAAATTGTCTGAAGCTTTTATTATTAGACCAAATTTGAATCAGCTAGAAGGGCAGAGTTTGTGTTACACTTATTTCGTTTTAATAGCAAAGGCAGAGTTAGAGCCTTTGATGCCCTTTGCTAAGCGCCTAAAGGTATGCAAGATTGTGTTACTAATTTGTGTTTCCTTGACATTTGTTGTTCTACAACCTTTTAAATATTCTAAAAATTGTAATGTTACAATGAAATGATAAAACAAATAATTGTATGGATACACCGCTTCATTTAAGAGGCGAAAGAACTCCGTTGGAGCCAAAGCCTCTATAAACTATTCAAACAACATATACCGCTTCATCTCACGCTGTTGGAAATCATTGTAATGATATGTACTGGAATCGTTTGGCACTCTTTTGAACATTAGACCGTTGGAAAATATCTTATAAGAATTTTAATATAGTTTGACAACGGATCAAAATGTGTGTATACATTAAAATATTAACAAACACAGTGAATATGAGAGTCAGAGCTTGTGCAAGTAATTCGAACGTATTACCCCCGGGAGATTATGCAATGCAGTGCTAGCTTTTGATAGACCTAAGGGTGCTGCTAGAACTGCATTGGAGCCATTTGGCAGACGATGTGCCTTTCGAACTTACCTTTTCTGAAGCAAAACACGTCGTGTTGATGATCATTGTTCTGTCATCTTGTATGAAGCTCACGGTGCAACGAACATTTATTATTAAAATACTTTATTTACAGGTTTGGTTTTGATTTTTCAGCTTCCCTCCGTAGGTGTAAGATGCAGTAATGTGGAAGGTGTTTGCTTTCCGGTGTATCGTCAATATTGTATAAAAAGGAAATAGAATATACTTTCGGTAAATAAATAAACTTAACGGCAATTTTTCTACCGTGACACTTTCATTCCAACCATGATTTCTTTTCATTTGCTCTCTTACTTACAAATGTTTTCCTAAGATTTGTTTTTTTTCTCTATTCATTTTTTAAATTTAAATTTACGTTCCTATCTTTCCACCTGCTTTGTATTCGCAAATCCGAACTATAGTTTACAGGAAAATACATACAGACAGGCTATTCACGACACGTTCTGTTCGACAGTGCAATCAGCTCCTTAGAAATCTCTGCCATTTGTGTTTAGGACAAACGTTCTTGTGTAATAATGTTGGTACCTCATCTTTGGCTAAAGGAAACGGTTTCGAATTTACTGCTCAAGCGGCACTCTTTTGCTATCAATCCTTTCAGAACATAAAATGTGTGTATACTGTCATAAATGGAAAAGAAAATACGTCCACTTTACAAATGTTTTCCCCGATATGAGAGGGTTTGCTTTACAATTTGCATGTTTCACGCAAGAAAGTGAAGCCTTTCGATTGAAGTTTGTTGTTACGAGCAAAACGCGTTTCCCATCGCGCCGTTTACGTAGTTTTCATTTTGCTTTACCCTGATTACCATTTCGAAATGGATCCATTTGCTGGATCAGCATTGCAACGAGGGCGTACCGGTTCGGTTTTTGCGTGACAGACAGCTGTCAGACGAGTCGTTTCGGGATTCACTTTTGGCAGGTTGGATGGCAAGAATGTGTTTGGCATGTGTGCCGCAACGATGCAGACAACACTGTGTACCGCCCAGCCAAGGTCCAATCGGTAGCAGTGCTGGAGTTGTCTCAACACAGAAGCAGTGGTCTGGACTGCTGGGAGCTTTGTTTTGGTTGATCACGCGGTACAGATTACACTAATGATGATTTGACGCTACCTGTGATGTCAACCTATCTGTTACACTTACCTTACAGAATGTGTGCCAAAGGTGTAATAGTTTTCAGTAAAAAATAAGGGTTTCAAAAACAAATCACTTGGCAAACGTTTCCTGAATAACCTCCCCGACGGTGTCCACAAGCAAACCACCAACTACCATTGGCTGTGAGTGCTCGATGAATTTTCCTACAAATTTGAACTACAACCCCTACACTTCTGCACGCTTCGCATCATTACTTGATTTACTTATCATACATAAATACACCCACCAATAGTCGCAACATTTATACAGTTCTGTCACAAAGATTCGTGCAGCAAACGGGCAACACACAACGGCTTGTTTGCTGACGAAGTGCCATCGACATCGTTCCACTTGGCTTCCTTGCCGATGTCGAACCCTGTCGTCGCTTATTAGATTGTAATTAACAATTTCAAATTGCACACAAACGATTGTTTTCCTTACACGCACACACACTCAAACATTTACACGTTGTACGTGTCACGTGCGCGTGTACTTCCTCTGGGTCACTGGTCACTTAAAACGGGTTTCAATTATTGCCTTCTGCTTGATGCACCATGGGCCACCATTTGGCATGCTGACCATCGCACCATTTTCCATTAGTGGTTTGTAAGAACTATTTTAATACATTTCCTTTCGCTCCTCCCCTCACACCGTCCACTGGATGGTTCGTTTCATTCGCGCTAATTACGTCCTACGAACTAGAGTTTTTTTTCCTTTTAGTTACAGTTTGGCTTACGATAAAATTCGAACAATGACAATACAACAAAACTGCACCACCGCACACTGTAACGCATGGCGCGGGCTCTGCAGTAGCATGTTGTGCTGTACCATCTTTAACCTACTCTAGTGGGAGGTGACCCCTCTGTCAACCTGTGAGACAAAAAACCAGACACACACGCGCGCACACACACCCGCAGCTTATCCCACTAAAGCTTCCTCACGGTACAGCTTCCAAAGACCGCGCGGCTCTGATGATGCTTTCTTCACGCCGGGCGCCATGCCCCCCTTTCGCGCAGGTACGCAATGACCCGTCACATCTCGTGATGCAAACACACGCACACATACACCCACCAAACAGTGGAACCAGTCTTGTTTTGGACAAACGATAAGCTCCCGGTTGTTGACGGTTGCTCGCAAATGCTAAGCGTCATCCCCTGCAGGATCATGCCCCGCGCCAACCACCTAGCAATGTCTCACTCGTTAGATTGTGCTTGGCAGTGGCGGACTGTGTTTTGCCGTGCCCGTCCACGGATTAGTCCGGCAATGTTCCGGTCGTGCGCGACACATTTCATTTGCGCTCGAAACGTGTGCCGCCGGTCAAGAAGGTTTTGCCGTTTTTTTGCTTGTTTTGTGTGCTTGCTTGGTTGGTGCGAGCGAACGAAGTTTAATTAGCTTTCGCAAACTTGTCTCACAGATACACCAGATCTTTGTCCAGCGCGCTCGTCCCACCGACCGGTGGACGGTGGAGCGGTAGTGTGGCTGCGGCGGCGGCGGTAGTGGTAGTGGTGGTGGTGGTGTGATGCTTCCTTAGCAGGATTATGCTGTAGTTCTAGAAACAGTACGTTCGATTCGGTGGACACATGACGATGGTGTCCTCCAGTTCACTGATCGTTGGTTCCTTGTTTTTTAGGATGGATTGCGGGTGTGGCGGTGGTTGCTGATGATGCTGCTGCTGCTGCTGTCCCGGATGGGTCGAGGAGGAGGAGCAGATTGAGGAGGCGGATGACAACTGCTGGGACGGGTGTTGCTGCTGATGCTGCTGCTGCTGCTGCGCGACGCCGTGGCTCTGCCCCGTGCCGGTTCCTGGCGGACCAGACGTGGCGATAAGCGCCGGCTGCGAAGGAACCGGATGTCATCCGTAGTAGTACTGCGCGTTGGTCGCTCCTCTACTGAGGCTGCGGGGTGTGTTCCCATCGTGATCGCTCGACAGGCGGCGTAGCGTTTGCGTGCCAATTACCGAGCCGCCGAGGAAGCCGGGCGGAAGCTGTTGCGATGGCTGGTGCGGCCTCGGCAGGGTCGTCATGGCTGCCAGTGGCGTCCTTATCGTACCTGTTCCCAGAGGAGAAAGGGGAATTTAGTTGCACTCGGGGGTAGGAATAGAAGGAAAGCAGAAGGAAACAAAAGCGAACAATCTCGTAAAGTAAAAAAAAGGTACACATTATTTCCACCATCTTCAAAATCGATTGTTTCCCCATTTGTAGCCTGTCAGTGTGCTTAGCTCTTTAAACCCCGCGGTTTGCTTTTTGTGCACACCCTTTTGCGTCCACCATGTTTTTTTAGGGGGAATGTTTTATTTTGCAGCAAACATTCCAGCGTTTCCAAATTCCCAACCCTTTTTAAACCAACATTCTTCGGGAATTTCGGGAGACAGAAAATCCCCGAAGGCAAGGATGTGCTGGAGCCTGGAGCATGCTCGTAAACTGTCATACCTATTCACCTTTCGGGAAAGGCAGCCAGCCCGCTAATGCCAAGCCCTTGTGCATCGAGCATGAATTTTTAGCTAATTAAAGCATCACGCCCCAAACACCCGATGTTTGTTTCAGTGTTGTCACACACACAACAACAAAAAAACAGGAAAGGGAGCATTTTCCTCCAAAACGACTTCCACGCTGCTGATCTAATTAAACAGCTATGCTCGCTAAACAGTAAAAAACTACGTCGCCAAAAGTGCTCGCAAAGAGTCGACAACACAAACACGGCACTGCAAAACAATGCTTAGCTGCTCCACAGCCGCTCGAGGCGCACGGACCGGGTGAGAATGAATTAAAATATTATTCTAAGCGAGCGATGAAAAATTAAAGTCAAAGACAGCCCACCCGTCCAGGGCCACCGAAGAGCGGTCAAAAGTGGTGTGTCGGTGCGTGTGGGCGTGTATCGTGTTTACCGGTAGCACACAGAAAAAAGGAAAGCAAGAAGGTAAAATTAGTATTACAAGCATCGTAACACCGGCAGCGAAGGTCTTTAAAGTATGTTTGAGTAGCGTGGGAGCGAGTTTTATTGTTGGCGTTGAAAGGTCGGGCCACACCGGACGACCCAACCAAGAAAAGCTGTTGGGCCAGGGTAAGCTTAGTCAAGGCGGCTTTCGGTGCCCATTTTCCGGCCGTGTAGGTTAGGAAAATTGTTAAACACCACTTTTGGCTGTGCTCGAGTTAAAGTCGAACTTTGAAGGGTTGAAGGGTGCAGTAAGTGTGCTTGTAGCAGAAAATGATGTACATAATTTATCGACAGCCGTAGGCAAATGCGTTACAGCGTTGCGTTACACCGGTTGTGTAGTGGTTGTTGTGTTAGTTTTAATCGGATGAGCGGTGTAGTCGGATGTAACTTTGTTGAACATGGTCCAAGGTATAGTTGAGTATTGTGCGAGAATGTTGGCTTAGTGCTAGAGAGATGAACTAGCGCAAAGCTTCTTAACACACCTGACGGGTGGAAAAGGGCAGATCGACATCGATGTAACATGTCGATGTTTTAGAATCAATGAATGGTACCTTTTCTTCAAGCTTTACAATTTACACATTGATTGTTGGTTAGCTTTTTATTGGAAGTTAAAGATATATGCTCTTTTCAACAGTTCCGTACGGTTCGGTGATTAATTATGATATTTAAATTGTTTTGAAGAGAGATGCAATGGATACATATTTTAATGATTTTTTTATTCAGGAGGAACGGTCTAAAAAGGCCGCAATGCTATATTTTAATGATAAAATAAATGAAAATCATAGAAGAATTTTAACCAAAAGTGACAGTATTGTAAAGTCATTCGAGTAAAATGTCTTTATTAGGCTCTAACCAAGGAAAAATACACCAGTATGATTCAAAAACTCTATGATTTAAATATTCTATGTTTCAAATACGCCTCTTTGATGATTGCAATTCAATTTAAACCCCATTTTCTAAGCATTCAAGCTTCACGTAACATTTGCCAGGATCTTCAGAAATGAACCATTTTGCTATTAAAACCGAATCCACGTGGATCACATGTGAAAAAAAAGCAAAACCTTCAAACCATTTCCCCAACAAGCCCACCAACACAGGCATCATCAAAGTAAATGAAATGCATGTCAATTGCTAAAACAAACCCTCCCGCTGTAACCCACGCACATGCCCCCAGCAACGGGGCAATGGGGCAATGGGGCAATGCTGGAATGGTAAATGGCTATTGCCGGAACGAACGCACTCACCTATGCTGGAGCCCAGCTGTGACGGCATGATGTTGATGGGCCCGCCGAGATACCCGGGCGGCTGGGAGGTGCTCATGATCGTGCCCATCGAGCACGGCGGCACCAGCATCGTGGTGGACGTGTGGGAAATGTTCGACGGTCCGAGATTGCCGTACGGGCCGGGCGACGGCGTGTACGGTCCGTAGCTCTGCCGGGTGGCAATACAGTCGTTCCGTGTCCGTGTGGGTGCGTTGGTCGTCGGGCGGCAATCGTTGAACAGGCGGCCGGTACAGGCAGCCGGAAGCGTAAGCGCATGCAGCGAACATGTGAACGGTAGACAGGTTTGATTAGACTATGGCAACCTTGACGGTGCCACACAACAGCTGATTCGTAAAGTGTGGTGGCACCACGCACCGCATCGTACTTACGTCGCTTCGCGAAACGCTCGGCACCGGGAGCGGCGTCTGCAGATCGATATCGGCATCGATTTCCGATATGTCGTCGGTGAAACCGTTCGGCAGCGTCGTTTCGCCGGTGTTGGAAGTTTGGAATTTATCGTCCCCGTCCTTCGCTGTGCGGCGCCGCTGCACCACCAGCCGGCCGATCACGATCGACACGCAGAGCAGGATGGCGACGGTGACGGCCACGATAAGGTAAAGGTAGAATTTTTCCTGGTTTTCTGTTTTCCGGCGTGCGGCGTGCGTTGCGGCGGATGCGGGTTGCGCCCGATTGTCGTCAATATTTTACGTCCCGAGCAAGCACAGATGCCACAGCGGAACAAATGGTACCGGTAGGAAAGGTGGAGAGAAATAAATAATACACAACAGTTAGTGTGAGTTTTCATGGAAGCCGCGGTAGCTGGAGAAAGTGGAAAAGTTGTTAATGGAACTGAAAAGGAACTTTTGGACTGAAACGTTTTCAAATGAGACATCTTTAAATAGCTTAAATGTAAAATAAAATCAACCTTAGATAAATCTCATATCACGCACTCATCGAACATCAAAACGCTTCCTTTTTCCTATCAACTCTTACATTTCCATCGTCTGCTGATGGAAATAAATAGCAATAGAATGTTTATGACTGGTCGTATTTCCTTTTTGAAATCGTTTATCGTACGCACATGAACAGGCGGATGAAGTAAAGTTATCGCTAACGCACTCAACCATTTAATCAAATAAACTGCGCCAGCGGCCGCCATCGTTCGCTCGTTGCGCTGTTGTGTACAGGTGTTTTATTACAACGGTTGATTAATGTCGGGAAGCAGTGCAAAGGGATGTTTCACGAGGCATGATTTTTCCACTACTTTCTAGTCGGAAATGTTTTCCATTTTCTGCAGTATAAATAGTGCTCCATAATGGCTTCTCGTGGCTTAATTAATTTTCAGCATCACAAGTCATACAAGTGCTTAGAGGTATGAGCTTCATTTTATCATATGTTTGTAGATTGAAGATTGAATCCCTTTGAACAACAGCTAGGAAAACGAGTTTACATCCTCATCTCCCATACGTTTAAAGGTTTAATGTTCTACAATTTTAAGAAAGCATTCGCGACAGTATCTGAAATGTGCTTTAAAGTCGTCGTGAAATGATTCCGTGCAAAATCACACCGTCGCTTGGCTGTAGAAATTCAATCTTATCAGCAAGTACTTACGCTCCACAAACAGACGAATCTCCCACCAAGCAAACAAAAGCGGATAATCGTTTCGATCGCTGTTGGACGGCTTCGGCTCAATGTGGCGTGGGCTATCGCCGTCGTCAGCCATACCAAAGCCTCCGTTGTAAGCCTCGTTTCGCTCGGCCACACCGGGATGCTGCCTGGCGCCCGGCAGTGTCCCCACAGGACCGGTCGACGAAGGCGACGATGGTGGTTTGGAAAAGACGACTAATTTCTTATCCGTTCGAACCCGAAACGTCGAATTCGGTTCATTATGTGTTTCGGGGAAAGCGATGGGATTTCGTTGATTGGCACGGTTTCGCCCCTGGTCAGCCGTCCCGTTGCTGGGAGCGACTTCGATCGATCGTCCTTCTTGCAGATGCATGCAGGGGATATGTTGATGTTACAAAATAGTAAGAGGGCTATAATTCTACCGTCAACATACGGGTGCGTGCGTGATTTTAGGTGTGTCCGTTCCATCGAGTGTGTGAGGATAGGTTTGATGAGCGAGCAAGCGCGCGCGCGCGCGAGCGCACGTATTTCATTTTCGCTGTGAATTGCGTGCCAGAGCATAATATAGTACGGTGAAACAAATAAGCAGCAGATTGTGTGTGTGTGTGTGTGTGTGTGTGTGTGTGTGTGTGTGTGTGTGTGTGTGTGTGTGTGTAAATGTGTGAGGTGCAGATTCAATTTACTACTGATTTCCCTCTGTACTAGGAAATTCTGATGTACTTGCTGTTAGAAGCGACAATGCAGGAAGGTGTATAATATATGCAAATGTTTACAACACGCCGTAGCAAATTCCCCGAATTGATCCCGCTAAGGTGTTCAATCCGTTCAATTTCAATGATCCAATACGTGACGAGAATAAAAGTGAGCAGACTTTGCGAGAAAGTAGAACAATTTCACATTGATGCACACTCCTGGCGGGTGCGGCTGGCGAAAAACAAGTTAGGTGGAAATTTTTAATTAATCTTCTCGCCTTAATTGCATCATGCAACCGAACGAGTTTGTGAAACCGAGCTGCGAAAAAAAAGTTGCCAAGCTGCCCCAAACCATCAGCCAACACCTCGTATATGCTGTGCTTTTTGTGTTGTATGTTGTTTTTGCGCAAGCTCTTTCGCTGGCTGCTTCAAGATAGACTTCATTCCAGTGCGTTTCGTTGTTTCTTTCCTCCGTTGTTGTTTCCGGGAATAGGCAAAACGGAGAAACAACTTCACACCGTGGCTGATTATTTTCGGTGAAACTGGATCTGGAGCAAGCGCCAGGTACGGGCGTTGCTGTGGGAAGGCAAAACACTTAGTAGAATACATAACGGCATTACGTAACCTGTCACGTAGTACATCTTCAAATTAGCCTGGATTTTCCTCTCCGAAAGAAGATCCTCCCGGACGGCAGTGTGCGGTAGGGTCGGGCGCGCAACCGATGCCCGAGCACTAATTGGTTTATGCTCTCGCTGGGCACGGTCGGTTTTGGAAGCATGTTAATTTACTGCGACGGTATGCAGCCGGTCGGGGACGGGTTAAGTGAGCGGAAAAAGTACACACTGAAGAATACGGGACCGCGTTCGCGATGCGAGTACGTGCGGAGCGGGAAAAGTGCCAGAGTGTGTTGGTTGGCCATCTGGTTGGAGTAGTAGTAACGGCCGCACGTGGTGAGGGTTCTTACTTCGAGGGCTCTTGATGCGAAGTTGACCGGCAGTATTGTTGCTGGTCAGCCGAAGTACGTGACCCAGTGCTGAATGAGTGTATACAACGGGGCAAAGGTAGAAAAAGGGCATTCCCAACAAGCTGGATCAGGTTTTTTGTTTTTCATCTATTTATTGCAAACACGATTCAGTGAAACGATGTTTTGTGTACTACATATTTTAGATAAAGGAATGTAATATTATGGAATTGTTAAATATGTTGGATGGTCCCTGGCTGCCTCCCATCCATTTAGACACTCGATCTGCAGGTCTTGCTTCACCTGATCCAGCCATCGAGCTCGCTGTGCTTCACTGCGCCTTATGCTGAATTGGGGATCGTTGTCGAACATCTACTTGGCCGGGCATGAGTCCGTCATTTTCATGGGATGCCTCAGACATCGTATTCTGTCAGGCTTAGAAAACCGTCAGGATGCTCAGTTCGTGGTTCATCTTTCTCTTTCGAACTCCATGCTCGAACACACCCTCAAAGATGCTCAAACACTCCCAGATCGTTTTCATCTTCGAATGTTCCAGGACTCGTGTCCATTGAGGCCCTCCGGGCGAATCAATGTGCGATATATCTCTGATTTCGTGCGGCCACGAAGTCTTCTGCATCTTAGCCAAGTGCATATCAATCTTTATTCACATATTACTATATTTGCTTTCAATGCTTCAATTTATCGCTTTGGTGTATCTAATGTCTATCAAACTGCTTGTAACTATTGACATACATGATTGACGTTGCCAAGTGTTGTGCTAATGACATACAGCCTACAGCCAAGCTTAGCCTCATGAACGGAAACAAAAAAAAGCTATTTAGTATCATACAGCACTTCTAGCATAAGTGCTTTTCAAATAGTCAAATGATTGATTTTGTCTGACAGTTGGACATTTTGCATCAGGTACAAACACCATGGTATTGATGTTTTATCGACGTAGTGGTTGGTAGCTTCCATGGTAAGATTTTCATTTCATAAACAGTTTTGTATCATATATGTTCTACAAAACAAATTAGTTTGTTATAGCTTTTATCTACTCAGTACTTCACTGCACATGTTTCGTGTAATTTTAAGGAGCTTAATTGATTACTTCCGTCGACTGTTTTCCAACTGTCTTAAATTACTTTTTCATTGAACAGTGCAGCCTCTTTGCCTGTTCTGCTTCCCTGAGCAGTCATTAATCGTTTCACGATACCGCTGTGTAGCAAATACACCTCCCCCCCAAGTAAAAGAAGCTATTAATCTCAGCTTTTTCCGGAGCAATTGAGCAGATGGTTTTACTAACAGCTTCACCACTGCTCGGATAATGTATGTATCATTAGCTCCATTTGCCGCTGTCGGAAGGTGACTTATGCTTTCGCCAATAGTACGCTTTCCAGCTTCCCAGCCGGCCGCAAAGAAGAAATGGCCGGCTGGCTCGTGTGCTTCAACTACACTCTCGGCTAGCAGTTGCACGGCCGATGGGGAATTTTAAAGCAAATGTCAAACACCGGTCACTGGCATCATTGTCACACAGGCACACAGGATGGTGGTACGAGGGTAGTAGAGTTGATTGTACTGGGAATGGGCATTCGCTTACTTTCTCTCCCTTTCTCTCTCTCCGTCAGCCGTATGGTACATCCTGACAATGTGGCCAGCCGTTCCCTCTGGCTCATGTCGTTTTTTTTTGTTGTTTTGTGCATCTCTAACAGTCGCCAGCATCAGCGGGTGCGGGAATTAAATACAAACTTGCCTACGAAAATGGCCGAGGACGAGAGCTCAATGAATGTGTGGGGGAGATAGCCACACTGGCCCATTGCAGGAAGCTGGCAGGATAAATGGTTTTCCGGCCGCCTGTTTTCAGTCCCAAACCAGCCCCAGCACTGCCGCTTTGGCCGGACTCTAGTGCATGTATTTTTTTCTTCTTCTGCTTGTTATTCTGTGCTTTGTTTGCCACCGGCAACACACACTGGTGCGGGGTGGCACAGGATGAGACAATTTATTTTGGCCACCGGCTACAGCAGCGGCAGCACCAGCGACTTTAACGGCTTGCTGGGGAATTTGCTGCACCTAGCGGAATGGTTATTTTTCAGCTGTATAATAGCCTGCCCGAACTGTTGTGGTTGTTGCTTGACAGTTGCTATGTGCATGTGTGTCTGTGTAGCGGCGCTGTGCTTGTTTGGCCCATTTTCTAAGCTTCCTGTTTGGCGTCCCGGGCCGAGAACAACGTTCGCTCGTTTGCTTGCAGTGGACAGCATTAATGCAATCGGGCCAACCGGTGGTGGGTTTCTGCCCGTTTCCCACGCCCCAGTCCTACTCAATCACTGTATTGTTGCTAGTATTGGCTTCACTCAAAGATCTACATTCGAGATTTCTTTGCCGTGGGCGATACAATGACGAAAGCGAACGGTGGAAACTGGAAGTAATTCAGAAGAAACATTTTCAAGAGGTGTTCTCCGCACGGCAACTATTCTAGCGAAGAAGTCGTGTAGCGTTTAGGGTGAAATACAGTAGGAAAAACTATATTATCGTCAGCCAGGCTGGCTCGGTCACAGGCTTCGGGAATCACTGCAGTCTCTGAATTGAAAATGCAATTGCAGCCATGGTTCGTGGTGGATGTTGGTCAACGACGAACGCTAACAGGCTAACCGGTGCAATTGTGCGGTGAGACCAATCCCTTTGCGAAATAAGCCACCCGTAATAAGGCCGTAATACAAGGCCAACAAATTTATATTTAATTCAAAAATAAGATTCCACAAATCAGCTTGCGCATCTAACGCAGATTTAGAATTATAACGAATGTATTAAAATGCTAATGGAGGCGCCTGGTGTTTTGTGCGAAGCAAGTGGCGCTCACGTTTCATCTTCAGTGCAAGAAGCGATAATAGAATTTTACTTAAATAAAAGTGTAGAAAAAGCTTTACACCAATCTTATTAAGAAGCGTGATAAAATAATAAGTGTCAAATAAACTGCCATCTTCGAAGAATGCGATATATACAAGGAATGCAATTAGATTCCATAAAAAACATGGCGTTTCCGAGAATTGTTTACTTCAATGCACACGTCATACGCGTTTCGAATCGCTTTTGCGTCATTTGAAGAGTGGCTCTACTGCGAACGATTTTCCAGGGCTTGTTTTGTGAGTACTGTAACGACAGCTGTGCCTCGAGAGATGAGTTTTATTTTTATCTTTGGCAAATGCAATAAATTTAACGTATCTTCTGTTTGAAATCAAATATCCTAAAACAAATAAAAAATATTCTTTATTTCAATGACGAGCTGGTCTCAACATCATCACTGCTTCCTCTAGAGGTTTTGATTGTGTGCTATTTAAATTGAAAATAAAATTGTACTTTCCGGAAATTTGAAGCGGTTTCGCCATAGTGTATTATACAACTTTATGCAAATGAGTAGAAACATAGCGTGAAATCACATCTTAGTGCAATGCACATTTTATACACAGCAGTAGGTGGAACAGCCAATGGCTCCAATTCGTTCGACGATGGTACAAACCGTCCACCGTCACCGTCAAAACGCATCGACAGCCTAAACCTTTCCACTTACCTCCGAACGAAAAGTCACTATCGTCCATAATGTCGTGGATGGAGTGGGGCGGTGAAGCGGGCGTACTGCTGCTGCTCGATGTGCCGACGTAGCCGGGCACATCGGAAACGCGACCATTCGTTGGGCCACCCTGCAGCTTCGGTGCCGGTCCGGGCGGTGCCGCGTCCGACTCGCGGAAAAACTGATCCTCATCGTACAGCTCGTCCTGGTCCTGCTCGAGGTCACTCTGCAGCGGTTCGTCCGGTTCCGGTGCAGCCTCGAAGCGATCCTTCAGCACCTTCCTAGGCACTGTGTATGCGGTACCGAGAATAAACGAACGATAAGTGCACCGTGCATGATCGTATGTCTATGTGTGTGTTGTGTTTCATTTAATCGTACTGTGCGATTGCAACTGCTCCCAGTTTTTTCAGGGGAAACTGTATGAAGTTTCATCAGCTAGTTTTAGCACCATCATCCATCCTCCCCCCTCCCCCCCCCCCCAATAAAACCGGAGCAGTGCAACGAATCAACCATCTGGTGCTGACCGTGTCCAGTGTTAATACTAACCGCATGTGTAAACAACTTTTAAATACATCCTCGAGTCGGGCCGGCACGGTTTGCCGAATGTGGTACTGTCCGCCGAGAGTGTGCACTTCCGCCGTCCGTGACACTTTTGCATCACCGTTTCCGTGGCGTACGAGGCGAGACAATCTGCAGATAGGGAAGGGAAGGAAAGCGTGAGGCAGACAGCGAGAAAGCGAACGATCGAGTTAAGGAAACGGTTGGCTAGGCCGCCATTTTATGGCTATTCCGCTGGGATGTGTTACCGCTACCCGAAACACAGTTGCACATTTATTGTATCGGATTGCGGGAAACCAGCTCGATGCGTCCCATGTACCTTCCACCACCCTTTGGTTTCTATGTTTTTTTTGCTGTTTCGCTCTTCTCGAAAGCAGATAACGATGGAAGTACCTGACCGGAGGCTATCGGGTACACGGTAGTGTCGGTGGCAGCAGTGTTTCGTTACCGATTAGCTTTGGTGTGAAAACGGTCCCCAGGGGGAAAAGGTTTTCCAGTGTCTTGTTGTATACCGGTTTGAGCTTGGTTTTTGAAAAACAGGTTTGGGACCCTTTTTGGCTGTCGGCCGCTGTAAAGCGGCTGCCTTTATCCGGGTGGCATCCTTTTTCGGGCGGCAAACGCCCCCCACACACCTCGAACGCCGCCCACGCTAGATTAGTGTGCGGGAATCTTGCACAATGTTTCGACTTTTGAAATAGGACACCGGAAAAAGTGAGTTTCGTTGCTGGTGCCCAGAGTGCCCACCAGTGGCGTGGCGATACTTACTTTCCTCCTTTACACCCTGCGGCTGCGCGCACTGAAGACTCTCGTACTCGGTTCGGCCGTAGTTTGCGCTGTAGATTGCTATCCGGGAGTATGGGTTGCAAATTAATTGAATTACATCGTTTTCGCAAGCGATTTTGCTCCGGAACTCGTCTGTAATTGAAGACGTGAGGATGTGGTTAGCGTGTAGTGTGCGAACAGTGCGAACGCACCGAAAAAAAAGAAGAGGAAAAATACAATGGCACAAGGTTCCGGTGGTGCGAGTGTGTGAGTATGAGCAAGCGAGTGGAGCACTAATTAGGTGGCAGCGCTTGGAGAATGATTTTCCATTGTGCACGGGAATTAATTAATTGATTCGTCAAATTTACGGTGCTGTGGGTTTTTCTGGGAAAAGTAGAATGTTTTTGTCCTAATGAGCATGCTTTTGAATTCCTCAGAAATAGTGAGCAGTAATTTAACTATGGTTGTAAATCAGATGCTGGAAGCAATACATCGAAACACAATAATTAATTGTTCAGCTCGTTTAAATCACATGATATTTGTGGTAGTGATAATAAACTTTAAGCTTTACTCTGGGCTAAAATATAGCTTTCACTAATTATTTATTCACATGCTTCAGCATACAAGCTTCCATCTGCAATCCATCCAGACTATAATCCTATTACCACCGCACCATTCTTGGAGACATAGTTGCGGCCAAACGATGGACTACACGCTCCATTTTACAGTGGAGGTGTAATTATTTAAATTCTCAATGGTCCACGCCCCATGACTGGTGGTGACGGGCTTTCGCATGAATTTGGCATCAGCTGGGTGCAGCCCGACTCGTGGTGCGGTGAAGAAGGAACATCCCATTTCTGTGCCGGAGACATTTATGAGCCCGACCTGATGACAACTGATAAGAGCATCTTGCTCCAGTTTCGGGACGAGCAAACGTACGATGAACGGTCGCGGCATAAGCGATTAATGGTGGCAAGTTCAGCGAAGCAAAAGGCGCACGACATATGAGCTGGTGACAAGTACCGAGCACCCAAGGTGGTCGGTGTTGATGTTGGTCAGCATAAATCTGATCGGCGTTCCATTGTGCTTGAGCAGTATGTAACAGTGGTAAGATTGCGTCTGAAGGGCCAGCACGATTTGACCTAAATATCTGACTCCCGTTCTTACCCACACACTAGCAAACACACAGACACACACACACACCGGGAACGGGGCGCGCCGTCATCCGGCATCATCCCCCTTTGGCATGCCGTCCAGATTTTATCGTGTGTGAAATTTATTGAGCAAACGATGGCACAAAATAGGTGTACTTACACGGTCGGCACTTGTAGGCCACCTCGACGAACTTCCGCTGGCCCGGGCACGGATCGCCGCCGAACGTTTTGGGCGAGGCGAGAAACTTGCAGTGGCGCTTCTTTTGGCACGCTTCCACGACGGTCTGAAGCAGCGAGTACTGTAATGAGTGGAAAGGAAATAGAATTAATGTGGGACGAACGGTGCACTGTTTGTGTGAAAGCGAATGGAATGGTTTGTTTCTTTTTTTTCTTCGCATTTCTGGTATTGCGTTCAAGAGAGCACAATTCGGATGCATTAGTTGCAGCACGGCGCAACGCCAAACATGGTGCGAGCAGAAAGCAGCCAAGACGCAGTACTAACGACTGCTACTCTCGTTGCGGTTATTTCGAAATTGAAATTTATGTCACATTAAATCTGCCATTGCTTATGAGGTTCCTTTTTCTGTGCGCTGCGCATCGGCGAAGTTACCTTTTCTTTCATTTTGAGTTATCGTTTCGGTTCACAGCACATTAGCCTGTGTTGCAAATTGTTTTAAAGCTGCAACGAGAAGTGAGGTCGAACTGGATCGGTCGAATCTCATAAAATACCACAGATGATATTGTCATCCGGGTCATTGGGCCGGTCTGGTGGTACAGTCGTCAACTCGTAGGACGTAACAACATGCCCGTCTTGGGTTCAAGTCCCGAATAGACCGTGCCCCCATACGTAGGACTGACTATCCTGCTATGGTAACAATAAGTCACTGAAAGCCAAGCTCACTTCACTAGTGGATACAGGCAGGCCTTGACCGACAGCGGTTGTTGTGCCAAAGAAGAAGATGTTGTCATCGTTTGGTACCTTACGCTAAATGCATTTCAGTTGAACGGATCGTAAGAAATAAAAATCAAGTTGAATGAGCTGTATTTAATTTATTTCATAGGTTAACATAATTGAACCGATCATAACTTCGGAGTCTTAATTATCAATGATGGCTGCCCTATAACCGGCTCATGTCAGTTTTCTTAGGCGGGATATACAGTAGGTGTATGATTAGCATCTGACAGCTTGCCAGTTTGAATATCAAAGTGGCATAGCTTTGTCTCAATTATATCTTTACAGAGAAAAAACAGCAACTATCGCTGGGAGAACCAATCATATTGGTTTACTTATATACACTGCTTTGCTAGTAACTTCAAAAGCGATTGAAGTTTTATTAGCCAAATATGCCACTAAGAGATTTAATTGAAGATAAGACATTCATTTGAGGGAACAATAGCATCGAATGTTGAAAGCATTGAAAACATATTGATTGACCGCAGTCTGACCATCCTTGACTTAGTATGAGTTATATTACGAATTGTCTATTGAATCATACATGAACCTACCAAAACATATGTTTATAGTCTTTCTATCCATGTCTGAAAAAAGACTTTCGAGTGCTGTTTTTTACAAACACGCACATAGACCAAAAAACCGTTACAGATTGGAAACCTTGGTTGGTCCTGTTTTGTGTATTTTTTTGCTTTTTCTGATGGACTGAAGCCCAAATGCTTTGCATGACTACATCTTCTTTCCATTCAGTACTAAGTGAAATATAAGATTTTGTTAATTTGTTTTGAGTGTATTAAAAAACAGTCAAAATGGTGGTTAGGTTCCTTGATAAAAATGGGATTTTTTTTTTATCACTAACAAGAACCTTTGTTTTGTTTTGTTTGGACCTTCTTGAAAAACTTGCCATAAAATGGCTACGAAACAAGTATTTTGGACGCCTTTCCATTGTGAGCTAAATATGAGTGTGTCAAAAAAATGTTCTTTATTTCGTTTGGCGGTTTTTTAACTAAACATGCTACTTACGAACCGACAAAATATTCAACACGGAAATGTTATTAACAGTGCTCACGGCGATTTCATATTTCCTGGAAACTGTTTCGCTTTTTGTTCGTGGATACTTTCAGTCTTTCAAACCACACGTAGAATTCTTCTAAAGCAATGCTTAAGGTAAGTGAATTGCGTTAAAGTATTAGCAAATGTACCACCTGTTTTCAATTGATATTTGCAGAACCCGGTAGCTTGCAACCGATTACTCAATCAGGTGAATCTAAGCTGGTACTGTCTGTGCACAACCAAACCATCAGGACCGTATCATCAAGAATCATTGCCTGCAGCCTGTGTAGACAGCAACATGGAAACACCAGCCACAAAAAGCCACGAAATCACTGTACATTTGCTCAATATTCTTTGCCACACCTTTGCGTTACATTTCTACTACAACGCTACAGCTCCCCGTGTCTTGCGTGTGACGAAAGTGTTGGGGTGCGGAGCGTGTTTTGGTCGCACCTTGGGAGAGGGAAGCTCGCGCGACAACGATTTCACATGACACAATTTCCGTTGACTCACGTACAGCCCAAACAGCATGTTTTCGGTATGTTTTGTTTGCCAGTGCTTTGCCCGCCATGGCTTTACGGTTTCGTCATTTGTCGCTACAATAAACCTCACACGATCACGTTTTCCGCCAACAACGCGGGCAATGCCGTGTGGCGGTGACGATGTTGTTTGCACCGGTTCTGGAGGGTTCCCCTCTGCCTTCCTGCCTGACGTGGCCGCTGCTGAAGCTAGTGTTTGGATTTGCAAATCACCCACACACCACTCGGTACATTCCGCAAGGTATATCCTGGAGCAAGTCGGCCCTACTTCTTCGGCATGCGAAAACGGTTTCTCTAGCAGCCTGCCGACACGGAAACAAGCAAACGGCAATTTAAAGTAACATCTTGGGCTCTGAGCCTGCCCGACTTTGTGCGAAAAAGTAGAGCAACCAACAATTATTTGGCAATAAACAACATGGCCGTGTGTGCGGAGCGCAGTTGCTTTCGATCGCAACGGCAACTTAAGCGGGGAATGATGATGCGGCAGCACCGGGCCCGGGTCCTGTACGTTACGTTAGCGAATCGAGCGAACGCTACCACCCCGAGCTGTTCCATTGCCACGGCGGATTATCCGTGCCACTTGCTGTGCTCTTTTCCGCCGACCATCGCCGACCCAGCTGTTGACAAGATAGTACTAATTGAGATAAATGTTTTTCTCCAGGCGTTAAACGAAATGTTACGGTGTGCAGTCGGCGTGGTACGGGGGCTTCGGCGTACCCCGGGCTTTCCAACGAAACCATAATTCTACTAGACGCAACGGCCTAGGTCACCATTACAGCAAGCGTTTTGGTTTGGCCGAAATGCTGCCAGCTAATGTTCGGCCCGCTTTCTTTACTTGGTATCAACGGCGATACTCGCTATTGCGAGAAGAAATAATACGAAAGGATAATAATGCTTTAGGATGAACTTTTCGCAGAAAGTGCTACAACATTGGGCATGATGAAGGTTACTGGTATTGCCGGCGTAAAAACATCATGCAGAGGATAAACTGTTTGCTGAATAGCACTGTATAATTAACTGTGACAGTCTCAATCTTCTTTGCATGATATACAGCCTATTTCGGGGAACAAACTTGACGAGCAACGATGTTTTACAACCATTAATCCAAACACGTCGTAATGAGTTATGTCCGGCACATGTTTCTTTATTTTAATTTAAACTGAGTAGCAAAACAAAGAGCAAAGTATTTGCCTATTGGCAATAGCAATCTTCTTAAGTCGCTCTTGTTGTTTTAGGCTGTAATAGTGATGTGCTCTCTGGAGCGCACCCACGACCCGGATCGGACTCCGACTATTGTTAGTACGGTTCAGACTCCGGAAAAAAGAAAACCACTAGTTCCGCCAGGAGTCGGATTCGTCCGAGTTTGAGTCGTTCGGAGTCGCCCGGAGTCGGTCAAAGTCAACAGGCCCTCCGGTGCAAAGTGCTTGTGATTAGGCTTTTCATTTCGTTGGGTTTTGTTGTCTTTCACTTTGCGCGTGTACTTTCTATTCAGACCTTTGTTTCTACGGCTTATTCTGGATGACTCCAAACGACTCCGGGCGACTTCTGACGACTTTGGACAGCTACGGTCGAATGATTCCAAAAGACTCCAGGCGACGTCTGACGACTCCGTGCGATTTTGGACGGCTCCAGATGATTCCAAACGATTCCGGATAATGCTGAGCGGACCTACCTTCCAGGGTCGATTCCGAAATTATCCGTGTCGGATCGGACTTGACTCCGTGTTTTACCAGTTTTACCCAGTACTACGCTGAATATAACGATGTTTTTTTATTTAACTTACAAAATGAAATCTTTAAATGTATAGTAGTAGTTAAATATTTCAAAGTAAATCGAGTTATCTAACTTCAAATTTTAAGCTTTAGGAAGCAAAATAAAATGTAAAAGTAGGAGACTTAAACAATTGAAATTTGTTTGTAGTTCCTTTAGGTTCTGTTCTATCTTAAATCTAAAAGTATTGATTACCCGCAATTTGTGAAGTACTGAAGAATTATTTAGACCGATTTACGCTAAATATTATATTCATTATAATAATACTTCGTTGTGCAAGACATTAGCTTAAAAATAAGATTTTAATATACGGCTTCCTCAATTTCCAACAGCTTTCGAAAATGAACATGTCTTATGCTAATCATCTTCGCATACACCTCGTATTACAGCTCCAGTGGGTGAGTGTAATTTTTCTGTAAGCTTTTAATGCGATTATTGATCTTTTTTTCCTTCTTTCCTTAAGCAGTTTCCTCGACCGAAATAATAACTGCGTTTTTCCCCACCAAAGCATTCAACCTTTGCTGCTTCCATTATTTTTTGCTTGCCTGGCACTTTTTTTCTCCTTCAAGTACTTGGTTGCTTAAGCGAAGCAAAGAATAGGTGTTAATATGGAGAAAATTACTCCTTTCCGTTTCTTACACCGACCGCTTCCGTTCCCAGCTGCCAACGACTTAGGCCGTCAATGATTTTCTTTATCTAGGGTGCATAACCTCCTCATCGTCTCGTTATAGATGCAGAACAGCTCTCTCTTTCTCTCTCCCTTCAGCTTCCCACACACACACACACACACACACGCGCACAGATATAGACGCAGTTCTCACTCAGCTCACTCGCACACGGTTCCAGCGGCATCGAAACAAAGTCGGCTCGGGAGCCACCAACCAACCAAGAAGCTGTGCATAATTTAACAGTTTCTGAAAGCGCATTAACGCTGTTGTGATTTGACCAAAGTTTGTGCATTTTCCGGCAGTGCCCAGCTCCAGCCCGGTGCTGTGAAGAGTTTTTCTCCCTCGCTGTCCGAACCACTTACGCGGTTCGGGGTGTTAGATTATATGCCACCCAGCTACTTTCCGCCACATACACACACACAAACACACCAGCACACAAAACTTCCACCACAAAATGGCCGGATGTTGGTGGGAACGGTAGGTGAGACGGGAGCGGAGGGAGTGTTCATTTGGTGCAACGGGCTGCGCCCAAGACCGTGGTCTGTGTTTGGGGACGGAATTCATGATTTTCATATCTGTGGACAGACATACCGGATGCTTCATGTCCGGATCCGGGAAATGACAACGTTTTGGACTCTATCTGTCTCTCTGTCTCACGGTCTCTTTCGTCCCGTTGCATTTTCTCTCGGCTGTAGCTGTGGCGACGGTTTCGGTGTCACATCGCTTGCGATGGGGTCGATTTTTCCATTTCAAGGGTTGACTTTTTACTTGTCCCGGTCTGTTGTTGTTGTTGCTGCTACTGCTGTAGCTCCGAGCCAGCTGTCAGACACAGAACGGATTTGTCTAACGAGGTACTAAATGGGTATAAAGTACCATGCTCCACCGGAAGGCTCTGGATTGCATTAGAGCCAAATGTGCATGCTTGCGAGTGGTCCGAGTGGTGTTTTGTGTCCGGCCGGCAGGGATTGTGGTGAAACAGCATGCAGCAAGGCTAATATTCTACCGGAGATTACACACATCGTTGCTGTTCAATTAGATGGATAAAAGTTGTTTGTAAAATGTGTGCCCGCACGTCGGTGAACAACGTTTCAAGGTAAGCGTAAATCAACGAGTGTGCGTCATAAAACTTTCACTACGCTCCGTGCAAATGATGGTGTGTACAAAGTCATTTCTAAAAAAAAACAAAACAAAGTACAAGCTCAACAAGTTTTGAACAGCAGTAGTACCGTGTTGATTCAATTATTCCACTAACGAGCTTTTTTGTTTCATAATGTATTTCAGTTGATGCAATCGTTTATTCAATATAATCGTGGCTCACGTTTGCGCTACAAGGCGTGGCCGCCAGCGAGACGCGAGCGAAAAGAAACAAACGAAACAACCGCACGGACAACAGTTCTAATTGAAACGGCGAAAGATCGGAAATGGAGACAGAATAACGTTAACGAACAACATTTTCCGTTTCGCGTTTGCGCTTCCCACTGGCAGCTTTAATGACTATGCTCGAAAAAGATTATCGCTTACGTGTGGGTCGCGGCACGGCGTAGCAGTGGGATGGAAGCAAGCGTCTTTGCATGATGTTTGATCCAGTCGGCCAATTACATGATACCATGCCTGCCATTTGCTAAAGAATGTGTGGAAAGCTTTCGCTACATTTGACTACGTTTCACCACATCAACACTCCCGTTCGGTGTTCTGTGTCGTGTGTTTGCTTTGTTTGATTTTGCTACAACAAAGTAGAAATGGTTTCGGAAGAAACCGGAAACCTGTTACGCTGGAGAGCGCTTTATAAATTAACGAAAATGACAAACGGGAGCAAAGCGGGCAGCATCCAGGAGGGGAGACGTTGGTGTCGCTCGGCATTGAATGTGTGTTGTGCAAACCGAAAAGCAGCTGGGGATGAGGAACGACTCTGCCAGCCAGCCAGCCATGTGCTGCAAGGAGAGAAGGAATCAAATTATGTTGGCACCACCGAGCGACCGACCGAATGCTTCAACTGGAGCGCAAGAATTGGAGCAGCGCCTCGCTAGAACAAACGACACAGCCTGGAGAATGGAAAGCCAAATTCCTAGAAGGGCGGTTGAATGAATGGCACACCACACTGTCTCATCTTCTCGCTCACCGGCGGCGTTCGCGTTGGGAACGCTCACACTTGCGCACGGTTCGGCAGATCGAAATTGTCCAATTTGGTATTCATCAAAGTCGAACATCACGCCCCACTGTCCTGTCCGCAAGTGCCGGGAAAGAGGTTGATCGTATGTCTTCTTTTTTCCTCTCCCACTGTTGGGCCCGTAGAAATCACCATCACCTTCCCGTTCGTGGCATCGTAGCCGAACATTTATCCGATTAAAATGCGCTTTCTCGAGTTTGTGCAGTGTGTGTGCGCGCGGTGTCCCATCCGTGCGGTGCGAAGCTTTGCAAGTGAAAAGCAAAATTTGATGCAATGAAAACGAATACGGAGGAAACAAAAAACGAAACAAAAAAAAAAAACAGATGAAAATAAAATAAAAAAAGAACGCGATCAAACCGGGCAGCGATGACGCATGCGAGAGAAAAGTAAGCGACTGGTACATCGTTATACCGGCCCGGAACGGGAAATGATGGCACAAGTCGACGTGGCGGAGTGGAAATGGATGGTGTGAACCACGGTTGGATTTTATTCCAGCATTCCCAGCTATGCAAGCTTCTCATATATCGCCAGCGCAACGGGAGTTTGGGGGGTGCAAAAATGGGATCTAATGCGATGATTGTGAGTCAAACGAATCGGTCGCCGGCACGTCCGAAGAACACAATCTTGTCATAAATCGGACACTTCCGTTTCGCCGGCAACCGATCCGTCGGCGTGTGTGTGTGCGCGCGATAGGACGGATTTTTTTACGAGACCCGGGTAAAACGAACACGATAATAAAATCCTTGCACCCTGGTTTTTTTTGGAGATCGTATTGGACATAGCTTTTGCCAGAAAGCTTGCCCAGGATGCTCACGAAATCGTACCAAGTTGCTGAGGGAGCAAAGCGTTTCCACGAAGATCGTCAAATAAAAACGGAACGTGAGGGCGAGGAAAAAATTGAATAATTTCCATAGAATGCAATGATGCATCTGGTGTATGTGTGACTGTGTGAGTGTGTGCGTGGGTGAGCTTATCGTTCTTGATTCCTTTTGCTCTCTCTCTATCTCTCTCTTCTCTCTCTCTCTTCTCTCTCTTTCTCTCTCTGCTTCTTCTGATTTCTATCTGAGCTTCCCAGTGGTGCCACTTGCGCGGATGGATAAATGCTGAATCGTGACGATAATTTGATTTGGATTATTGGATTGAAGTTGATTTAATAATATTATGTACCGATGACGCCATGGTGGATTCTTACCCCCCGCCTTTCCTGTCCTACTTCGTATTCCTGCAGCAAGTGTGATATTTTGTGTGACGTGCTTAGAAGTTTTGTCTGTTCCATTTCACATCGGTGTTTTTTTTGGGGAGTGCTTTGCGAAATAGCACGAGCTTTCGGACGGATAGAATTTTGCAACTAAATTCAATTCGATTCGACAGCTTGCCGGGCGCAATGTTTTTCGTGTGGACCTACACTCGTCGCTTGTTGATCTTTTTCACTCGAGGGGTGAGGGGAGGTGAGCTGAGGGTGTCATTCAACAATCTTGTACCGTTTGAATACTGGCCATGATTGGGTGACGATAGTTGATGCAAGTGTGCTTTCTTTGTAGACACAAATTGTGTGCCCGCTTTATGCAGAAACACAACCAATCGATTGACGCGCTGGATGTTGAACACTGGAAGTTTGTTAATTATTGGCCTACTATCTGAATACGCTGTAGTTCAGGGAATCGTTAAGATTGAATGCAAAAGTATACTTCACATGAAAAACACTTTAGGGATGCTTTTCATGCTTTCCTGGATGCACGATCGAAACGCAATAGGGTCAAATTTGTGGCTACGGAAAGCAGCTTACAGCGCACACCTGGGAAAGCTCAGTATCGACGAAACCCATAGCAAGTTGTTTCTCGCTTCGATCGATTGTATCGCAAGTACCAAAGTCCGAAGTAGTTTGCCCGCAAAGCGTGCTGCACTTGGCCCCAAGTGTTGGCACAATTTCCTCCCCTCCGCGCCGCAACCTTAGGAGTGCCGCTAAGTAAAGCATTTTGCATGTGAAGCACAAAACTGTTACAGGATTGAGTCATAATCCCTCGTCCTAAATCTGCTTCCTGGTTGGATTACGATGCTTAGCAGTTACGAATTTATGTGCGCACTTTTCCATCGATATTTCACTGCCTGGCGTTTCCCCGGCAGCCGGTATACCGGTGTGTTAGTGTGTGTGTGTGTGTGAGTTAGTGTTTGTGATGGACCGCTGCAGGGGTATGGCGATGGGAGAAATAAATTGAAATATCGAAACTCTGCTTAGTATCACTGGCATCGCGGGCGCTGGATCTACCGGGCGTGTACCGTCGATCAATCGTAACCGATTGGGAGAAAATGGGTAAACCGAATTTACGCTCCAGCCCTCACAGTGTGTGTGTGTGTGTGTGTAAGATGGATAGGAACTGATGCAGTGTGGAAGAACGGTTGATAAAAGTGTTGCATATTTATGGTTTACGGAGCTCGGGTGTGGTTTTTTTCTGTACCTCCCGTAACCGAAAGAAACGATTTTGATGTTGGTTGCCGCGACGGCTTGAATGCGTTACGCTTTTTTGAAGGTTTCTTTGCAACCCAAGCACACACACCACACACACGCTCACCATGGGCAGCCAACAATCTCGACGGATTGGTGGTTGTGGCAGTGGCAAAACAGATATCCTGCACGGGTTTTATCCGCTTTTTGCAAACAGGATCAACATAAATTTTGTGCAAACCTAGAATCGGACCGTTTGCAGGCGCAGCACGGTGCGCCGTGACGGCGGTATGCATGCAAAAATGTAAGATATTTGTTGAATTTGTTGAATGGGCACGGTAGCGCTTTTCAGCGCCAGCTTCTTGGAAGAGTTGAACTGTGGCGAAGGATTTATATGAGGTCCGCGCGCGTGATCTGCTATAAAAGAAGCCTGTCTCGTAATAAATGTGTAAAGGGGTGGAAAAAAAAGATGAATAAAGCTCCGTTCCATCGTTCGGTGAAGGCAGCATAGCGTTCTAGAAAGTGGCTCAATGTATTCGGTAAAAAGGTAACGATGTAATATATTGTATATAGGTCATCATTTCGTTAGAATCTGTCGAGATGTGAAGGTTTTTTGTTATTTTTTTGTATCGGCCTTGTTATGATGTTTGGTAATCTTTTTTTTTTGTTTTACATTATGCATCTTTGAAAAATCTCTTTTGCGTAATCTAAACGATGCCGAGGAAAAACGTGCTTAAAGCTATACGCAATCAAAAGAAAATTCTCACTTGTTGAGTGTGGCATGTAGAATGTGTCTTTTTAAATAAAAATTAATTTGATTTTGAACTCTATTCCTTTTCAATTATATTATATATTAATTATATTATATTTATTATTACATTATGTTCAAAGCAGCATACATCATCAATTTGATGAAAATTATAAATTCAGTTGAAAATTTCGAATGGACTATCATGAAATTGTTATTCCAGCAATGAACAAATTCTTGAAAAATACTATTATAATGAAAATCTCTTGTTAAATGTTAAAAATTAAACAAATTAAACTTATAAATGCTTACAAAAACTCATTCACAACATGTCCAAAAACGATGTCCTACTTTGAAATAAG
Source organism: Anopheles coluzzii (assembly GCF_943734685.1). Classification (NCBI taxonomy): domain Eukaryota; kingdom Metazoa; phylum Arthropoda; class Insecta; order Diptera; family Culicidae; genus Anopheles; species Anopheles coluzzii. The sequence goes on along the minus strand of NC_064670.1, from coordinate 39,325,835 downwards.
TCTCCTGAACACATCAGTTCATGTAAACACATCGCAAAAGTATTCAATAATTTAAACAAAATTTAAAGACCATTTTTCTCTAACCACTCACACCTGCCCAACCGTACACTACACCCACTTACTGCAAAGCTCCATATGCAAAGCACGTTGCGCCCATTAAAGGTGTGAGGTAGCTTCGTTTTAGCATACATATTTCGCTCATCCCGCGAAAACAACCGCGGCTGGTGCCTTTGGGCAAACGATGCGAATTACATTAGCAAAACTAGCGCTGGAGAAGTACAAAGGCAAACGGCTTACGTTAGCAAATCCTTACCGAAATAAAGCATAAAATTTTAATACACAGATTTCGACGATCTTCTTCACGCCGGGTGGTATGGTTCAGTTTAACTGCTACAGCGTATGTTGTGTGTATGTGTGGCTATGTGGTTAAAAAATAAAGATTTTCAAAATGAAAATGGAAAGAGTTGCGCCTTGTCCGGGGATGTGCTTTAGTTAGCCTGGTAAGGACAATACGGTGTGATAACAGTTTGCTGCTAGGGCGAGCAATCTGTACCGAGATGTATGCGTGTGCAAAACTGCCAGCCGGTATCTTTCAATTGCTACATTTACTTTGCAGGTAACCACATTTCATGCGCCGCGCAGAGATTTCACCAAAGAATCGTTGAAGCGCTGCAGCTCTTCCGTGGTATTTTACGCAAGACCAGCACTGTGGGGTGTTTTCATCCCGGGGACGTTGCATTGTACGTAAACATTTCACAAACCTCTCAGCCCGGAAGGAAGGCGCTCGGTTTGTGCTTTTGGTTCGTGCGTTCGTGCCACCGGCGGGCATTCATCTTTGCAACGGAGCCACCCTTTGGTGACGGTGAAGTAGCTGTGTCTGCGCTATTCTCTGTTACAGTTCAAGTCCAGCACCAACACAGTACGCCCACCGTGCAGATTCGCGAATGGAAGCTTTGTTACAGCACCGGAAGCGACTGGCTCAAACCCTTTCTGTCTAGGTAGCGCAGGCAAGCACAGCAAAGGCAAAGGAAGATAACATAAATAAAAAAAAGCTGCCAGCCACTCCAGGATGGTTCTGGTGGTTGAAGCTGTCGTCTTTCGATTGTCAATACATTTTGCCTACTGTAGCGTATGTTTGTGTGTATGTGCTAGTATCCCTGTGTTTAAAGGAAAACTGCTCCAACGCCGTAAGGACAGACGAACTCTTCTCGCCAGCGCTTTCATTCACTTACTTTTTGCATTCGTTCTACTGGCCTGGGTTGTCCTGCAGTTGGACGGACTGTAATAAACAAATCGATAAGAGAAGGATGCTACCGAGCTAGACACAAGCCCTAGTCGAGCGATTGTGGAAAGGTCAACCAACAGTAGCAATAGTTCGTTTGAAGGGATGTCGCTCGAACCGAAAGGAAGCTGCAAAGCAGTTCAAACAGTTTGCTACGGTTTACCGTTGACCCCGGGCATGACAAGCATCGCTACCTCTACCGTCACCCTCACTTTGACACCAAACCACCACGCGACAAATCCGGTTCGCGGTGACTTTATCTAAACCTGCTTCCCGGGTAAAAAAGTTATGACATTGCAACAAAGCTAGCTGGAAGAAAGAAAGAGAAAAAAAATCCGCTCAGCGCCAGAAATGTGTTGCTAAGATGCCAGGAACGTGCACTTTGTATGGCATCCGTGCTGGCTTGTGTGTATGAGCTCGTTCCATTGCTGTGTTCCGGTACATGCACGGTACCGTACGGGGGAACCATTCACTTCCGGAACTGCAAGTGTTTCAATTCTCTACACGATGTAGTGTTCAACTGTAACTACACAGTTTCGTTTTATTTCTATTTCTTTCTCTCTCTCTCTCTCTCTCTCTCTCTATCTCACTCTCTATCTCACTCTCTATCACATATACACACGCAAACACTTGTCTCCTCGTTTTCTGGTATATTTAAAAAGGACGACACACACACACACTTACCAAACACCGTCGTTGAAAATGGTTTCGAAAGGAATAAAAAGGATTTGAAACATTAGCTTTTATGCACCCGTACAGAGTCATTCAATTTTCCACCTCGGCTGCTTGGGTCCGGATGTGGTTAGTTGATTTCGGGACCATTTTCCTTTCCGCTTTCAATTTTGCATCGTACGGGGAAAGTGGTGTGCAGCCAGTAGGTAGTAATGCCGTCGAATGGCGATTATGTAAGGATAGTCACGGCGCACCACTCAAGACGTGGCTGGAAGCAAATGCCGGAGTGAAAAAAGACAAACATGAAACTGCTAAGAAAATCGAAACCACCACTTAACCGGAGGCACACTACACAATTTGACCTTGCCATAAACAGCGCGTTGATAGAAAATAACAGTTTAGTTCAGCCCAAATTTACTGCTGCAACCGCTTACACAGTGGTGGTGGTTGACAGTTGAACGGCGCCCTTTTGTGTAGCGTTGGAAATTCCAATTTTCCACCCGCCGCTATATGGTTAATTTTTCAATCAGCAGCTGATGAATAGACTATGCTTAAGCGAAGCAAATTATCCGACAGCATCCCGAACTCGGGTGAATGGTGGACGATTTATGCATACGAATTTCCATTAATTGCGCTACGAAGTGCAGCGTCAAACGAGCATTATCACTAAGATGCGATACCGGGGATAGGACCGTGCTGTGTCGAATGCAATTTCATTCAAAACACTCAACATTCGCGTAACCTCTATTAGAATCACATTACGGATGCAAATTGAATTTTGTGCCGTAGGTGAGAGTAATTTCCGTGTCCGGAGGGAGGGAAAGGGAGTCGTTTGAATTCGTGCAAATTAGAAGAAACTCAATTGCGTTCGATAAGATGTTAATGTTCGTGTAAAGTAATTCCAGCCTGATATGTTTATTCATTGGATCTTTTGCTACATGATTGTAGTAGCAAAAGTGCAGAGGAAGTATTTGCCGTGGGTTCAAAATCATTTGAATTGTGAGTCTTTCTATTTCTGGAACAGAACTGTTTGAAAGACATCTGGTTTTATGGTAACATATCTGGGTTATCAACGAAGCTGAACAATACATGAAGTAGTGTTTGTGGCATTTGTATTTCCTTAGTGATACTTTTAATTACGCAATTCCATTTTTTGTATTTGATGCATTATTCAGTTTATTTCATGTTTATATCTCTCTCACTCATGGGTTTATATTGCCAGATGCTAGATGTTTTGAACACACTTAGATACCTTATCAAATAAACCTAAAGATAAAAACTATATTTCTTTTACTCCCCGTTTCGGTCTAGCTCTTAACTCAAACTTGTTCGTCTCAGACACTCCAACTGTTACGATTGAATTTACACAACACTAGTGTCAAATAATACTTTATAATATGAAGTAAAGCTTGCATATTGTGTAAGTTTTTTCTTTTACTAGTTAATTTGGTCAGGTTACAGGACTGCGCTAATACATTTCACAGATCCCCTTTACTTTTAAGAATACGCCAAAATTAATGGCCTCGAAACCGTACGATCCCGACGATGCCGGTCTGGTGGTACAGTCATCAACTCGTACGACTTAACAACATGCCCGTCATGGATTCTAGCCCCGAATATACCGTGCCCCATACGTAGGACCGACTATCCTGCTACGGTAACAAAAAGTTACTGAAAACCAAGCCCACTTCACTAGTGGGTACAGGCAGGCCTTGACCGGTAGCGGTTGTTGTGCCAAAAGAAGAACTTATGACGATCCCTTAAGATACCAACAATTAAAACAAAACCTATACTAGTCCTGACACCATACATTACATATTCTGGATCAAGAACTGAATCTGATGCTGAATATATACTGGTCCTGGAACCGATCATAAACCCATAAAGGTCCTGGAACCAATACTGGTCAAAGCAATCCACAACTGATCATGAAACCAAACCGACCATGGCACTAATCTTGATCACATACCGGTCCTGTAATCAATCATGAACTCATACTGGTTCTGAAACCTATCATGAACACTCACCGGTCCTGGAACTAATCATGAACCCACACTGGTAATGGAACCAATCATGAACCAATACCTGCCCTGGAATCGATCATGAGCCCATACTTGCACTGAAACCTATCATGAACCCACCCCGGTCTTCAAACCTTTCATGAACCCATACTTGTCCTTGAACCAATCATGTACCCATATCGGTCTTGCAACCTGTAATGAACCCACATCTGCCATGGAACCTATCATAAACCCTTGAGGGTGCTTGAACCCATCATGAACCCCTACCGGTGATGGAACTGATGCTAAACCCATACCGAACCCGGAACTTATACTAAACTCATACCTGCCCTGAAACCGCTCATGAATCCATGTCGGTCCTGGAACTGATAGTAAACCCAAACTCGACCTGGAACTGATACTGAACCAATATCGGTCTTGTAACCGATCATGAAACCATACCGATCCAGAAAAAACTACAGATTTCATATATTTCCCTGAACAGTACATATAACTGTTCCGTATTCGGATTCATAACTATACTTGAACCGATACAATTTCATTTTCAGTCGACAAACCATACTCGGTAGTAAATGTGTAGCGTAAGAATAATTTAGGAACTAAGCGTTGGAAATAGCGTAGGAAATTTAGTAGAATTTGTATAGTGATTTGCCTTGAGTTCTAGAATGACCCACCAATATTTTCGTGGCATTTTCATTACAATGTGAATTATATTAAAGTATACGACAAGCTCATGAAACTATTTCAGTATGAAATAATATAGAATATAGTTCATACATGTAAAATTTTACAAAACTGTACCATAACCCCGATGTATCCAGCCCAACATGAGTATCACCTACGCATGAAGCTTTATTGTGAACTTTCCTATTATTTTTCGCGATTGAACTGAATTGAGTTGGTACCAGGTCAAACAAATTCTGCATTATTTCACACAAACTCACACGAGCAAAAGCCATTGTTGCGACAAGTTTCTCTCATAAACTCAATTTATTGTAAAATTCAAGCGTGTTATAAAATGCATTGAACTGTTTACTGGATGGTAGAGATGAGGGAGTGTTTCATTCGTGCATCTGTCGGTAACCTTGTATTGTCAGTCAGCTTCAAGTGAGTGTGTGTATGTGTAGCGAGCGTTAAATCGAAACGTTCATCTTCTTCCACGTCAAGCTGCTGTGCCATGCTGTGGTGGGTTACATTTTTCCCCGTTTTCCGGCCCGCCCCGGTTTTGCTCGAGCAACTCGGGCTCGACGCGCACGGCGATGACGACACGTTGACGAAATTTAGTAATACTCTCTTAAGGCAGCCCAGCTTCTTCGCCCGTCCATCATCGTCCGTCGGACCGATCCAACGGGCGGGCCGCCAACCGCCGAGGTTTGACAATCAGTCACCGGGAGTCGAAAGAAGGACGACCGCTCTCATGTGGCCCGTATCAAATTGTGCGAACCCGGTGCTTTGAAGTGAGACAAAAGGCAGCAGGACGGCACTCGACGGAGCAGGTAAGCGAAGCGAAGAGAGGTCCTTAAATTTAACAACCTTTCGAGATTCGCGATCCCTCCCGTCCGCTGGGCTGGGTCCTTTTTCTTTCGGGCGCAACCCGATTTGAGCCGCGTACGAGCACATTAATCTTCTTCAGCGTGGCCAACGTTGCCGAGGAAAACAGGGGAGTGGGGGGGGGGGGGGGGGGGCTGCAGCAGCGTGTAGAGTGTGTAGCTGACACAGGTTTCACTGCAATCCCTCGTTACATCGTGCATTCGGGTTGCCACGGGTCTCGGAGAAAAGCTACCTCCGCACCCATCAGCGTCACAGTTCCCGTGTTCCGTTTCAACGATCCCTGACTGATGTCCTTTTTTCAAGGGGTCCCAGTAGGGTCGGACGCCCGGTGACAGGCGGTGGGTGTAGGGAACGAAGCCTGGCTGAGAGAAATGTAAAACTCGCATTCGGTGAAAGAAAAGCCTGGGTGCAAGTTAAGAAACAGGTCGCCTTTTAGTGGTGCCCGAAAAGTACCCCAAAAGGGAAAGATAAAAGTGTCACATTTGCTGATAGTTACATAATTCATGGCGTATGGTTTGGGGGGTGGTCCTCGCCAAAGCTCACTTTTTAAGCATTTATATATGTATGTGAACGTGCGTGTGTGTGTAAAGTTGTTAGTAAATCTCCGGAATTGGTTCAGTTGACATCGTCCCATTTCATTTATTTCACATTTCGTTGCACGCCCATCATGCCTCGCTCGTTTCATCAGAAGGTTGAAGGTTTCGTATCGATTTTGTGACAGTTCCAAGAAAGCCAATGCCAAATTGTACCTGCGAATGTTTCATTTCGGCCCACTATCTTTCTTGTCAAGCCACTTAGTAACGAAGAATTCACAAGAAATGGGGAAAAATGTTTAATAAGAAATAATGATTTGTATGACAAAATTTCAAAGAAAATGTCATTCTCTTTAGTTATTAAGTCATGAATCGCCATTAGCTTGCCCGATTATGATATTTGTGCCAAATAAGTACAAATTTGATATTTTCGTTTTGATGATATTTTTACAATTGTAATTTGTAATAATAAACGTCTGGTAGCTTGAAGCGTTGGATTTAGTAACCAATGACCTTCAATTAACTCTGATTAAATAGCTATATTATTTTCAATCATGACACTAAAATAACCGTTTTGCATGATTGCTTTGGACAGTATTTCACTCAAAATACAATAAATTAGATGAGCCAAGGACGCCATAGTGACTTATGTTGAGCAAGACTTAATGTCGCTTCGCAAAGCGCTACTACAAAGTGTGCTGATGCACTGGTAACACGTGTAACACGAGCAAAACGTCTACCGGCAAATAGTATGCAGCACATTTTTCAAAATTACACCATTTTCAAGTTAACACTCTAACACCACCACTACTGTCGCCGGTGTAATCTGTGCATCGTACATCTACAGTAGCATTTCAACGCCTTCTTGGAGGTCAAATACTGGCAGACTTGGAAGTGGAACCGGAACCGGAAAAACAAAGTGACCGAGGGTAGGGAAAATATTTTGCCCAACTGTAGTCGACCAACTCGAGCGGCAGCCCGAGACCACACAATGCACCGGCACTGGACAAATGTGGAGTTTTATTGGTAGGAATACATTCATCTAACAAACCGCGCTCACTTCTTCTAGGTCGGCACAGGCGGCTGCCTGGGAAGCAAGCTGGCGTCATTCGCTACCCGTTGAGTGTGCACGAGTGTGTGTGTGTTGATGTGTGTGAAAAACACTAAACAGTCATTTATATGCATGAAATATGTAGCATTGTCGTATAAAAATGTAGAAAAAATATCTTCACCATCGTAAAACTGCCTTCTCTGCAAGGCGATGTACTTGCTTACAAAGCCCTCATTCACAACCCACACACATACACACACACATGCACACACTCACACACTTCATAGGACACATACATACGCTCACATAAATTGCATACAGCAGCAGCTTTACCATACGGAAAAGCCACTCCTCTTCCCATACGCTTTGGAAACCGAGCAAGTGCCGTTGGAAAGGCTTTCCCTTCTAATATTGCTCTACTCCTGGTGGGACAATTTCCAGCGCTACCAACCAACGCGCTAGCAAAAGCCTCCCCAAAATACGCATGAAAATGAAGATGACATAAAATTGCACGTTAAGTTAGGGAGTGTGTATCTCACAACAGATCGACGAAACCAACAACATCCCCGGGTCCCCGTATGGTGAATCCGGCTGTGATGGGCGATGACGGCTCGAAAGTACCAAATTATTCAGCCCTTCGGTAAAGGGTGTTTGGTTTATTTTCTCTTTTCGTTTTTTTTCTTTCACTTGAACAGATCTTACTTTGCTGTACATTATTTTTGCCCTCATCCTCCGTTCAGCCGGAGCTAGTTCATTAGATGTACCACCAATGCAGAGCGAATGGTTGGGTGCAAAACGAGGAAAGCTATTTGGCTGCACAATAAAATCGACATTAGAATAAACCGAAGCACAGCGGTGGTGCCAGCAGCAGCAGTAGCAGCTGTAGAAAGTACTGCCTTTATGTATTACAATACGGGTGGTATTGCTATTTTTTTTGCACAGGCTTTTCTTTCAGCAACTGCTGTGAATCGCATATGGCGAGGAATGCATAGCAAATGAAAAGAAGCTCGGTAAGAAACGCACCCCATTCATGGCGCATGGGTCAGTTTTTTTTTCGCATGTCTGTCCTTCTCCGGTGCGAACAGTTGGCAGCCTTTCAAGCGTCACGTCACTTACAAGTGATATCGTTGGTCATTTTGAAATATCTTTTCAGCATTCATCATATTGCGTTGCTTCTTGCTGGTTCGCCCCGATCTCGCCCCAGCATGAAGCCAAACAGCTCCGCAACAAAAAAAGGCGGCTAGGGGCATGATACAAACAAAAAGTGCCCCGTAATGCGGTGGTCAGTTTGAAGAGGGTACGCTGGGCTTGGGATATCGGGTTTGTGAGGCTCTAAAAACGGAAGTAGAAAAAAAAGTACAACAACTAGCCGAGCCGTGGGTCAGTTTTATGGACTCTTCGACTGTATTATTTGCGCTTGAATAAAACATCGGCGTAAAGCTGCAGCGCTGCGGTAGTATTTTCGGCAGCGCTTACCGGGTGAATTGTTCAATCGAATTTCATTTCCGCCCAGTTGGGATTGTATTGCGAAGAAGAATGGGACAGTATAATGATACGTCAAGTCAATGATGAGTTCCTTGTAAATATGACAACTTTAAGGGTGTAAATAAAGCGGAAGATTATGGGGAGGCTCTTACTGTTAGGTCCGGGGGCAGTGCACGTTAACCCATTAGAGCTCATGGTATGTTTCGTATAAAAAATCACTTAGTCTACAAATCTGAGTTCCTATCGCAGTAAAATGACATTTGATTAGTAGATATTTGATACGATATTATTTAAGAGTTCAATAATCCTTCGATGTATTTTTATGTTGTACATTTTGTACATAAGTATTTCGAGGTTATTAAGTTCAAACTTACATCCTCTTAGAGACTACAAAGTAAACTGTAGGGCACTTTTCTTACACTGTAGCTTTAAAATGTATCGAAAAAATATGAAAAGTATCAGTGGTAAGAAATGCTGTCTCAAACATTGTGAACGTTTTTTTTAATCCTGCTCCACAAATCACCGATAACAATTCAACGGCAAAACTTGTTGAGAACGACCATCTTCAAAATGGGACAACCCCAAATTTGAAGGCAATGCAAGAAAGTGTTCGGTATTTTTTTCCGTCCTACTACAAAACAGACAATACAAGCTTACGATGGTTCATTGCTCCTGCTCAGCAAATATGCGTCCTTCGGGGGCCCTTGCATCGTCTTTCCTCAAAAAAGCAAACACAGGGGAGCGAATGAACGAGAAGAGGTAAAAATAAAACGCTCTGTCCGGTACACATGTACCGTGAGCGAATGGTCGAGGTGTGCAGTAGTTTGTTTGCGTTATTCAAAAAGCTGTTTGTTTGTCTGTTTGTTTGATTCTTTCTTTTTTTTTTTTATTCACTCTTTGTATATGTGCTTTGGAAGGGCGAAAAGCTTTCGCCTTGAGTGCAATCAAGCGCTGCATGGAACGGCACGAAACCGAGTGCCAGAATGGAAACGGTACGATGAAAAATTCAATATTCTCACTTGCTTCACACGCCCAGCGGTCGCGTTATGCCACATCGGGTTTTGTTGAAGCTGACAGAGTGAGATATGCCGGCATGGTTCGGACAGGCGGAGGTGATTGTAATTTTCGTGTTGCGGTAGGGCTGGGTGAGCAGGAGAGAGCGGAATGGCAATGGCAACGGGAACAATATAATAATGTAAGTTTTTGCTGTGTGCTGTGTGGGGCCAGGAGTGAGGGAGTGAAAAGCGTGGGAAAAGCTTCCACGATGGTATAATATTGCTTCCGTTTGGAAGGAGTACCGAAAGAAGAAGGGAAAAAACACACAGAAGGTTTATACATTTTTTGCATTTACATTTCTATTTCCGTCATCCCGGTGGTTGATATGTTGGTTAATGGTGATGACGGTTTTATTTTTAATTTCTGAAAAGTGAAGCTTGTTTTTTTGAAGCTTTAATCCTCAGGAGAACGCAAGGACGCAGATAATTACAATTGCAGCATAATTTAATGTAATGTATTTGTTTTTGTTTGTATGTTGGTAGTGAGCTTGACAAAAATGGTGTTGATTTGTTTTTTTTGTAGCTTACTTAAATAAAGAATAAAAACACTGTTATTATACAACATACCAGCAACACAAAGCATTCGACTTCACACATAAAAACAGCAAGTGGGGGGCAAAACAACTTTTGTTTTACGTGCATACCATTCACAAAGCTTCGGACAGAGCTAAAAACACCGACAGAGAATAGCGAACGCTGGTGAATGGGACGGTTTGTGCTTTTGTTAGCCAGTATCGTTCTACTTTTCACGTGTATGGACGTGTTTTTACCCTGCTCGTTCCCTGTTTCCAAGGACGCACGATCGTCTGTCTTGCGATTCGTCAGCAATCAGTACGAATGAGATGTTGTTCTCCGATGCAGCGATGTATTTTGCGTTGCAAAACCGGCATCGTCTGTAAAAACACGCTCCTATCGCAATGTGCAGCGTGCAATCATCTTACCCCGAACCACGCGAGATTAATCGAGATGCAAGATACAGCAGCAGAGGCCGGAAAAAATAAACTTTCATCCTCCCACACTCGGTGGGCACGTGTAGAAAGTGAATGGTACGGTACACAACGCTTTCCCGACTTTGACATCCCAGGCGATACTTTTTAATGCACACGGAAGCAGAGAAGCACAGAAACGAACGAAACTGGCAGGCACAATATACTAGAAGGCACTACAGTCGTCAGGAAGCTTGCGTGCCTGCATACGGAAGCAGGCGTACGGGGACAGAATACGTAGAGCGTATTTGAGTGTCATCTGCGCCGGTTTGGTAATCGCTGGCACAGGCAGACCGCTCCAGGGAGATAGATTGTGCGATAGTGTGTAGGTTGGCGACACGGCAGCCTGCATCGGATCGGTGGGGAAGTGGGCCGCTAGAGTGACAGCAGGGGTAGTTGAACGGTGGTGAAGCAAATTTAGAAATCGCTTCACTTTACCAGACCGTCGAACGAACGAAGGATTCCTACGCCCCCGGGGTTGGGTGGCCGGGGCGTTAATACCGAAAAGGATTCTAATTTAATCAGAGTAATGAATTCCATTTTTGTGCCGTGCCATTTTTCTAGCCCCGTGGTTGAAACCCACCCGATGACGACGACGACGACGATGCTCGGGCGCATAGTCGTGGAAGATAGCTCCCGGTGGTTTCTACCGGAGCTCGAGAGCACAAACGTTTAATTAACATTATTGCGCCCCGGTGTTATTTTCCGAACTGCGCGCAACGGAATGAGCTGTTTATACGGGAATGGATTTTCTATGAGTGGGAAGGGTGTGGCGCGTTGGCGGTGGGTGGACGGCCACACCGAGTGGATGCAATGGCTCGAACTAGTTTTGCCAAGTGTGCCGAGAGTGGAAAATGATGGTAAACGACGCTTTTGCCCCTCGGGAAGGGGGAAGCGACAGAGTTAGAAAAGGAGAAGGAAAGAGAGGGAATGAGAAAGATGCACGGGAGCGTACGGTTTGGGGCTGTCTTGCCTTTGATAGCTTGTGGCTTTTACCGGTATGTGAAGGCCGGATTTTCCGGGTGAAATTCCTTTGCGCGGGAGGACGGAGAATTTCCGCGCTTCTGTGGCCTATTTCGCTTCCCCGCCCCGGCGGCCGGTGGACTGCTACCTCCGGCTTATCGCTTGCACCGGTGGGATTGTGCTTTTACCGCTCCCGTTTTGTGCCAAAGTATTCCGGTGTTTGCGGATGAGTGTGAAGGTGAAATTAAAGCAAATGTGAAATAAAGACAGTGAGAAAGACAGAGAGGGAGAAAATAATCGCCTTTGCCAGCGTCCACAGCTGAAATGAAAGTAATGCTCGGTGACGCAAATTGTGGAAGGTATGTTGAGGTAAAAAGTTTTCCCTTCTTGGCCTCGAGTTTCAATTCCACCGCGATCGGTGAATGCGGCCACCGGCACAAGGCAACGGGCTGCCCGAGTGCGGTCAATTTCGCTCCGAGAGATGATAATCAATTTTCTAATTTACAATCAATAAACTGCCGAGCGTGGGCGCATGAAGTGGAGTTTAAATGAGCAGCCAGCTGCGTGCGGCTGCTGTTGCGGCGGCTGTCCGCGCAGGAAAGGGGCAGGAGCACTGATATTAAATATTTTCGGCTCGGGGAAATAGCTAATTTCGTTAATCAGGTGAGCTTAGATTTGATCAGAGTTCATTATTAGATTGGGCAAAAATAGCACCGCCCGTGCAAGGGGTGCAGATGCTTTTGGTTTAATTACAGATATTGCACGAAGCTGCACCCGGCTATCTTACACAAAAATACACAGCATAGATATAATATACGATGTTTTATTTCGATCTTTTCAAAAAATGTTTTCCGCAACTGTGAAAGTGATTCCCACTTTGAATGGTAAAGTACACTTGGTGCCGAACACAGTGAATCAAGTGGTCTTAGTTTCTTTACGCGGGAAATTTGAGCACCCGCCAGATTGTCGATGAAGTGGTAGTTTGAAATATTAATTCCTCCTCCGATCCACGTTCACCCGGATCCAGCGTTCCTCAAGCACCACGTACCAGCGGGTGCAACACTTCAAAGTATCAATGATGGTTCCGAGCTTCGGTTCGCACATTTCAAAAAGAATAATCTCCACTTGTTCGTGCTTCTACGTTTTTGGCCAACTGACACTTGACGAAGGTGCTTGGGTAGCGCAGCGCTCAATCTCACGAAAGCTCACGTTCAACGACCCGTTGGATTCGGATGGTGGGCACCATTCAGTCACGCAAATTTCGAACCGTTCGGCTACAAGTGACTTTAATGACTTTGGCTGGCGGGACTCATTAGGGGAAATAATTACTTTAATAGATTGAAAAGGTAATTGACTTAAAATTATCAGCCAGACACGCGGAGGTGCTCTCGATGTAAGCGAGCGTGTTTGAGGAGAGCGTGCACTTGCTTACACTGTCACCCAGGGAGTGGTTGGTTTGATGTTAGATATTGACGAGATATTGCAGAGCTAATTTTATATTTACTGTAAGTATCTCGTTGCTGTATTGCCTTCTTACAGTTAAGGAGTAGAATATGTTTTAATTGATGACCCTATACTGTTCTATGTAAACAAACTCTTAATTAGTTGTCAAACAAAGTTAGTAACCGTAAAACTACTGTTATTATTTAATCATTTTTTGTATTAGTTATGGTTTTCCTCTAGTGCATCATCCTGTTTTAAACTACTAGAAAACGGTAGGAGACAGGATGAGCAAGCAAAATAAATGGTACTCAACGGAGTTACCCGCGGTTGGGCTACTTGTTACAGTCATGAAATTATAGATTACATGGTCAGGTGCAAAATGAAGTTCGCTTCGAAAGCGGACCGAAAAGGACGGCCAAAACAGTATGTACACTGTTTTCTGGCTGTCATAAAATGCTTTCGATTTTATGTTGCTTTACCTGTTGCGTAGATGCGTTTTATAAATGTGTTAATCGTGAACGATTGCTGTTAATTCTGTGCAGTTCTTGTAGAATATTAAAAAAATAACAAAAAATTGTTAAAAAGCATTTTATTAGAATAAAACTTTATGAAATATGCACACCTCGATGGAGCTTAATATGTTTTTTCCAGTGCGTTTTGACAAGAAAGTTTGTTATTTATCACCAATTTTTACTTGATCAACATTTTCATGCCGATAAATTAAGCAAATTTCCCTGCCCCTATAGGTAAAAGTTTTGATGCATTACACGAAACGACCAATTTTTCATTTGAAAATTGCGCCGTCCTTCCGGTGACTTTTCGTTTCATCGGTCGAGTGGTGGTACTGGTTCTAAACGTGCTTGGTCAGCAAGGGTCGCTGCTGGCGAGTGAGTGAGTGACTCGGCAAACGACAGGCTATAAATTTATTAATTGAATTGAGGTACCCGTTGTGGTTATTAATATTTTATAGTTCATTTAAAATGCTCTGCAGTATATTTCCAGCGCCAACCAAACCGCAACACGAGAGCTTATGAATTTTCGCCAGATGGGAGGGTCGGACGGGATTGGGACGGGGCTTGGAACAAGGTTACAGTTCGTGATGCTTGTCTAGGCGTAAGGGCGCTGGGTCTGACGCTGGTGGAGCAATTACGCCACGACCAGTGAACAAGTTTAGTTATGCTAAATTGAACAGCTGGTGGTACAATTTGTGTTAAATTTTGGTTGTTTCGTACAATCAGGAGCTTCATTATTATTGCTTAATTTTATTGTTTTAAACAGATAATTTATAAAGGATTATAATCATCAGAAGTGCGTATTTTCTATGAACAAACGATGGATCATGTGCGTATAACTGTATATGTATATGTATGCCTCCTTTTCTTACAACATTCGTCCGTCTTGAATGATATGCGTGATGAAACGTCTCGCAGCGATAATGCGGGTTGCATGTGCATGACTAACAACATGTCACTTTTTACAGCATTTTACGATGTGAAATGTCCTTTCGTTTATGAACCGACCTATCATGATGCGTCGTAAAAGGAGCGGTGCAAAACTTGATCAAAGTTTCAGTGACCCGGTGGGATGGTTGCGCATAAATGGTACGGCGGAGTGAGGGAATGAAAAACAGCGAAAGAGCGCGAGGGGAGCGAGAGAGAAGAACGCAACCGAGACAGAAAGGGTGTTGGAAAAGTGTTGGACGAGTCATATCGTCAAGGGTATAAGTAATTTAGGGAGATTTTTACTGATATTCTTGGGGATTGCGTGTGTAGCGAGTTCTACGCTCGTTTGTGACCCTTGCCTCGGGTATATGTGTTGTTATGTGTATGTGTGTGTTAGTGTGTGTGTGTGTTTCCATTTTGCCCGTTTTATGGCGTTGACTGTTGTTTGACGGAGGACGATAAACAAAACCATCTGGCTGTAAAACACTAAATGAAAATCTGTTCGGTGTGATTGCCAGAGATTATTTAATTTACCGTAGTGCAAAAGGGTGCGCGCGAAGCGACATGTAGTGGCACTGAAGAAATTATTCATTTTGATGGTGCTGAAAGCTTTAATGTGGAGCCTTTAAATTTTCTTAAGACGTGTTTTGAAGAAAATCGTTAAAGCCGTTCGTTCAAAGTTACGTTCATCTTGGTGTATATTTTGTTTAAGCCTTTTAAATCGATTTTTTGATGAATTATGCCAAAGTTTTATGTTTGATAAGAATATTATAATTTAAACGAATTCGTGTTTTGTAATTTATTCGCTCCATCTTTAATGAGGAGGTTTACTTAAGCAAGCTTACTATATTTTCAAAACGAACGTAAAATATAAGCTTTTTAAAAGTTCGTTTCGTTTCAATTTGTTTCATACTACAGAGTCAATAATATTATTTAAGAACAATTGCTTTTGTAATAAAGCATACTCTCAGTAACATACGACACACATTGACCTATTCGTTTTACATGGAAACGGAGCAATCTGGAATCTTATTGAGGTAGCTACTGCTGGAGCATAAAAAAATGACTATCACATCAATTTCTAGCGCACGCTGGCAGCCTGAGATGGCTAGGATGAAGAAATGAAAGAAATTTCCTCGATTAGACGCGCACTGCTGCTGACAGATGTTCTCAATTTCAGAAGTTATCACGGCTCGATCGATTTGCTAGCCGCTGGAACTGGAGAGAGAAAATAAATTGTCCTGGCACGACTGACACGTGGCAGCGCTGTCTCCTGGGACGGAGCAAAATTGCCTCAGTAGCGAACTTTAAACGTTTGTCGTTAAGCCAGTGTACGAAAATTATGTGGCTGAATTGAACTCATGCCATTGGCTATTTCTCATCGTCAAGCTAGCTGAATTGCTTTTCAGTGAAGGGATTTCATTCGGAAAATGTTCAACAGGAATCGTGTTGCCATTGTTGATGGAACCGTTGAAATGTTTGCGATTTAACACTGATATTTTTTAATGAAAACCATAAAGCAAATATGTAATACCTTTAAGTAGATAAAACGGCTTTTATATGGATTTTATAAAACATTAAAACTGTAAGAATCATTGGCATTTTTGAGAAAAAAAAATCGCCAAATTCAAACCGCAACATCTATTTGCAACGTAATCGTTCTGTTTTGAATGGATGACTACTTAGAAAAAACATACTTTAGTTTTTCGTTTAGTTCGTTTACTCCACATTTGTGACAACGTTCGATTGTAGCAGCTGTACTCAGAACAGGAACACAAACGATTTTTTTGTTTTTGTCATACTTTCAAATGTCACGTAATAACTATTGCAAAAATGGTGAATGGAATAGAATAGAAAAAAAACAACTCGGTAAAAGTCATTTATCAAAGGCGTGAATGCAAAATGTTCATTCGTCCGGAATCAGCATACTTCAGAAAGAGGAGTGCTGAAATAAAAACTTTTCGATCCATAAATTTGCTATTCTATGAAACGGTAAAAGGTTTGAATTCATGTTTCTTATATGATGTGATTTTCTTTTTTACAAATCGTTAGCCTTTGTCCGTATGAATTGGTGACAGACTGGATCTATAGATAAAACATACAGCTGAATTATTTTTCATGTTTCCGTTTTATGAATATTTGTTATCAAAAAGTTGTATATTTTATAACTGTTGGTGTATGAGAAGAGCTTTGTACTGTTTCTGTGAGGTTAAAATAATCAAGACAAAAAAGCTAGTACTGTAATGGAGAAGCCTGGTGTTTCAAGCACAATTATTTGTATGGAGACGCCTAGCCATTCACATCATAAGATTCATGTTTCCTTACTTTTACAGTGTTAACAACCGCTGCGTCGTATGTTTCCATGAAACAATGTTTTTCTCATGCTTCCATTTTGTATCTGCTACTCAATGATTTACTGCAGAACGAATGAGGGAGTAAACAATGAACAAGAACGGCATATGGTACAGCGCTTGCCGTAATGAAACAAACGAGCAAAAACAATTGTCTTGCCGCCCGCTTGCTACCTTTGTGCATACTCACTTATTGTACTGTGACATCACACTGTGTTAAAAAGTGAGTAACTCAATTTAATTTGACTATTTTTTTCTAATAATTAAAAAGTTGCATTATTTAACAGTTTTGAGCAGCACATATGAGGAATTCGTTCCTTCATTTTTAAATTGCGCTGTTAATCTTTTAAATGTGATAAAATTACAATATAAATAATTTAAAGGTGGAATTTTGTAATTTAAAGGTAGAAGATTTGAAATAAATTCATGTAATTTCAATTCAGGAAAAACAATCTTCAAATCTTTAACTGAATGCTCCAAAATATTACAAATAATCAAAATAGTAATTCTGATGCACTTCTAATACTATAGTTATAGTAATTCTAATACTGTGAAAAATATTCAGTATAATGTCAATAAAATATTTTAATAATCTTTAAAACATTCAACAATAAAAGCACAAGCCAATATGATTTTGGATTTTATTAACATTTTGTATCAAATTAGTGACAAACTATTGAAATGCACTGAATGTTGAAGCTTATGTTTAACAAGTTACCCAAACGTGTTAATAATACAACAAACACTGTAAACCTTGTTGTGGCAAGGAAAATCAAACAGACTAATGAAATATTAAAATAAAGCTTGTTATCTATGCTGATTACAATAACAGCAAGTATAATGTAGTTTGCTGATCTCCCTCCCTTTTTCTACCGCATGATAAAATATTAATTTATGCAATGTCTGCTAGTTACTCACTTTCGCAATAAAACGCACCCCAACATAAGGAACACAGCATATTAATAATCTTGATCTCCAACTATCTGCTCTACTAGACTTCCCGTGTCAAATACATACACTACCTGCTATGAGCCCCAAGAGAAGAAAACCTTCTTGCAACATATTTGGGACTGGTGTGACGGTGGTAGTAAATTTTAGTGTCCATAGTAATAACCAGCTTCGGCAACAGTGGCAGCACAACGCTACGCACCATAGCGAGCATACTTTCCGCACCTGTGAACCCAAATGCAAACCACTCGTAGCATCGTGTGTACAGGTGAAAATAATGCCTTCCATCCATAGCACGCGTTCTGGGCAGCGCATGACAGCAGTCATTCGTCATTGGCGGTCTGGCAAAAAGGGACGCAAATGATACTTAAGTATCTCATGGCCCTAATGAAATGATGAAAATTTGCGGCGAGCTAGCCACCATTGAGCATTGCGGTACGCTGGAAAAAAGGTCACCATAAACATGGGTAACACACCTGTTGTTTTGTTTTAATTTCCCGTAGCTTAAACGGAGAAATACTTAACAAAGTAGAAGCAAATGAAATTCTTCTATGCAGAAGCATCGGCGCAAGAAGAGCAGGACCGGAATAAATGTCATCTGGTTTTCCTGTTAGCTCCTTTTGCAAGTAAAAGCTTGAGAGGAGTAGTCGTGACGGCTCACTGTCACACGGTTGGTCACGCAGATTGTTATTACGTTTCGGATCCGGCGGTACTTTGCAGCTGAGATCCATTACACCGGTCCCGGGGTGGATCAGAAGTCCCGGTTCCGGTGACCGCGCTTCTTGAGCTATAAAATCTAGCAAAGTTTATTTCAGGCGAAAAGTTTTGCTCTGGTTTGGACGACAGTGCCACTTCTAGTTGGCTATTATCGTCCGCACTGCCCTCGAGCGTAATAATAGGATTATACACAGCCCTGCAGACGCCATCAGCAAAAGCCAGGGCGGGTATGACTCTCGCTTAGCAGAAGATGCGGATTTCACTGCTGTTTTCTTCCGTCTTTTGTGTACCGTTCCTCAATGGGGACGGGTATGGCTGTTTGGAAGAAAGATTCCTTTCCTGCCGGAGTGAAGTACGGGAAAAACCACAAATCCGGACGCGGTATTGGGCGGATACACCGACGTCGACGACGACGACGACGTCGCCACTAGCAAGAGTGAGCTAATGTTTCAGAAAAGGATTATGACAGCTTTCGTCCACTTGGATGCCGCTTTGCAACCGGCACTTTACAGAGCATGTCTTGAGGTCCGAAGTGTCGATTCGTTGCTAGATGGCAGAGTCTTTTTGTAGCTCTTAGGATAGTATTATAATTCAGTAGGATGCGGTACGAATATGAGTGAGTGTGAGAGACACGGAGAGTTTGTTTCATATCGTTAGAGGCAGAGTTAAAGCATTGGATAGTCCATTTACGTATGTTTCTTTTGGATGATGAAGCTTTACATTCCAAGAATGAGAGTGGGTTAGTTTATTAAAGCTAATTCTCTATTGTGTTAAAAGCAGATCAGCAACAGACACTGCTAGCATTACTTAATGAATGAGTTGTAGCAAATTCAGTAATACTCAAAGGAATTCACGCAAAATGATTGTCTCCAATTCATGAAATTAGCATAGGATTGTTATTCCAAAATGGATCTTTTAAGACTTTTGAAAGCGTGTTCGGAAGTTTAAAAAATGCTACATCGCAAACGCAATCTCAGGGTACGAAAACAATATCGGAAAACTAACAACTACGGACATGTTATGTTCGGGGTTAAAGCTCTTTCAAGCATGTTTTGGATAGTGCTTGCTCATTCACGGCCGTAGCTGTATTTTCGTACATGCACATAGAAGCAAAGAAGAAAGTAGAGAATGCACTGTTAAAACACAAATTAGAATCACACTTGTTCGTCTAAAAGCAAACACACATAGCTGTGTGAGAACGATTGTCTACATTTAGGCGCAAAAGAATTCCTTGCAGCAAAACTTTCGTCCGCCTGTTGGCCTACTGCATGCAAAGTCTAGCGTCAATGCTGTATTGATGCATCTTTCTCAAGCGTTGCTAAAGCTACACAAGCATGCGTCCGTGTGTGTGTCCGGGTGTGTGTGTCCGGGTGTGCTAGTGTATGCTAGTGTGCTGGCATACATGCTAACCATGTCGCCTCCAAACGACGTCGTCTACCGTAAGCACATTATCATGTACGCAGAGCAAGATGACGATGATGAATGCTGATAGAACGCTGTGAACACGCCAAAGCACTAATCCTCCCAGAGACATCCTTTTTGGGGCGGAGAAGGCTGCTGCCACTCCGCAGATAGTATCCAGTGGGGAAATCCCGCAGATAATGAAGCGACCGGTCGTAGGTGCGGCTGTGACAAAGATGCTTTATTTTATCATGCATTACCCAGGGTGATTAAAGCACAACATCCGGGCGCTGGTATGATGTATCAATCTGAGGGTGTTAGGCGTGCTATCTGCGAGAAGGATATTAGCCCCGAACATGGAAACCATTGCCACTAGCTTTTGGTTGGGGGAGGTCGAGAATCATCCTATTTCTCGGATCGTGTTGTAAGGTTGCAAGAGCTGATGTGTGATTAAGTACGAAATAAGAGCATGTTGTTGGTGTTGTCGCTAGTGTAGTTGCTTCTTTAACAACTTGTACAACATTACTCCAAAGCATGGTAGTTTATGAATATTGTTAGCTAATGTAAATAAAGTCCCAAAAATGGATATCAATTTCGATAAAATATATTGAGCTCCCTTCTAATGTTCTGCTTGAATGGCTTTGTTTATTAAAAACAACAATAAAACAATGATATTAGCTCACCGTAAAACAGCAAACTGGCGATATTAAAAAACATCCCCTCCCCCTCCGGAACATAAAGTTTACATTTCATAAAAAAGCCATCGTCATAATTAATTCGCCGCAAACGCATCTAACCGTATCTTGGGCGCTTTTATTACTTCCTTAGTGAGCAATTCTTCGCCTCTGCCACTGGCCACCCAGCGCGTGCGCCAGTGATCCACGCGCCAAAAAAAAAAAAAAAGACGATCCAACAAAGCGACCGGTTCGGGCCAACAGCTTCCATGTGCCGCAAACAGGAATAAAAGTTTGCCCGCGCCACACTCATTAAAAAACAATTCACTAAGAAGTGAAACCCATTATCGAATATTAGCGCAAAAGCAGTGGCAACATAATTCATTGCGCTCGCTGCGACAGATTGGCACAAAAAGTGAGCCCAATAATAAAAATGGGACCCGCGCGTATAAAAAAAAAACAAACTTGCACTTACAATCTTGCACAACAACCGGCCCTGGCACCGGGACAGAGAAAGCGAAGGCACGGCCACTGCGGAACTTAACCACAGTTAGATGAGTTTGCCGTCTTTCTCCGCTCTGCGATAGGGAGGGCGCTGGGTTGGCGTGGAGATAAAAAAAAAGAATTTGATCGCTCGGGGGGAAAGCAGAATGGGAATGTTTGTGTTTGCAAGAGCGAAGAGGAGCCTTTCTGTTCGCTTTACTTTTTACAGAGGTGATAGCAGCGCTGGTCCGTCCCGACGGAGTGGGAGTACGCTGCTGTCGCCAAGGTTCAACGAGGTCAAAATAAATTAAATTTCATCCGAAAAGTGCTTCTTGTTGCGGTATAATTTGCCAAACGCACGAAGATTGAGGAAGCAAAACGCAATTTGTCCATTATCTGCTCGTTTGGATCGGAAATGCTTATCATGGTGGAAAAATTCGCTCCCCTTAACCCGCAGCTTCAGCTTGGTTCACACAGGACGCACTCACACATACGCGCGAATCCGTTTGCGGAACCTGGACCTGCAAAGCGCCCGAGCGCGGCAGTAGAATACATTATGCATTCTGACATTGGCAGTGTTTGCTAATTAGCATAAATTATGATTTATCGCGCTCCGTGTTAATTGCCTTCATTTACGACGGATTGGTGCTGGGATTCTTTTTCCTGCGAGATTTCTGCATCCACGCCCGAGTTGTGGTCACCGGGCGCGGCAGTATAGAATGGGTGAGTGAATTTGTTTACTTGCTGAGGGAAGGCATCTGTTTGTTTTTTTTGTGTTCCGTTTTGTGAGTGTGTCTTTTTTGTCAATTCTCACCAACAACAGTTTGGTTTGAGAGTGGGAACAAACAATAGCGAAGGTGGCGCCAGTGTCGGTGGTTTTATTCATCTTTCCACTTACTCGCGGTCAAAGTTGTACCTTGACCACACCACACTGGACACCACTGTCCACTGTTCCTGCGCAGTACGGTTTACGGGCTCTGCAACAATGTTCGACTAGAAAGTTTCATTTATTCCACCTTACGCGTCGCCAGCATAATATGGTATGAATAGTATCAGCAGAGAAAAGTGTTTGAAAACAATCCGTTCCCACTTACCTGCAAGGCGTTTGGCCAGGTGCAGCTTTCCGGTGCCTTTATCTCTATTTCCGTCCCCGGTATGCTGATATCGAGCGCATCTTCCGTGCTTGCCGGGCACAAGTTCCGTTCGTTTGCATCTGTGAAAAAGGGCAGATGTTTAAATGTGTTAAAAGGAATCTTTTGAAACTATTATGAACAGGTTTGAACTGTTTGAACTCTTTCAAACAGTGAATTATAATGAGATGCATTTAAACACTACCCTCGATGCACCTCATTTACGCAACAAAAACGCGGTACGCGCGTACATCCATCAACCATCACCACCTGCCGATCATTTAAAAGCCCAACAAAAACCCGCACGATACACTGAAAGATAAACTGTACACTGTAATGAAACGCTCTGTCGAATTGAATTATTTACTAATTGGATTACACGAGCATAATATTTGCCTCGGGATGAACAACAGCACACGGGGCATAAAAGTGCGAGACAAAACAAACAATAACGAATGAGAACGGTGGCCCATTCGATACGAGAGGAGAGGCTGCGGCAGACTGAGGCCGATCGAAAAAACCACAAAATTTCCCCGAGCAATACCATAAAGCTGGGTAATATTTTATGTGCGTAGCGATGCAATATATGTGAGAATGTGAGCGTACGCGCGCTCGTGTGTGTGTGAGTAGATCCTGCTGGCTGTAGCGCTAAAAGAATCACGGAGCATTAAAAGAAGAAAAAAAAGAATAAATAAAACACGCCAGCAAAAGCCATGCCAGCGCGTTTGCTTTCCGGACCGCTGCATCGTTGCTTTATGGCCATAATTTGTTAATGCTTCTCAATTAGTTTCCGCACGTACGGTTTCCGGATCGGTTTTCGATTCCGTGCCGTCGGCTGGGGCTTTGACGCTGATGCCGCCGCCGCCAACGACGACGAACCGGCCGAAGGAAATCTACGGCCTCAAGGAGAAAAACACCACCGCCCGGATAGAGCAGTGCCCTAACCGCAACGGCAGGCATATAAATCAAAACCAGTAAATCCGATAACGAGCGCGTCTTGTGCTGGCCGGGCTAAGTTGGGGTTTTTATTTTTTATTTTGTGGCTGTGAGAGACGGCTTCGGCCGAAAGCTCCTCCGCCAGGACTACGCTCCTGGCACAACTCAAAACAACACGCCCCAGAGCGCTCGTCGAATCCGCACAAAAGCATTTGCTCGCCTTAATCAACCGAAAGCCCCGCCAGTGAAACACAATCCCATCGATACGTAAATGGTGATAAATGTTCCTTTAAAAAGATTGCAGCAAATTAATTTCCCACGTAGAGTCGATTTTCCGCTAGACTTTTCTTCCGAGCCGGTACGAAATTGGAGCACCATCAGGAAAGAAACTAACAATGGTGGGGCAGTGCAAGCAACGAGAAGCAGCACACGGCTGGTGGAGGAAAACTGACGAAACCAATCGCGAAGTGAAGACCAATAATTAGTAGGATTATTTAATTATTATATTACGCCCATTGGCTTCTGTGCACCGCGGCCAAACCGAGCAGCGAGAAGGGTTGGGAGAAAAATAGCACTTTTATGACTATTGTTTTTATGAAATCCTTTCCTCACTTTGTGTGGGACAGATGTTGAGAGCTACTGAAAATGGCAGAACATGTAACGCATTAATTCCGCAAGTTTAATGTGCGAATTAACAACTTTCCTGAGGTTTGGTGGATTATTTTCGATTATATTATCATATTCTTCGCGGACGTTATCTTTGTTAATAGTAATATTTTATATTGCAAAACAAAACAAAATAATTAGAGTTAAAAACTTCCCAAGTACTGAATAAAGAAAAAATGAACATAAAGCATTATGAGCTCAGAACGCCAAATCATAATTAAGCAGCCAAAGCTCAAGAGAGTAATATAATTCAAATTAGACAACATCAAAGTATCCTTAGTTCCTGTCGATTACTTATCAGCTTAAAATGAGTTTCCAGCCACCGTCACTCCTCCTTGATCATCAAAGCATCGAATTTCCGTCGAATCGTATGAAGTGAGTTGTTTTTCCCGAAAAAATACCCCCGACAATCTTGCGATTGAAACACTCGAACTCATAAAATCTTTCCCATTGCGAAAAGACGCTGTCCATGGCACACGCGGCACTGCTTAGAATCAAGAGGGCACCTAGCCCCGGTGACTGATTTATTGAAATGTCGATGAAAACACTTTCCCTGAAATCGAAAGCCACCAGCATTCGGGTGGAAAGATTCGCGGTGATGAACTGCCAGCCATGCCACGGGTAAGGCTTCCTTCGGCAGTGCGGTTACGCTTTGGTGATAATGACAATTCGACGAGCGGCACCCTGCTCGGAGGTCAACATGCTAAGCACTTTTATTTTAAGAGGCGCACAGAAGAAGAAGAAGATGAAGAAGAAGCCGAGGCTGTAGCCGTTGAATAGCACTCCGCAAAGAGCGGTTCGTCGTTAGCAGTCATCGAACTTTGCTACTTTGCGCTCGAATAAGTTTTTAATTAATTTCCCATTATTCATTCAGTGTTTTGCGATTGTTTTTAAGGCGTGGAAATTGGGAACGCTGCCCGTAACACCGGCACACCCACCGTGCACCGTGGGAGAGGTGCTGGCTGATTACATCGGGGTGGTTTTCAATTTCCACCATCACCACCGTCAGCGCTAGCTGAGGAAATTGAATGGCCTATCGAGCCTTAACGAGTTGCGGTACGGGTTTGGTGAAACAATAGAAGTATGTTTATGCTGACGGATTCTTTTTTGTGCCGTTGTGGAGCGATTGAAATGATGGAAACTAAACAATAACTAAGCCACTGAATAGGATTGGATGAAATTGATTGATTGCGCATGAGAAAACACGAAACTGGCCGATAACGTTACACTCAATGAGGCGTTATGTTTGCAACCCTTTTTGCTTTGCTTTCAACATTGTGTTTTTATGTACTACTTTGATTTATTTCGTATAGCTTCATTCATAGTAAAGTGAAAAAAGTTGAATAAAGGGCAGCAGTTCTTTCAACGGTTGTGTGCCGATTAACGTACAAAGTAATAATGAATCGGAGCAATTGAAGGCAACACTTAAGCATTGATTGAAATTTAAATATTAAAATGAAACATTTGCAATGTTCTCTCCCCTTTTCTTTGTTTTTCCTGAAATGCATAAAACATTTGCTTCCGTTACACCCACTATCCCACCAGAAAGGAAGAGAGAAGTACTAACATCATTATCAACACTGCACGACATTTGCCCAATTGCAATTTGTTAGATCATATCTACTTACCGCCGCTCCGCCCGTACTGCGCTATCTCGATCGAGATGCTCGTGCCGCGGGGACAACTTAATGTGACAAGCTCTCGATCACAGCCGGCCCGTTGATATGTGCGCAACGTTCCCGAAAGTAGCGCTGCAAATAGAGATAGCAAGAAAAAAAAAGATTGAGATGGAGAGAGAAGAGAAAAAAAACATATGATGAAAAGACGGAACAATTGCACGAGGATGGAATAAATATCAAGATGTGACGCGGTCGGGAGCGACAGACCGATGAAGTGGGGGAGAGAGGGGGGGGGGAGAAAAAACAGTCCAAGGACAAAGGACTAGAATAAACTGCACGTTTGTCATCCCGTCGGAAGAGTGTAGTGTGAAAAGCGTCCCATATTGTACGCATCGTACAAAACCCACGGAACGTGAGAAAATAGTACGTGTATCAGCCGGATGAGAGAAGAACGAACGAAAGCTTGACTACGTGTGCACTTTTTGTGATGGAAATCTTCATATTATCACATTAATTTGTCTGCTGACACTTTCGTTTCCCGAAGGTTGCTTAGGATGAGCCCGGTGACCATGGGTTTGATGTTGAAAAATTTAAGTCAATCAAAACGAAGGGTGGTGTGTGTATAATATGAACTTACATAAATAGTCGAAAGATAAATATTTTGTGTAAATTATATTCCCTAACTGTTTGGTAATGCATTAAAAATTGTATAATCAATTGTTGTCATGCTCTACTTCACTGTGTCACTGCTGAATGTTTTCAATCAAAACATATTTCACTTGCAACGTTTAAATAAGCATAACTGAGATTTAACTGGAAACCCTCTAGAAAGTAACTAAAAAAGTGGATTTTTAGATTACGAATACAAAGGCCCCAACTACTTTGCTTGGCCATTCCTAAACGTCAGCATGATATGCCATATTCTCAGTGTGAATGTGCTGCACATTCACGAACCACAAATCCAGAACGATAAGCTTGCCGAACGCACTGTACCGTATACAACTATGTCCGCAGTTGCAAACAATGTTACATCTGGCCAGATGGAAAATCTGAATTCTGGGCAAATGTTTCCCGGAATACCTTCTCAATTGCATTCCTATTCGTTGCCTTTCTTTGTCCGGTGCAGTTGCACAGATCGTTACCTTCATTATGTCCGTTTGGTGTGCATATTTTACAGAAGCTTGGTCTAGCTTGGGCCATTTGGGCACGGTTGATTTCTAGCACAAACGTAAATCCCCATCATAGCAAGGAAAGTGGGCCACATATTGCATTCCAAATATTTTGCGCCCAGTTGTGCAGAATCGTGAAACGTTTATTGTTTGAATACGGTTGCCAAGGAAGACTAAATACTCGTCAAATAAATGGTTTGCATCATAGCATTACCCCGTTTGGGACATACATTACGTATTAAATTTCAATACAGCCGTTGCTTTAACTGCTATATATGTGTGCTAATAAAGAAGAATTGAACACAATGAAAACAGTATTGCGTATTATAAAAAGTAAAACAATGTCGTACTTTGACAACTATTGCTAAAGCTGCAGGAAATTATTTCCAGCACACCAAACTGTACCACTCACTGAACATAATGAAGTATGGCTTTATTGCCGTCAAATGCTAGCAATAAGCTTCTTGCAACACCATCAATATTCAATCGACCGGTACGAAGGGCACTCAATTCGAAAAACGCTCATTGTCGAAACAAAAATTGTAAGCCGATTAAGGGCGTAACCGTAACGCAAGCGAAAAAAACACCTTCTTAACAAGCGATTTTGACTACGAGCTGCTAGAAAGGTTGCTAAATTTGGTTCACTTTTGAACAGCAATGGATGCGAAGGGATTTTAGTATTTTCCAAGTGTGCGTTAATTAGCTTTTATCATACTTCGGTCAGCGTTGCTGTGTTGTATCCAGTCTGTTTTTGGCAATGACGTCATTGAACAATGCCTGTGAGAATTTTTGAAACGTACCTTTTTGCAAAAGCTTACCGATGCTATCTAAAGCTCACAGTCCCAGATGGTTTCGTTTCACCTTTTGCTACGAGAATCGCCGATATATTGCGCAGTTTGCTCGTGAAATTAAATTTTCTCGTTTGAACGCACTGACACTGCATGATAAACAGAAGTACGGTGCCAAAATACGGTACGATTTCGCTTACAACCTTGTAAGCGAAGAAGGAAGGCTATCAATGGGTCTGAAAAAGTACATCTTATTTCATTCCATTCATCTGTGTTGTTGTTTTTTTTCCGACCACTGTTCACTGCGTAAGTTTTCGCTTCAGCGCTGATAAATCACTGACAACGAGCCAGACGACGCTGTAAATTATATGCTCCATTTCGTGTAACTCCTATCGCCGCACTGCTGACCTGAGTGAAGTGTGGCGACGGTTTTTGCACGAGATGATGGCCAAGGTGCTAAACGTGATACATGCGAAAGGAGGAAGAAAAAATCCTCCCAGCCGAGAGCAGCCAACCAGACACAGCAAGCGAGATGCAAAAACAACACAACAACAGCAGTAAAGAAAGCAGTGGATGACAAAAAAGAATAAGAAACACTAGCGATTTGATAAGTACATGGACCGATGAAGAGGGGCGGGTGCACGTTCACTTGTTTCTACATTGCGGAAGGTTGCCGAGTTCCCCGAAAACCTGAATTGAAAGCGACGTTCAACGGAAAGGGAAATGGGAAGGACGGAAAATGCTTTAAAAATGGTGAAAAACTTCTGAAAGTCATCTCGGAACCTTTCTAAACAGTAATAGCTGTGTCATCTCGCCAAACGCGGCCAAACCAAACGCAGCCCTTACCATAACGCTGGTGAGAAAATTCGCCACCTTTTTACCCAGCGCCATCGTTCCGGCCGCCGCTGCTTCGCCTTTCCCCTCCCCGGGGCGGTTGATTGGATGAAAAGAACGAAAAGTTGACCGAAGTATTCCAATATAAATTGTTTCGCAAACAGCACGGCACAGCAAAGGTAGCTCCAACCAACACTTTTGCTACCACTTGAAGGTTCTGTGTTTTTTTTTCTCTCGTGCGAGTCGGCTGGTGTTCGGTTGGTTGGTTGATTGGGTGTGAAAGTAAATTTATATACGATAATGCGTCCTTGTCCAGTGCTTGGGCAATTACTTTTACGAAACAGGGCTTGAAAGTTGTTATGGTAAATGGTATCTTTTTACCACCGCCCATTTTGGGCTGAATGTTATGTAGGCGCTGTGGTTGGCGTTTTGCATATTTTTCGAAGAGTTTGGTAAGATTAGAAAAGGAATGCAGGACTTTCGAACAATCACCGTCTTAAATATATATATATATATATATCGAGGAACTAATCCAGCTTTATACATGTTATGTTTACTGCAGAACATATGTAGACAGTTTATTTCATGAATAGGCCAAAAAGCAATTGATAACATAGGATTTGCTGCTCGTGCAATAGTTGACAAAGAGGGTAAAATTGCATCTGAACAGAGCTTAGACTATCCTATATTATTAACATAATAGTTTAATCTGAAGATTAGATAAAACATATCGAACGTTCTTCTTCTTCTACTTCTTCTTCTTCTTTGGCATAACAACCACTGCCGGTCAAGGCCTGCCTGTACCCACTGGTGAAGTGAGCTTGGCTTTCAGTGACTTCTTGTTACCATAGCAGGAGACTCAGTTCTACATATGGAGACACGGTCTATTCGGGGCTAGAATCCATGACGAGCATGTTGTTAAGTCGTACGATTTGATGACCAGACCGACCATCTAAAGTATCTAAAGCTATGATTTTGAAATTAAATTTGAGCTCAATGGAATAGTATCAAACGACGTGTTATAGTTCCTGACGTTGATAAGATTATCTTACATACAGCTACAGATACAAAGCACAGTAGAACGAATTTAACAAACGAATCGTTCCAGTTTACTTTATTTTTTACTTTGTATGATGAATAAGGATTCTTTTTGGCAAGGTTCTTATAAAGGGCACGTTGTCTCCTGTAAAGCTTTTCAGCCCGTGCCGAGTCCGGTAACGCGATCAAATGAATTCTCGTCTGCCATAACTGCGTGCATAGTTTACGGTAATTAGAGCGAAGTATCAAAATACCGATTATTCTTTCGAAAATTCCTTAGTGACGCATTTTGTGCGAAAAGATGTGTCGACTTACTGTAGCGTGTGGTTGCATACCGTTTACGATATACTCGGTTTCATATTACACAAGAATCGGCAAGCTATCACGTCTCAGTTTAAATGCCCAAAAGTAGCATCACCTGACATAGAGCCTGGTAAGTGTGCAAACTATTGCATTTAATTCCGATAAACAAATACCAAAGTACCGACAAAACCCACAAATGCTTAAACATTGCTTAACACATTTCTCGTATTACTTGTTTCATCTCGTTAATTGGAAAACCATCTTCATTATACCTTCATAGGAATCGTTGCTTGAGCACTTTTAGGAAACACGAACAACTGTGACCGTATCTCAACAGTTCTTTATTTATCCCCAGTTGTTATAACAGATTTCAAAAGAAAATTTGGTGTTTTATAAAGAGATCAACTTTTTTCTTTAATACGACCACACTAAGTCAAATGCAAAGATAACCGCAAGTATAATAACAAACAAAGTGGTAAACAGTGGACTGAACGCAAAAAAAATCGTTCAAACTTCCTCGAAACAACCAACACTCACGAGCAGCAAAAAAACTTGAGAAACTATGAACTTAGCGATGGTGTCAATAATTTCAAAATATGCTTTCCGTTCCTCAGTAAATAATATTCTGCATGTGACACGATGTGTGAGCAACACAAATTTGAATGTGCGAGCGCTCCGGAAAAAAACATAAACGATAACAGCGCACATAAAAACACTCGCCGCTAAGAGCGCATTAAATAAACGAATACCGGCAGTCTTAACAACTGGCGCAAAATGGAAAAAGGAGATATTCCATTTCTGCATTCCACATGCCGCTAGCGGTAGGTGATAAAACAAATACTTTTTTGCTTAACGGTAGCGCTGCTGCCTCTGCTGCCTCTGCTGCTGCTACTCGGCCTTTTCTACCGCCTTCAACAAGCTACTTATTCATTCTCGTCCAACGGTGAGCGCACCGTCAGCTTGGAATAATATTGCTTGCTTAACAGCTGTTGCAGAAGTTCGCCCTGAACTTTGCTCACTTTTGTCTCACCGGGTGAAACGGCCCCGGAGAATGGTTGAGCAAAACGTCTTTCGCAAAACGTCGTGCTTATTGCATTTCGACACTCACCGAAACTGTGCAGCTCTGCATCATATGGTTCGTTAATAATTGTTTAGCTTTTTAAGGGAAGGAAGGACGATCATTGCTGCAAGCAGTTAAACACACTTACGGGTTTGATTTACAATCAATAAATTTGAACACTCTTCACAAACAGATAAATAACGGCGCGTGATAAGATGAATAATACGCAAAGTATTTGCCAGACCGATACCAATACGATCGGAGTGCGTGTGTCTGTGTGTGGGACGGTAATTTTATATCCCACCCAAAAACGGTTGATTTATACGTTTTCCTTCGGCTTGGGCACGGTTTTTACGCAAGTCGGAAGATTTGGTCGGAACTTTTTACGGATATGTATCAATTTAACAAACGTCTTTGCCGCCAAAAACATCCGCTTTTCGCAATTTGCACGTACAAAAAAAAAACCGAACCCATTCCGATCGCGGCAGGAGGATGTTCACGCGCTTCACGCGTATGCGAGGTGCCGATTATGCAATGGAAAAATGGTGAGAGAGATAGGGAGAGAGAGAGAGAGAGAGCAAGCGAGAGAGGAGTAAATTGAGGCATAAATCAAACATTGAAAAATCGCTGAAAACTCTGGCCAGCGATCGCAGCATGCCGATGGTCTACGGATGGGTGTAGCAATGGAAACGCTTCCTTTTCAAACTGTGTGCCGTACAGCGGAAAGCCCATTTCCGTTTGGCCCCTGTGTCGGTCCGTCGCGTTGGGTGCGGGTTCTTTGTTTTTTCAACGCACGCCCCTTTTGATTGGTGGGAACGAAAATCAGTGTGAAAAATCGGTTTCCGGGTTTCCGTTTCGTTTCTGGCGCCCAGGAAATGTTTGGCAACGTTGGTTCATTTGCTACGGATCGAGCAAATCCCATCCTTTCGGTCCGAGCTGTGGTTAGAAATATGTGTACCATGTGTCTACCTTTTTGTTTTCATAGCATCGCCGGGCCCCTCTCGGGTGAACGGACGTGCATGTTAAAGAGGTTGAAATTTGGAACGTATCCCTAATCCGATCACTGCAATACGCTAAGCCGTCGTAAAAGACGTTTCGAACGTTCGACGCGTTCGACATGCGATTAGCATTAGCCGGATTGGGTGGCATATTGTGTCACTGAACCGAGCATAAACCGACGGCTCACGGGTTGCGCTTATGTAAAGAGGCGTGACACAATTCCGGGTAAGATTTATGGATATTTGTTAAGTCTTCCGCTCCCTGCCATGTATCACCCAATCACGAATCATCAAATTCTCAGTAATGTGAGCGATAATTTGGTTTCTCTTTCCCGAATGCCCGCATGATGGGCGAATTTTTTAGCAGCTTATTTGACGCTCAATGCGATGCATGTACGGCTCACATCACTCGATTTTCCTTTTAGCGGCTTAGTCGCTTTGACACTTTAAAAGACAAAGCAATGCTTCACAACTTTGCTTCAGTTCTGAAAGGTTCTGCGTTTTTTTCTTATTCTTCTTTTGCTACCCTCTACATTCCTTTCTTTTTCCTTCGAATTGAAACTACAATTTCGGTGATGAATTCCTGCCCGGTATCGGCATCGGGGTATGAGAATGGAATTCGCTGCACGGAAGCGAAACCCCGTACCGCTGCCCCATAACGCCTGGCAGCAATGGCGACGGCGGCGGGAGCGAAAGATAAATTTAAATCACTTTGATGCTTTTGTTCAACGAGCATAAACGTTGCCCTAGATTGTTACGTCTTCGATTTTCCCGGCGATGAAGCGAACGGAAGACAATTTCCCCTTCGACAGGGAGAGAGAGAGTGATACAGCAAGGGTGGAAACGGTGGTAGGGTGGTGCGTTTGGAAGCTCCCGCTGACACGGTACATTGTTTTTCGTGGTACGATGCTCCAAACGGCATGCCAGTAGCATACGAAGCGTTGCTTGATGCGCGAAAATCATCAATTTTGCTTCGTCTCATTTTCACACGCATCCGTTCGCGTTCGTTTGCGCGTTCAAGACGCGAATGAACCCGACCCGGCCATGGATCATCCTGCAGACTCGGTAAGAGAAGGTGTGGTGTGTTTGTGTGTCTTCACGGGCTTCCTTTTTGTTGGTCGTGTAAAAAACTATTACCAACCAACTTTTACGCGCGTTGCGCTCGGATGAACCAAATGCGTAACAATTCTGCTCATGAATCATTCATCCTGAAGTTGGCAAAACTATTACATGCTTCATTAATGGCTTCAATATCCGGCACGGAGCCCGGGCGTGCGCCGAACAGCTGTTAGAAGATGTTTTTGGCATGGCACAATTGTTCACCACCATCGACTTTGCTCAGCAGCGGTGCGCGCAGAACGCGGATTTTGAAGATCGAACGCGCTGCCAGCTCCAAGAATCAATACAGCATCCCACTCAATTGGGTACAAATTAAATTTAACATTGTGCTGCATGAACACGAAACGTCTAAAGACCGCCCAGATTGATGCGTCTCAAAATGCTATTCACGTTTGAGTACGCTCGTTACGGGCTCCTTTCAGATGCATGAGCACACTCATTCACTTTAAGTATTGTGCTGGCTACGTTAATAAAAATAAAATCACTGAATCGATCAAAATGAACCCGAAAATCCCTCGCAAAAATGCAGAGCGCACATCCAGCACAGTTTGAAGAAACCGAATGAAATGGAACGGAAAAGTTAGTTCAAATGAAGGATTCTTTCATTTTCCACACCACTATCATTTCTCTTCCAATCGTACTAACCCTCCGCTGGTCTCGCACCTCACTCCTCACTACTTTGGTGTGGTTTTTGTTCCTCCCAGGCCAAACGCAAACCACTTTTGCGATGGAAAGTTTTGCGTTTCGGCTTGATTTTCCCATTTGTTGGGATTTCGATGTGAGCTGGTAGATTACAACCGATGACGAACCTTCTAGTCTAGTTCAGTGGTGGCATGATGTTGAACTTGGCCACACGCGGGGCGGGGTGGTCGAGAGCGGAAAGCCATTCTGGTCGGGTTTTCACAGTGCTTTCAAATTTGCATGAAAGTTTTTAATTCAGTTATCGTCCCGTTTGACGAGGGTGAACATTGATCGGTAAATATTGTTCGTGAGCTGCTACGATATACATCAACACATACTAACGAAGGAGCGTGTCTTTCTTGTTGTTGTTATTATTGAATGTGCCGGATTGGTTGCCGTAATTTATTTCCTATTTTTGAATGATATTTTATGGGACAAAAAGTTCTCTCTCGAGCAAAAACCAAAAAAGTCCCAAACGACATTGTATGAAGGAAGCGTAAGCTTCTGCCATTCCGACCGCTATTTATGCTATTTAACACGTTTTCAACAATTCTAATGGAGGTCACACAATCCTCTGACCTCCTCACTTAGCTATGCAAAGCACATTCCCTTCCACGTCCTTCTCGCGCTAAATTACCTTTCAATCTTATGTAAGCTTTTGATCTCACGGCAAACGAAGACTGTACTCCAGGTGGCTGCAGTGCTAAAACAGGGGGTTCGTCTTAAACGAGCATTCTGTTCCGTAACAAAGAATGTCCCTCTCTCTGGCAACAACCGATTTCATGCCGAAGTGCTGTTACGTATGCAGCACGCTAATCCAGCACGAATGAAGTGCTGAGCGTGTAGTGGTGATAAATGCAATTGAAAAGTAGTACTACTGGGTGTGCGAGAATGTGTTACCAGGTTTTTTTTTTTTTTTGTTATCAGTATAGGATCTTCGAGCAAAAATCGAGCAGCAGAAGCAGAAGCAGTGCTACATGGTTCTAACTGAAGGCATCATACCGGCGCCAGGTAAAGTGGAATTTAATTTGGCAATCCGTCACCTCTGGTGGCGTCTCCGCTTCCCGATCCTCGATTCTCGCAAACCGTTCAATCGGTTTGGCTGTAAAACTGGAAATGACGGCATGAATTGTGCATCGCGCAGTGTGCCACTTCTACCTGCTCTGTGTGCTTGCTTTGCCGTGCTCGACGTTCCATTGCATCCCGGCTAGGATCGGGCACTTGTTTGCCGAGCGAGTGCTGTTGATCATTTCGTGCAGGATTTTTCTTTCCCGTGGTGCGTTTGGAAACTTTGAAATACTCCTCCCTCCCCCCCGCCCTCCAACCACGACAGTGACAATGGAAACGCTTTTCATGCCAAACTGCTGCTGCTACTGTAATATAATGTGCAGCACGTGCGGCAAAGTGCAGAGTCTCTTTTTCCCAAGACAAGAACGCACCAGTTGAGACAGGGGGAAGCACCAGAGAAGCTATTACACCAGCTGCATTCTAGGGATGCAGGTTTTTTTGCTCACTTGTCCTCCTCTTCGAGTGTGCCTATGCGCTTTGCTGCTAAGACATGGCCCGAATGTACAGCGATTGTGCGAGCGGTAAAGCTGCCCCCGCTCGAGGATTTACGTGTGAGGCGTGTTTGGGAAAGCACAGGCAGCCCACGAAAGGTTATCGAGCACGAAACTCGTTGCAATGTGTTTCCACGGACAGCTTTGGGCTGAGAGTACGATTCGAAGTGGGATTTCTCTTCAACCTGCCAGCTGCAAAATGGGGAATACGCTCCCTGCGCAACGGCAAATGCATTCAATCGTTTCGACAGCACGGCTCGTACAATGATTCTGTTGCCATGTGTTTGGGACACTCATACACACATGTACACAAACACACGCATACATAGAACCGGCTCACTTATCGATATCGGTACAAATTCGATAAGCAATAGTTTTTTCTTTGGTTTTCTTTTTTTCGGATTACAAAATCTCACCCATAGACACAGCGATGAACTCTCGTCTGTCAAAGAGATTTTTTCACAG
Source organism: Anopheles coluzzii (assembly GCF_943734685.1). Taxonomy (NCBI): domain Eukaryota; kingdom Metazoa; phylum Arthropoda; class Insecta; order Diptera; family Culicidae; genus Anopheles; species Anopheles coluzzii. Next base: position 39,290,412 of record NC_064670.1, on the reverse strand, counting down.
TTTTGCACGATGTGGAGGGGATTTTTTTCTTCTGCTCTTGTTTGTGCATATCTACGAGCTCGTAGCTCGTTATTGACAATTTTACATCTCCTGCAAAGCGAACGGGACAAACCCCGGGCGAAGAACGCTTGGCGCCACGGTGCACGGTGGAAGGCTGGAAGGGAGGTCATAAGATCCGCAGCAGCTAGAAGAGACGATGTACTTTCGAGCGGGCTTAAGTGTAAAGCACATAGGGTTATCTGCCGGCATCGGGATAAGTGGAAATAAATTATTCATTCGATTTTGCAGTAACACTTGTGCCGTTGGCGTACCCTGCCCTAGCCTAGAAAAGCTAGCGGTTAGCGCGGCAAAAAGGGAAGCGAGGGAGTGAATGCTTCACAGCTGGGGTGTGTGTGTGATAGATTTACGCTTAAAGCTCATATCACGAAAGCTGCCGGTGGATTGTCTTGTCGCATTCTAATGCATAAATAAATCGTAATGGTTGCATTGTATTAGACGTAACCACCGCTCCCATGCTGTGTCATGATTGCTGTTCGGTGACATTGGGTTGTGACGGGATCGGGCGAACAGGGGAACACCCGGCAGCGGAACAATTTGAATATTGATGGGTTTCATTACAATATTGAAAGAAAATGATAATTTTATGAGAAAGATGAAGAATCTATATGTTTGTTCTGCTCCTTCGTAGCCTAAAAACTTGATTTTTTGTTGCCTTGCATTTGTAGCAATTGGGATGTGCAACTGGAGCGATAATAAGGGTAAGGAGATGTTTATATACAAATCTCACTTTATTTTATGAATGAGCTATTAAGAGATCTTTTAGGAGGCTTGATTGGAAGTGTAGTGAAAATATTTTATTTAGAAGGAAAAGAATTTAATGCATTGGTCTCCAACTTGTGATCCGTGATATTAGCAAACGTGGTCCGCGAAAGAATTCATTTTTGAAAAAGAAAAGCTTATTACATATACATATCATGAATGTTTATTTTTTCCAAAATCACGATTACATTTGCAACTCACATGTCTAGAATAAAATAAGATTTAAATATATTTTTATCAAAAACTTTGAGCTAACTCTACAAAATGTATGCCCTCAAAGGATGTTGGCTGCGGCAAATTTATTTTCAAAGTCAAACATTTACATTTTCGATCAAGTGTATTTTAGGTCGACGATCCTAAAAAGGTTGGAGAGCACTGCCTTAAGGAATACGTTAAATCGCTTGTTATGAAAGCGTCAGAATAGACTAACTCTATTAACCAAGTGCTTAACAGATTGAATGAGCTAAGAAGAAGCGTTTTTGCTAGTAGAGTTTAATAATTGTATTACTCAATCAATGCCTCATTCCAAGTAAAGAGCCAATCGATAACATAGTTTGATCAACAAATTTGAGTTCGATGACAATAATCTTAACACGTCTCGGAATGTATTACGTCATTTTTTTAAATATCAATCTATATAGCCTTATGAGATTGTATATACCGTTTGCATTGGTTATATTTGTTTAACTTAAAAAGTGGGTCACTTACAACCAAACCATAAATAAAGATACACTTTTTCCTCTTCTCCATTTACATCTAACTCCACGGCACCCAAGAAATAAGAACTTCAAATAGGATCGTGACACAATAACCATTACGACCATCCCCCACAGCCTGGAAGCTAATAATAATGACACGCCTCATGACGACCACTTCCTCACGGCCAACCGGAAAGTTCTCCACATTACCTCCGTCGGGTCCGTATTCCAGACAGACGGGAAGCGCCCACCCAAAACCCCACTCCAACCCGAGGTGGCGAGGGAAAATATTTGTTTTCGAAATTGAAATAAATGTTCGTTATTTTTCTCACCACGCTACGTCGCCATTCATTACCATGACCATGACCATCGCCACTGCTACTGGTTTCGATTGCTTTGTGACTTTGCGGGAACGCGCACACACACACACTCACTAAGAAAAACAAAAAGAACTCCATGTTTACTCTGCTTGCTCTCTTTACGGGTGATAATGTTTTCCTACCACATCCCAGACCGTGTGATACCCGCCCTGTTCTACAACGCCACTTTCCTGCCGCTCAGCAGCAGAAGCAGTTTGGAAAATTTGCGAAATTACCACCGGATAACTTATGTGGTCATAAAATTGTCGGCTCAGTTATCTTTCAGCTTCCTTTCCTCTACCCTTGTAGAACTTTCCCTCCCCGAGGGGGAGATGGAGATCGATCCACCCAAGCTCCATTTCGGTTGGGTTTGCCGGTACGGAGGGGCTGGCGACGAGTGATTGGTACGCAAGTAATTATCGACGTTCATTTTCGGACGTCGGAGGAAAAAGTTTGTCTCTGGTGGCCAGCCGCTGCCCATCCTACAGCCACGCTCAAGGACGGCTTCACTCACACTCACTGCGCTCTGTGCAAACAGCACGGTCAAAACTTTCACTTGCCACCACTTTGGTCAGCGCTTAACGGTAATGGTAAACATAATTTCTGCGATAGGGCAAGCCGGCGAGAAGTAATAAAAATTATTATCCCCGGCTGACTAGCGCCTTTTACCTTCCGCCTCGTGACAGCGCCCTTGCTTTTGGCAATGGAGGAGCGCTGTGTACCTAACGCTGTTTAACCAGCACCTAGCAAAGTGTGGTAGCTGATCGAGCAGTTGCTTTAGGCGTGCTTTTTATTAGCTTAATTGAACAGCTCACAGGGAGGAAATGATGCACTCCGTCTCTAATGGGTTGGAAAATGAACAGATTAGAACGGTACACGACGGTAGATGTGTTTGCGCAGAGTGATGGGAAAGAATGATGGTTTGCTATCATTAGTCTAGAAACAATTCCAAAATTTGGAGTGAAGATTGTTTATTTAAATTACGATTCTTTTCGACAGCATTTAGATAAAATGGATAATCATTGCAATCATATTACTTTTGCTTGAACCGCTTGTTCAACTTTAAAATCGGTTATCGCTCAGAGAATAATGTTGTCTCGTAAAAGAAGACAAACAAAATGTGTTTGAAGAGAAAAATCTTAAATTATTTTCTTCTAACTGATATACAACCAAAAAGCTACGGAACAGCTTGAGCTTGGTTCGCTTGATTGATGCGAGCACAGTGTTGACAAATTTTCAAATCTTAATGCGTCATTATTTTCTTTACAGCGTCATCAACTACTCGGTGGCGAGGGCAATGTACACTCACACAGTAATAAATACCACAGACACTGCAATATATTTTTCTTTGCAATCAATTCTCGATGCTGTTCATCATTAACTTCGATGTGTAAGCACTCCACTGAAAACCCATCGATCGAATGATTAATTTTCCATCCAACAAAGAAAAATGAAACGTTCGCTGATTCTCGGTGGTGTTAGGTGCAGGCACGATTATGAATAGAGTTTCTCGGACGGGCAAAACGGGGCGTTGCCTCAATGTGGGATGGAATCCTGTTGTTGCAAAAATGGCTTTCAGAATCCAATGTGTTGGATGATTGTTTACCGAGCCAAGCTACCCAGGAAGAAATGCTCACTAATGACATAGCAAGCGTCGTTACAGACAAAGAACCAGCGGACGCTAAAGTAAGATGAATAGTTGAAGTATCATTGAGCACTGTGCGAGTGGCGATGGCTAAACAATCAATCAATATCATTATGAAGCTATAAAATGTGCTATTCCACAACGAGCGGTTTAAATTTCTTTAGAAAAGTGAGTTTGCATGGTAGGGAAGAGAGGAATCGCTGTGAAGCAAGTTTTGCAAACAAGCTCACATTACACCGCTCTGTTGCTTGTTGCGAGATGGAAGAAGCATTGTTGAATAATGATGGACGTACTTATCTAATGTCGGTTGCAGAATAGTTGCAAATGGCTCGATATCGGGTATGAAGATATTAATGATGGTCGCGCAACACAAATGAAGAATTTGCACGGTGGTGAGAAACTATTTCAAAAATTATTACCTCCACCCAAAAGCAACTGTGTCACGTGTCCAAAACGATCGCAAATGATTGTTGAATGTGACGTTCGTAATGGGTCAGCCCATGCCGTCAGTGAATCGTGCCACAGGCAAACGGAACCTTTGGCAGCAAATAGATTCTCGCTGGCAATCTTTCAGGTGAAGGGTGCGACACAGCAAAAGTGCGAAACAACTGGCAAAGGCACGGTTTTAATCGAGTGAACTAAATAATGGGTGCGGGCTTAAAAATAGATCGCAAGGGCCGATGTCACATGAGAAGGTGTAGGTGTTTACAGTGATGGGAAATGGGGGAGGGAGCAAGCTGTGGGAAAATGGTATGGAATGCACACAGTTATGAGTGTAAGTTCGAGATTTAAACTCAAAATTTGCTCAATTACTATGTCTTCATCTTTAGAAAATGTTCAGGATTCTTGAACTAGCGATGCATTGGATAAACTTTCAAGTTCGAAGTATCTTCTTTCCCTAGGCAACGCTGACAACAATCAATTTCAACTTTGCAATTTCAAAAAACTAACTTCTTCTAATTCCCATTCCCAATTTCATTTCCAACTTGCATACACTCGCTGTTTACTTTACAACTTCATCCCACCACACACACACACACACCACCCATGGTCTGGTGGTGTTTACGTTTGTTTACGTTTCAGCATCATCACACTCCCGACGGAGCCGTGGAAGAAGAATGGAAAGAAACGTTGCCCTCACGCTATTTTCGTACTCGCCTGTCCGCTAACTCGTGTCACTTCGGTTCATGCTGTGCTATTTTCGGTACGACCGGCCAGCACCGTGCACACTGTGCCCGCTCTCATTGGTTGCCCGCTGTAAGTTATACGCTCGGGGAACACTTGGGTAATTTTGTGACGATGCGTCCCCGGTTCGGTGCTTCTAAACTGCAACGCAAAGGGATAGGACATCATCAGCAGCAGCAACAGCAGCAGCAGTAGAAGCAGCATGTACGTCTGGTGACTAATGTTGAACTTGTTTTGAAAGCAGAATCATGCAAAGTCAAAGCAAACTCTTTTGGTAAAGGTAGGTCGAAGGGCGTGCGTAAGGAGGGGTTTGGGTTATTTTTTACATTTTTATCATCTGTTGCAAAATATCACATTTAGTTGTTATGTTTTATGTCATTTTCAGAGGGAGATCCAAGCAGCATGAAACTGTTCAAGAGTAAAACAAGCCAAAAATGTAGAGTGAGTGTTTTTTCTTTGTTTGGTGTCATGTTTTCATTTATGATTTTATATGTGAATTAATATTTAAACAAAAACTCAAGTTATATTTAAACTTTAATATGTTACTCCCCTGTGTTTAAAATTATGCTTCTTGTTCCAAGACATCGTGCAAGCAATTTGCTAAACGAAACAACTAAGCTCCCTCCATATAATTGTTATGACATAATTTATGAAATATGTTTGCTGAAATCCTTTATGCTTTTTTTAACGATAGCCAATTTGGAGCCAATATAAGTAGCGTAAATTGTGTCCTACCTTCGCTCCAGTCTCATATCTCTAGCACGCTACTATGCAGTCAATGCGGCAGCACCACGCTATGATCGCTCTCAGCAGCCGCAAGACCAAGTTATGGGTCGTGAATTTTACGATAGGCAACACGTCGTTCGTTCTTGTGTCGTTTTTTGTTCTTCTTCTTCAATTCAATTTTGTTTTTTAAAGCATTATTCTCATTCCATTAAAGTGATTTTACATTTCCCGTGCCGCCGGTGCAGCGAAACAAAATTTATGATCACCTTCTATGAGTGTACCTTAAGTTTTTTTCCGTCACCGTGATGGAACGAGTACGTTTTAAGAGTGTTAGGTCGCTGGAGGGCTCTTACGAGGTGATTTAGAGCGTGTTTACCTTTGGTGCAAATCGTGCCACCAAGCGAGTACAGGAGCTTTTTCTCCCATAGCTCTGCAGATTCATTAACACTGATGAGCCTGCATGAACGTCACGACACAAAGGACGGCATTGGGTAAACGCTTCGCTGCATTTCGGAATATAAATCTTGAGAATTGCAAAATAGATGAAAATTCTCCCGATTGGGGTCATAAATCCAGCCAAACATCCTAGTGGTTTGAAGAAGTTGACATTTAATGTAATTTAAGCAATATGTCTACATTTTAGTGGCACCAGTTCATTAATTAAACATATTTTAATAATAGTTCCATACCACTAAACAAATAGCTAAGCACTAAACAAACACAAAAAGAAACAAAAATGATTCGAATGGTCCGCTGATACGTTTAACGGGACCTCTCCCAGCGACTTCCGGCGACAGATTGAAGCTGACTGGATGAACACACATTCCAATAAAAATAGCCGATAGTTCGTTGCGAACGGCAGATTTCATCCCACGCCTCGCCGTGCTAACGAGAAGCGACAGTTGTGCTATTCGGTGGAAAACTATTTCTGTGATTGTTTCCTTCGCCTTTTGTTCCCCCCCCCCCCTGCTCCTTTGCCCACTTGGCCGGTGGCAGGGGCTTTGGGGTCGGAAATCGTCGGACAATTTTTGATATTTTTTGCCCGAATTGTTCCTCGAGCGTAAATGCCGAGGATTGTTTTTATGGTCCCACTTTCCACGAATTTCCATACACCACCAACCCACCACTTGGGATGGATGGAAGGGCTCGGATGGTTGCTGGATGCAAAAGTTTTTCCACCTTCGTCCCCACCCGGGCGCTTCCTGTATTTGAATGCACGGTTTAAGCCGTCATTCCCATTAGTGCATTCCTTTGCAATGTTTTTGCTACTTTTACGATCTGATTTCGGTAAAAGTATGCCGTTTATTATATGCCCTCTCTGGCCAGAAACGTTTCGGATTATGTTGCCCCCTCCCCCACCTGATGGTGGAGAAGGAAGACATGAAACTTTAAGTAATGCCTCCTTCGTTTTGGGCCATGTTTTTGGTTGATGTTTGAAAAAACCAGAAAAAATACAAAGTTTCACTATTTATTGCCTTTCGTATGAATTCCAGTGGTTTTAGGAAGATCTTAAAATAAAATTGAAAAAGATTTATAGGGTCGGAAAATAGTTTGTAAAATACTATGGGGTTTTCCAGCAGAGGTTTCGTTTGATTTATCAAACCTGCATCACTTTTTTCGTTTTAGAATATTTTTTTCCAATTTATTTATTCCTACCTATCTTATTGTCTTCGCTGAAACTTTCCCGAAAACAATAACTGTTGTTTTAAATGTGTCCCGGTATAAAGTCTACCAAAAGTTATCGGACGTGCGACACATTTTGTCGAATAAAATAATAATCTGTAATCCTATTGTTAGTCAGCGTAAGTCGTCGAAGCTTGTACGGTTGAATTATACGAACAGGATAATCCGGCGCCCGGTTTACGAGCCGCCACTTGACAGGGCTTAGAACCAATGTTTGCTCCTGGCAGCACTCACACCGCTTTAACGACTCCGGGGAAGACTCCGGGAGATGCAAGAAAACTAGCAGCTAGCAGAATGTTCTACGAATCAGTCCGATGATGTTTCATTGGAGCTATTGCGACCGGTATTAGTAAGTTTCCATCGTTCCCTGTCTGCGCGGAACCTCCCGCCCCATTTCCCGCCTCGCTAGCATACGGTGCGGAAATAAAGCGCCATTGGTTCAGGGAATCTTCACTTCCTGCTTCACTTCAGCAACGGCTTTTTGCACGACGCTCCAAAATGAAACGTTCGGAGCCCCTGCGCTGAACGCTGGCACGACAACGGGAGCGAGAGTCCATTTACATAATTCAGTTACATGGTAAAATGTGTGGCGGCAGTAGATTTAATCCATAATCCTTTATCGGACGGAGTGCAGTGGGTGTTGCCGTTTTTGGAATGGCATCGTAAATTTAATCAATCCTCCACCACCCCCACATACTGTCCGGCCATCGAGTTTGGTCCACTGTTGAGACCGCTGGGATCACACCCCAAAACTATACTTTTCATCGGGAGTGCTGCGAGCAGCTCCGTTCGCTCTTCTTTTGACTTCAAGGGGGGGATGATAGGCAGAAAGAAAAAAATAAACGAAACCAGGAAAGGGGAAAGAAAAACTGATTGGGTCAGCTAGTTGTTTGGTGGGGCCTTGGAGAGAAGGACAAAATCTTGCTTCAGCTAGTTAAAAGCTTCAGGATTTGCTCCCCAAAAAAAGGAGGGGACATTGGGGCCAGCTTCTCTACTGTTTTATGGTTGCGTCCAGTTCAAACATAATAAAAAGTCATCTTTCGAATCCAGGCACATGGAAGATATATCATGCAGACATGGTGCAATCTTTCCACACGCTTTCCCACTGGAAAGTGTTTCCCCATGTACTTAGGATTCGTATGGTACCGCCAGTTTTAGAACCGAAAAAAGGACACCATCTGATCTAGTGCGATTGGCGTTGGCCATGGCTAGAGTCCTAGAACGTTCTCTCGTCTCTACTCGGCAAAAAGGGTTGTACCATTGGTCACCGTTGGATGAGTAATGTTCCCATCAGCTCTTATACACCAAGACCGGAAAAGGGATTTTAACTGTTTCTGTGTTTTAAAGCATGGGAAGGTTTGTGTCTAAATTTGCCTAAAAAAATAGGAATGTTATCCTGGCTTGGTTGTACTGAAAACTTTGTTGAAAAAGCAATTTTTGCGTACATTTTATTTAATTTAGAGCAAAACACCATTTGAAACTGTGTATTAATATGAGAAATTTTATTTCGTTCGTTTCAGTTGATGTGTTTAAAAATTCAGAATGTTCATGATTTGTTAAACCCATATTTGATTATAAACTATATAAATATTCATACATCAAAGAAACGTCCGTTCAAATTGTACATATTTGATGATTACTTCGGAGGACGAAACGTTGCAACTTTTTACAAAACTGCTGTTTAATGCGATGAATTTTGCATTATTTTGCACCAAAATTTCCCATTATCGGCCTACCATCACAATCAGTACAAACATAGATAAGCGTATCATATAGCCTCAGCAACACGCCCGAAGCCTTTAACAAGCTTCTCTATTTCGTGCCCTACGCAAACAAAGCCTCGGAGAAAGCGTCACAACACACGGAGGAACTTTTTTATTTGTTGCTGTTTAAGCATATTTCCACAGTCAAAGCTCAAAGGATACACATGTTCGTGAAAGTGTGCCATGTTTGCACAGGAGCTCGGTCCGGCTCGCATAATAGTTAGCAAACATTCTATGAAATTGAAAGCAGAGAGAACACAAATACACACACAGAAGCACACACACACTCATCAGTTCTCAAGTGCGTATGGGAAAAGAACGTTGTGGTTCGTATCGGGCCAAAAATCAGTCAAATTGAAGCAAATATTCGTTCGCATTTCGCAGGAATAACTGCTAAATGAATTAGATGTGAAGAAAAAGTTCCCTTTCCCGTTCAGTTTCTATATTGGTTGTGGAAAAACAGTCGGCAAATACAAACACACATACATACACACATACCAAAATATGCATTAGATCGGACCCGGTTTGCCGAGGCCCGGGTAAATGACTTTTTCATCCGTAAAACTTTTCTGCCCCTAAAAATTGGAAAGGATTTTGGTCAGTTTGTTGAAATAATTTTGCACACGCAGCAACAACAGCAACGGTCACCGTTTGTGTCCATGTTAGCTCCACACCCTCCGCTCTCCCATTCTTGAGCGCTGAAATGAGAGTTTGTGTGTAAGTTTTACGACGCCGCCCTTTGAAAGTCCTGCTTCAACAAGTTACAGTCCTGCGGGGTTCGGGTTAGCCAAACTTGGTTAGTTTAGGATAGAAAGCATTGCTTTTATCATACACAGTGCCCTGGTGAGGGTGGAGCATCAAATTCCTTCCAATTTGCAGCGTGTCCAGTGGTGACCGATGGACAAAGCTGGCCAGATTGGGCGACGGTGTCTTTTTTGGTAGCGGCGAATGGGGACTCTCTATGCATAAAATTAAAGTCAATTTAAATCTTCCAACTTGTCGTCGGTAATTTCTTCAACGCTCTGACCACCGTAACCGATGGGTGTTTTGTGTCAGCTGTGGAAAATAATTAACCTCACTTAGGTAAAGTTCTCGATCCAATCTGGCAGTAAGCACTTAGTCCGAGTCCAACCGAATAAATGGCGCTGATTAAATGAATGAATATGCCAACAAAGAGAAGGCATTTGAAATAATTATAAAGTTTGTCAGGTAAAACATTCGGTCTGAGCATAGTGCAACAATTCAAACACGGCAAACACAACGAACGAGTGACAAACAAATGCCACAAATAGTGTTTACAAATGGAAATTAAATGCTGTTCGTAATTACCATATACAACCAGTGAAATAGGTAGGATACTGTTGAGCAAACATCGCTTACAGTAAATGGGACGAGGCAATGAAATTCAATGTTTCCTTGTGTAGTTCGATCGCCTTATCTACTGCAGCAGCAGCCCGGCTGGTAAGCCGGCATATAATTGATAGGTATATAATGGATTGACGGCTCAAGGGATATGCGTCGGGTCAGGTTCGGGAACTGCGTGTGATGCTGGGTGTGCTCGGTGTGTTGGAACGACGCAACGCGTCATCAAATATAATGATGATAATGACGGTGATGTATCGTCCGATCCATCATTCATGTATTGATGTCGTAATAAATCATGCCCATTGCCTACGTCGTCGAACTCCATCGATTGTTGCATTCAACGGGCGATGGCGGCCCAATCGAACGCCGGACATTCGTTCTGAAGTTGTGGTCCACTTTGGGAAGGGCTTGCTGAGCTTGGAAGTAAATTCCAATCATGGTACCGAGTGCTTGCAAAATGGGTTAAAATTGCGATACAATAAGGTGTGTGTGTGTGTGTGTAGCTGTATACGTTCAATGGGAAAGAACAAAGTGTTGTTGTGGGGATACCATTTCTACAGCAATTGTCATTTCGTGGAAAATATTACAGTGGAAATTGAACTAGTCGATTGAATTCTGATTTTGCATGATGTTCTGTTTCTGACAAACAGTGCATCAGGTGACCATTTAATCAGAACAATGACTGAACGGGCATAAGGAAATATTTACCTAACGGGTCCACGCGGAATATTTGCGTATCGGGTTCGGCGCACAGCAATGATGGCGACGCGATGAGCATCATTAGCGTAATAATCCAGCTGCAGCAGTTTGCTGACAATGGTTTAACCTGTCTTAATTCCATTACGGCTTGTGTTTTGTGTGTATTTCGGTGGGACGAACAGTGTTGTGAACGTTGGTACACATGCATTTCAATGTGGTTTTGAACTAATTTACAACAACGAAACGATTAACACTTTCCCAAACAAACCGACCAGCACGACCGATGCTACACATTGCACTATCGAAAGTATAACACGCGCAATGCACAAAGCCAAAGCGCACGGACACCATTTATTTGTGCAACGGTTGGGCTGCACAGCACAGAACGTGGCCAATTGCACTATTCACTTCCAATTATCACTTCCTACCGCTTCCACACGATGGGATGCTGAAGCAATACATCTTAGCCGGTGCACACTGTGGTACGGTTTTGCTTCCATCTCCAATCAACGCACGATTGTGTTGCACATTTCACACATTATGGTTTCCTCGACACCTTTCACACCACCGTTCAAGCACTGCACTTTAATCCTTTTTGACCGCAACAAAATTTGTTTTGCGCTGGTCAACTTTACCCTCAGATTACGGAGTGACACATCCACGCGGTGGGATTAAGATTATTTTTAAACGATCGGCTTTCATTGTATTATGACAGCGTTCGTTCCAACGGCCCTTCAAGGTACGGTCACTGCACTGGTCTCCCTCATTGCCGGGTGCCGGGTGCTCGTTTGCATACTACTTCACTCCAGCAAACCCGAACGGCATCGAATTAATTTCCCATTCGGTGAAATGGCACGCTACCGCTGCCGTTAACAGTGGACACGCTCGGAGCGATGGGTTTTAATTTTCCGTTTTTTAATGCTTCTTGATCACTTCCACCACATTAAATGTCATTTTCAGCATTCAGCACCGTAACGAAATGGCATCTACGAGGCGCGAAATCGCATCAACTCTCCGGAACCGGGCGATGATTAAACGTCCCAGGCGATGTTGCTGCTACCGCTTCTGCCTGACCGGCTTTGGACCGTCCGGCCTGGGAGCTGATTGCTGGAATTAACGGATTTTTGTGTGTCACAATTATCTATAATTACTTCTTCACCGTAATGGTAATGATTTGACATTTAATGATCGATTTTTATGCAACGAAATTTTTCACTTTCATAAAATGGCTGGTGACGTTTTCATTACCAGGCTGGGTGTGGCCCTGTGAAGTGCTTTAGGTTTCACTGTCAGTGTTTTGATGCATTTGGAACGGCTTTATCATAATTTCGTTTGTCGATACACTAATTTCCACTAAACAAAATTATTAAGGTATCGTATATTGCCATTGTAGTATAACCATTCCTGAAAACAGAACAAAAATAATTATTTGTAATTAGTTGCTTTTTGTGTTATACTCTAAATAAGATAAAATTTGTGTTTGTACTATTCCATTAGTTATCGAACGTATAGTCTATAATGTTTCTTTTGGAATTTCAATGGTATCAGATGTAAAGATGGTTTATATGGTCGCATATTGCTTGAAAATATGTATTTTCTTTTTTTAGAGTACAATGTGCTCCCCAACTTGTCTATTTTTTAAATGGAAAACGCTACCTAAATTTAATTAAAATTTATGTAAATGTGTGTTCGAATGCTTTTTTTTAAATTTTATTCATACTTTTCGATGCGTTTAAAGCTTCCCAAACACCTAACCCGTAAAAGCACTGAGGAGGCAAATTGATCATTTTCTTGTAACCATCGCCAAGCCGGTTTGTTTTCTTACCGTAAGATGAAGATCATTAAAAGTTTGGCGTTGTTTGTGATCAAGGTTGAATTAGACGAAACAAAAAGGTAAAAAAGGCTGACCTGCGAATACATTTTGCTTCATACTATGAACGTGAAGACAAAACAACCAACCGTCGTAGTGTTCGAGGGAAAACAATATTACCACATTCGATCATGGAAGATATTACGCAAAGGAAGCGCAAAGAAACGCGCCTAACGAATGGTCATTCCGGATTTTCTTATTGTTTTTGTCTAAGAAAACAACTTGAGCAACATGAACACGAAAACCACCATAACAACCGAGATGATGGAGCGGTTAATGGTTTTCTGACTGCCAACACCTAGAAGCTCTTGGTGTTTTGTTTGTTTGCGATATTGCGAGCACGGTGTACGAAGGGTCCTGGTTCAACCGGTAAATACAGGAGGAGCTTGACTAACCGAATTATTTGCCTACACTGTACACTCAAACAAGACAAGCACGATTCAAGCATGCTTACCAACAGAGCATGTGGCTTTTTGATTGATTTTCTACGTCTATTTGTTCATCGAAGTGCGATAAACAGTAAACTTTATTGCTTTAATACCACAAGATCTAAGAACCTCGTTTGCATAAAAAGTTGTCTATTTATGAGAAGATAATTTTGTGATAAAGATGTTCTTAAGTTCTGTTTCTTCTGACATTATTTTAAAAATATTCGCATCGGTAACAGTGTTCAGAAAATTTTACTGTTTGAAACTTGTAACAAATCCTGCACTGTCAACGGTCGTCCACAGTGGCAGTACCAAAACACATTCGGCTTATTGTGCTCTACCCATCGCGTCTTATCAGAATACATCTGTACGCCCCCGAAACGTAAATGTCTTTTGCAAATTAGTTAATCCAAGAGGAAAGAAGCCACAAATTTGATAAAGAAGAAAACCACACCATGAATAAAAAAAAGTGAATATGGCGAAACAGCAGAGCATGAGAGATATGTGCATGTAAGGCGCCATGTTTTCAATTTTCTTATTATTACATTACTTCCCATGCGTTTGACCTTCAGCGCGCCAAGCCATCGTGCCCAGTTTGCGCATGTTGTACAGAGACTACAGCAAAACGCACAACACCAAAAATGTGCAAAAAACGGGCCGAGCCAAAAAGTTCATCGCACCCATGCTGCCCGCAAAAAGAGCGTATTTGTTCGTGTACGCTGTGGTGGGTGCTGAACGCGCTGCGTATGATGAATTAGTCTTTTGGGAGCTCATGAAGATATCCCCTGGATGCGTGGCAACCATATTCTTGCTCCAATACCGTGCACATGCTCTACTCCAAGCTTGGCGCTCAGTGTGGGTGAGTCGGAATATTATTTTCGCACAAATGATAGCGAATTTACACACACACATATATATAAAAAGCATGCGTATGTGCGTATGTATAGCACTTAAGCATTTGCATGCCTAATGCCTGGATAGCAGCATATCAGCCGCTGCCTGTATCATGTCACAAATTTAGCATTGCTGATTTGATCATACATGAGCATGGCGCACACAAAGAGCAAGCCGCATAGCATCGCCAGAACTTTTAGGAATAAAAGTATAATTCCTATTCCGTGTACGTTAATGTGTTTTTTTTCTCTCGACAGTCGCTGAACAACACATAGCGAGTGCTCGGATCGAGTAAACAGCCAAAAAAGGCAGTTTGTAATCGTATGTTGGGATTCGTTTGACGTGGCGGGCACATCACTTGTCGTTCAGGGGCAGAATGCTCGTTGCAGTACGATTTTGTGCTGAGTTTCTCCAAAGCAGTTGGTGGTATTTTAACGTGACGTAAATCAACTATGCTGTCCCGTGATGACATTAGCGCTGTCAGAACGGTTGCTGGAAAGCCAATATGATTTCTGTTACATTTACCAAAGTTTATGATTTTGAATGTTCACGTGCAGCTTGCCAGTATGAGTTGAGATTGATAAGAGCTAGAACGAATTAACAAATTCATGATTAACAGTAAAAATATCATGTTCGTATACTTACATACTTCTTGTACAATGTAGTTAAAGTTTTAAATTCATTGTAAGTTTGAGGCAATAGAAATCCATGCGTTCAATATCCTTCTTGTTAATTATCAGTTTTTCTTTTAAATATCCTGGATGGATGTTATAAAATGCAAATAAAACATCACTTTCGGTGTTCCAATTCCATCCACCTAAGTGCTTCCCCGAAAAGCAATGCCAATCAGCACATAGAGCTTTCTGGAAAAGCAATAAACTGATCATAGAAACCGCTATAGTTCTTTTTTCGATCGTTTCCAATTAAAATCAAATCAAAGGAAACGAATAGCGTACTTTCAAATGGTGCATTAGTACGGGATGCAGCCAATATCATCAAACATCAAATGAAATTGGATTACCAATAATGTCACAAATCAGAAGCAAAATGAATCAATGCATACGAGGAAAGTACTGCGACCAATGTATTGTTCATTAATAGAAATTGTAATTTAAAAAATTCCCTTCTGTATTGACTAGTTTTGCGTGAAAATTGAACAATAAGAACGTTGTGCACCGTTCGCTAATTGCATTGTCGTAGATCATGATGATATAATTGATAGTCATTCAATATTTTTGCTTGTGGCGGTTTATGTTATTTTTACGAATAACAGTCTTTCATTGTTTTCTGCGCGAACAAAGAAATGATATGAAACAATATGGAAACCATGGAGCTTCAAAATGGTTGCTGCTAAATGACAACAAGCTAACAGGCGTATTTACTTTTTATACAACATGTTTGTGGTTTGAAATCGTAACACTTTATTATAATAAATAATTACCACATACCAACACACCGAGCTCAAGCTCTTTGCAAACGTACACCCATCCAGGGCCAAAACATCTAACCATAATATGCTACCAATCTGTGATGAATGTTTAATGAGTTACGCAGCGAGCTCTTTTTTGATGGCTGCTTATCATTTATTGATTGACATTAATTAACCTACCCGATGCGATTTCCGCCACGCCCTGACGTTTCTAGTGGGAGGGTGCACTTTTCTAGTGCACTCCTCGAGCTTGTCACGGCACGGTACCATTTAGAAGGTAACAATACACAAAAACCTGTGTGTGGGGTTCCACCCCATGAAACAAAGGCCCTTTTGCATTTGGTAGGTAGAGAGCATTCTTCACACAACCGGGTGGCAAATACTGTATTCAGATTTGAAATGTTAATGGCTGCAAATGTCCAGCAGCAATGTGTAGCAGTGTAATTAAATTGTTATTAGTTTGTGGAGCGCCGCATGAGTCTGGCCTGGCCTGGTCGGCGGAATTGGCACGGGCGATGCCTTTTACGAAACGGCTTTAGTCCTGTAAGCGGGCCTCCACACGTAACGAGCTAGCGTACCGTACCGTTCCTTTTACCGTACACTACACGAGCCCGGTACATGGGTGATATCGTTATTTGCAGAGGAAAAGTGAACAAGTAATTAAGCGCTATATGTATTTGAAAGTCAGTCTTAGTTTTCAACATCAAAGTAAATTTCTTAAAGCAATAAAACTAAATGGAACTGATTGATTAAATAGAAGAAATTGCGCTGATAGTATAAACTAGCGTGATTTTTTTTTATATTTTTCATACTGGTTGGAAAATTGCAATGCTTCTCAAATCATGAAACTAACATCGTTTTTAGTTCGGGGAAAAAAGAACAATAGTTTGCGTGTTAAAAGTAACACTTTTAAATAAAGTGATAAAGAGTAGAATAAAATTAGTAAAATTGAATAAAACTATCAACTTTTTAACCGAAATGAACAAGGTAATATGATAAAACGATTACTTTCTACATTAAAGTTGGTACACTAGAGTACATATTAGTATTCTTGTACGGTCTCCTGGTACAGTCGTTAACTCACATGACTTAACAACATGCGCGTCATGGGCTCAAGACCCGTATGGACCGTATTCAAGTCACAGATCGCCAAGCCAAGAGTGGTAAAGGTATGCCTTGATCGGCATCGGATTCAGGCCAAAAAGGATCAAATAATATGAAAATAATCATAGACCACGGCATTGATTTAATAGACAAGAACTTTACAAACGTCTGCATTATTGTCCGAAATCCTCGAAAATAGTTCAGTGAAACTTATTATTACGTGTTTTTTCCTTTAAGAACCAATTATTCGAAATACATAAAAAAGTATTTAAAGCTTTGATGAAACCAATAAAAAGCGAAACAAAAGAACCCTGCCGAGTTTCCGAGTTTACACAGCAGTCGATTTTTGCGTTTCCTAATCCGGTCTTAGTGCCCCGTGGCTGAATCGAGCTTTCATCACAAATAAAGATAATGTGGTGATGAGAACCTGACGTAAAACCAAACGACTTTGCGTTGCGGCCGACAGTTTGAAGCCCGTAAGGCCAATCGGATCAGAACAAAAGGAGGGAAGAATTGCGTCCTGCTACAACCCTGATGTCCCTGCACGTGTTTTGCCTCGCTTCTTGCCCCATTTCGCTCATAATGATACCATCTCGCTTGCGTTGATACGACGCTTGCCTCATTTTAGCGTGAAATGAACGTGAAAATCGTGCGTGACTTTGATGGTAACGAGAAATGAGATGCTTGCGAGCGCTCCGCTCTCGAGTCGGCGTGGGTATTGGTTTTGAGCGCAGCGAAATTGGATAGTGAATCTTTGGCATTTCGGGGCTAAGCTTTGGCGCCGGCGAGCGTTTTGTTGCGAGCTGGTTGAGGATGTCGAAGCTTTGATAGCATCTGAAAGCTTAATGCGGTCTTGGGGGAAATATGTTATTCCTTTCACGAAGGCAAAACGGGCAGCAAATATCAGACGCGTGAGAATTCTGGCACTGAGACACGTATTGGAAAAACGGGTCAGCGAACTTTATAGTTGGTAAAGTTGAACTATGAAATAAATGAAAGGAGGGTGGGGTACTAGCAGCCTTTCTGTTAAAGAATCAGTAAGTATTCGTCCTCTGGAATGGGGTGAGAAAATCACAATATTCTTGGAACGTTGAAACAAAAATAGCTCAACAAGTTACAATCGATAAGTAATTGACGGTAATTGACATGCAAGGAGTAATTTAAAGCGATACATTTTTTTTAGCTGTTTGTTGATGTATCTTCTAAAACAATGTACGTATTTGTGAAACACTTGTTTAAACTCTTTAAAAAAAAACCCTTTATCCTAAAAAAACGCAATCATTAAATTGAGCAAATATGTCTGGAAGGGAAACGAGCCTCGTTCAATCGTGTACAAAACCAGCGCGTCTTTTCACAAGCCTTGCAAGTATTTTATAAACTTTAATTTGTGGAAAAGTACTTCGAACGAAATTGTGTACATAAAGGAAAACAAATTGCACAACAATTTGGAAATACAAAAACCGTAACCTCACCCAAACGCTTTGCCATTATTTCGTGGCCCATTGACAGTTAAGCATTATTTGAGGTTTACCGGAACTCTGTCACAAAAGCGTGAACAATGAAAAGTCCACTGCCCAGCAGAGAAGCTCTTACTTCAATCAAATTAACGAACGGGAGACGATTTTAAAAGTTGATGAAAATTTGATTACTTTCAGAATTGATCATCGCCTCCGGGGGAGGTCGGCTCAAGATGGGAAGGTAATCCGTTTGCATTGTGGAAGATAAAATCCCCAGCTTATCTCTCCCGCGCTGGGAAGCACGGAATCACAGGAAACGATTGGAGGGAAAATTACCGCCTTTTGTGTGTGGATAGTTGGCATCCATAGTGCAGCGAATTGTAGCGCCAGTTTGTGTTAGGATAAAAGATGACATTTATTATGTACATTACTGCTTATGGAGAAATTCTCTGGGCCAAAGGGCCTTGAAACAATGACAATGAGTAGGGTGTCTGGGCAGCCCAGAAGTCAGTGGACAAACACTTCCCGCATATCGCATAATTGCTCTCCGCCAACGGGAGCTTCATTACTTCCAGCATTGATCGCAGGACCCAGCTACAAACTCGTAATCCAACAAGACCCCGATTTGTGACCGTCGCGCAACCCGGACGGACCGCAAGCACAAGCCTAGCCGGTGACAAAGATAAAATGAAGTTCGAAGTCAGCCATGCTTCACTAATTAAGTTAATTACTGTTTTTCTCTCATTTTCGTGTCCTGTCCCGTTCGCGAAATGCTTTCTGCGCGATACGTTTCGAGGTTTTTGCCTAGTGTTCGTGTAAAGCGGACGGAAGTTTGGACCATGCCGGATTCAATGATGTTTGTCGGTGGTTGCTGGTATCCTCACGATTCAAATCAAGGACACACGCTCACGTTCCCTAAACTGTCCCTGGGCTGTGAAGTTTCAACTTCAAACAAGTGCTACACGACACGGAAATGTAATTTTGGTAATAGGCGACATTTCTAGCGCTCGCTTCACTTTCTTCTGAATGGTGTCAGTGGGTCGAGTGCGGTATGGAAAACATACTTCAAACTTTCTCCCCTAATTGCAATTCGTTTCTTTTTCAAGTATAAGAAACGTAGCGGGAATCGTTCTCATGGGAAATACATTGCAATTTTATTTTACATAGACTCTCGTGTTATAATAAATTTGTTATTTAATATAGTAGCACCAGTCCAAGCTTATCGAATGTAAAATTAAATAAAAAAACAGTCTCCACAGAGCAAAGTATTTTTCACTTTGAAATAATTTTACGGTTCAAATCTCGGAGCAATTACCAACAACGTTCATTATTTACTCAGTGTTATCTTGGATGTTAACCCCTCCACAGTAAACGATTCGCCCTCCCTCAAGATGATGGTCCATCCCATTACATACCATTAACATTCTGCGTTACTAATCTCTTCCGCACGATTTATCTGTGTGTCGACCGGTTCACTTTCAAATCGTTTCAGCTGCCCTTCCAGCAGTTGCTGCAAGGAATAAATTGTTGTGCCAAACAGCATCAAACGCTCACACACACAAACAGCAAGCGAAACATTCGACAAAGACACACGAGAAAACACGCACGCACAACTAACCCTGAAGGCAAAAACGTGCACAGCAAGCAAAATTGGCCACAAATCCTCACAGCCCAGAATGAACGGATGAACCGACCGGTTGGTGGCCGTGTGCTTTCGCTCCCTCTCTCCCCCTCTCTCCTCTCTAAATAGCACCACCGATCCTATCTCGCGAAGCTCTTCTCAGTTAATTTAAAAGGTTAATACTGAAGCAAGTGTCCTTTTTGACTTCTCTAACGAAACACCCGTCTGTCATCTTATTGTTTTGCTGTGCCACATCACCACCACAGCTTTTCGAAAGGCGACCCCCACCACTGTATCGAACGGGCAAGCGGCGCCCGAATGTCTTGAGATGGTTTGGGGAGAAAAGAAAAACACACACATACACGAACAGAGCACACTGTAGGGAGGGTTCGGTGCGGGTGAGGAGTGTTTTAATTTTGCACCACACGCTCGTGTTCACCTCTTTGCCGGTCCCGGTGAGTAAAGCAGCAGCACCACCATTATTCGGTGATGAGAAATGTGGCCCCCTCCGCCCGTGTGACTTGTGTGTTTTGTGTGAATAGACGCGTCTGTCTTACTGTCCAGTGTCATTGATCCACCGGTTTTAAAGTTAATTAAAACAGTTTAATTTATTCGAGCAACGTCTTGCAGAAAACGGTCCGTAACCGCCGAAAAAGGATGAAAACCGTGCGCCCGTGAGCCGTTCCAGGGCGCATAAACTTCGTGAATGCGACCCCTTGACAACTCCGGTCCGTGCGCCAACCGAACGAAATCGGACTAGCCCCTGTTGGCCTACCTACCTCCGCCCGCCTTTGACGGCGTGCTCGATTTTTAACCTTCGTCACGTTTTCTGGCTGTGGGAAAAATTTGAATTTAAAAGTAGCAAAAGCCACACCGTCCCAGAATAAATGAATAGAACGGTTTTAAACCGGGTAGGACGAAAAGATAAAACAAAGAAAAATGCCAGCAATATGTGCGGGGGGAGGGGGCTTCAAATGGGGTGGTAGTGCTGTGTAGAGTAAACAGCGCGATGAATCAGCTGGTAGCTAAGAAGGCAAACCAAATAGGACAGACCGTTTGAACGACGCTTCAGGAAACCGGAACGAACGATTGGTTCTCTCTTTCTCTCTCCCTCTCTCTCTCTCTCTCTCTCTCTCTCTCTCTCTCTCTCTCTCACACACACTCTCTCTCTTTGTCTGTCTTAAGGAAAAAGTTAGCGATCAAGATCGGTTGCACACAAAAGGGATGATTGTTTGTTGTTGTATTTTCCTTCTTATGCTGGGTTGGTGACTGTTCAACCCGAAGCATACTGCCGTTGTCAACGTAACTTTCTGGTTTATGTTTTCAGCTGGCAGTTTTTGCATAACTCATGCTCCACTAACCTAACGAAGCTAAGTTTGCTGTGGCATGGCAGGTACGATGGGACCTTGGGTTAAGTTACTTATTTTCACAGGGACAGGAAAAACGCCACTACGGAGAAGGGTTTAATGGAAGAAATATGACCGATTAAGCGTTCTATTGATTTTCTTTCCATTGGTTCCGTTGCCTTTTCTTTTCAACAGAGATAGCAATGTCGAACTTGCAAAAAATTTACCAAGCCCGCGGAACAGTAAGAAAAAGTGTAACGGTCAGCAAAAATAAATAAAAAAACAGCGTCTTTAAGGAGTCATTGCTGTATTATAAATATCGTTACAGCAGTCCTTCTGCATGGAAGAAAGTTGCATCCTCATCCCCAATACTCCTCTTTTTTTGGGTGTGTATTAATATCGCTTTCTGGTTTCGATTCTGCTAATGGATTTAAAGATTTAGAATTACTGAATAAAAGATTAATTGTAGCAAGAAGAGCATTAAATTTCGATTATTGCAAAAAAACTCTTACTTTCCTACTCAGCGGTTTACCATACAGTGAAATAAATCCTCGTAAGTTTATGATTAAATTTGGTATATGTTGGTCGAGCCAGGTTGGGGTTCCAAATTAAAAATGGGATTATTAATAAGTTTAAAATTAAATTTAAAGAAATTAATAAGTTTTGGTTTTGTCATTTGCTGAAATCTTCAACTCAGAAGCCTGATTTGTCTGCTGAGATCTGTTTGAAATTGAATATGTGTATAGGTTATTTATACACTTTCAGTCCAAGCCAGTGTACTAGTAAAACATAAATATTTTGTAATAGTTCTAAAAAACAGAATGGAGCCCTAAAAACAAAACCGATTGGTAAGCAAAAGAAAATTCATAATTTGTCTACCATGACACCCCGGTCGCCTTTATCATCACAAACTCAACCCAATACAACCAGCCTGTCCACACTCCCCATTTCCCCCTCCCCCCTCACCCCACTCAAAGCGATCTGACACGAGATCCGAACCGAGGGAAAATAAATTGAGCACCGGGGATGCCGGATGCGGATGCTGATTTATTTTGCGTTCGTGACATTATGCCCGCCGGAAGTACAACAAAAGAGTGATTCGCGCAATTTTGACCGGTACCGGCGAGTATCGCGAAACGTGAGATGGGATGGCCACCAACCACCCGTGAAGGGCGCCTCCTATCTTTGCCTACAATAACCCTTGGACACCGAAGGGTCGCCGTGCTGCAAGAGAAGGTGCTTGCAGGGTTTCGCTTCTGCCGATCTCGTCACCCACGGGTCGCGCGGCATAGCGAGACGGCATGCTTGAGCACGTTATGGCACAAATTTATTCCCCGAACGTAGGCACTCTGCAATTCTAATGTTTTAAGCCATTAATGGGTCGGTCGTGCTTGTTGCCGGGGCCGGGGAATCCTGATCCGGAAAATGAATGGTGGCGAATATTTTCTGCGAATCGCCATCCGTCTTCGGGCGCGGTACGGTGTCGGGCGTCACGGTGTGTTCGAATTCATTAAAACTTGTCTTGATGTGCAATGGTTTAGTTTGAGAAATGGTTTGCTCTCTTTTTCAACGGTGAATTGTGAATTGCTGACGAGTGAGCTTTGCAATGTATATTTTTCTAAATGTGTCTAACGAAACTGTTTAGTTTGCCTCTTAGTGGTGAGAGGTTCGTGTTAATGTTTCGTAATAAGTTAGAAATATTATACTTAAGTACCGGCGTGTTGTTACAATCATCAATGTCAATTAGCAATGACGGAATAGCAAATAACGCAAAGCAAATTGATTGCAATCAGTGCATGCAAAGGCAGATAATTGATTAATTGACTAATTAACGTTAATTACGCTACGAATTGGATGTAAATATTGATCAGACATAAATAACCAACACCCTTGATAATGTTGAATAATTACGACATATGCTGGAGCCTCGTACATCTGACATAACGGCGTGCCAATGTTGATACCATCTACGTAAGAAAGAAACATAAAATCGTTTCAGTGTGTCGCGATACCTGTCAATTTAGCTTGGAAGCCATGTTTTAAAATTGTTATGAATGTCGTTGGAGAATTGGTTTCCGTTTACCACAATGAGACTACAATGCTTTACAGACAGACAATAGATAATCCCATTCCAACAAAGAGATCCTAAGCCTCGCAGATGATCTTAAACACGCAAACAAAAGACTATATGGATGCTTGCAGACGAATTCCAAAACTCCTCACAAATGCGCTTATTCTATCATTCCCATTGGTGGCGCCGCTTTGTTTGCTCCGACAAACGGAAATAGCACCAGCGTGTATTTAACCTACCTTTAACTTAATCGTCAAGCGTGAAGAATTCGTCGCGCAGTTTTTTTTAACCCACTGGAAGCAGGCAACGGAGCTTCTATTTTCATTTTGCTAACCGATTTGGGTTAAAACATGCTCCAATGTTCTCCAATGTCTAGCGTTACGGAACGACAAACGCCTGCCTGCCTGCCGACAAACGCCTGCTAGAATGCTGGTTTCAAAAACGATGATAAAAGAAAATAGCACCAACAAAATGGCGCCACCTGACAACTCGTCAGGGCAGGGGTGCTGCTTCCTGCTTCACCCTCATCATCGGGGCTCGCTCTGTCGTTCCGTAATAGACGATACGGTAGAACGCAAGCAACAGCGCTGAGCGGTTCGGTGTAGAAGACAGCCGTTTAGGCATTTATGTCACGGATAAGCCTCTATTGCCGAACAAGGAACATCAATCTAGCGCGTGGTGCCAGAAAGCTCGTGCGTTCACAATGCCGTCCGTACCGTGGGCCACCCTCAGCCCGATTTCTTCCGCCCCGTTACGGTGGTTCAAAGGCAAGACAACATAAAAATGAAAATCCTAAAGCCTACAACAACGCTAGCCAGGCTCGAGAGCGCTCTGGTCTCTATTCAAGTTGTGTGCATTTATGATGATTCCTCATATCTGGAACACTAACCTGGAAATCGCTTCCTGTCGCTCGATCGGAACCGCACCCCTGAACCTTCCCCGTAACAGTTCTCGCCGTAGCCTATTTCTCTCCCCCCGGGGAATGAAGAGTGTCGGCTAGACCCTTTTTGTACTATCGAATAGCAAACGACTGCGGGGAGGATGGCTAGAATGGTTTCACTCAGTTGTGTCTATCGGCATCGGCGACGGTAGCCGTTTGGGACATCAGGAGCACGACTGCTGGCGGACACCGTAACAACACCACCAACAACAAAAGAAACCCCTCCCTCCTCAGACGGGAGACGGTCCCGACAATAAGGAGCCGCTTCCAAGAAAGATGCGAAATGAAGCCGTTCTTAACTGATCGTCCGTTGGTCCTCGCCCTAACCTCGGACAAGCGTCGCACGGTGCGGGCCAGCCACCGGGAGCTCAATGGCAGGTTTATGATGCTTGTATGAATAAAGATTCTGCTCTCGTTTGAAGCACAATAAAAGTCATTATTATCTGTATTCATATCGTTCTCGAGAGACCGACCTGTCACGGGCCCCGACATGAGCCCAACGGAGAGGAGGATCTATCAGCTCAATCGTTTTCAGTTTTCGGGAAGTCGACTGTTTGTGGTTCGGTTTCCTCTCCGTCCGGAACCGCTCGACCGACTGGACAAGCATCCGAGATGAACTTCTTGGCTGGGGCGAGCATTTGCTGCTGCCATTGTGCAGTCTTTCTGCAACCGAACGAGACACCATTAACTCGGTGGCGATATCTTGTGTGCGATAGGGTGTCGGGAGAAATAAACCGACAGGAGAAGAAGTTTCAACCAATGGGGAGAGAAAAAAAGAAGTAAAAGACGTAGTGCAACTTTTGAACGGCCCTTTTCCTGTTCCTGCCAACCTCTTTTTTCTGCTAACGATCCGAATGGATGCCTCTTAGCTACAGCAGGTCGTTTTCCTTCCGTAGCGGTTAATGTTTTGTGAAGGAGAGGTGCCCACTTCTGAGGGCAGTGGTGAGAGAGAATCGATTCGCTTCGAACAATGCACTTATAGAGCCGTATCTTTCAACGATTTGTGCATCTGTTTAGGCATTTCTCGAGTCGAAAGCGTTGTACAAAATCAACACAAACACACTGACACACACCAGTCTGCCAATTGATAGACTTCGACCCGGAAAGCACTGTGCACGATTTATCGCCAAATGGCTGTTCGTTCAGGCGGGCTGACAGCAACAACAACAAACATGGCCCGGATTGTGCTTTAAACAGCTCGCAGTCACTGCACCACCGTTGGATAGGAGAAACAAAACAAACAACTGATTTGCATGTTGGCTAGCTTTCCGCTCGACGAATGCGAACGCTGGTGCCCGGCATCAGCTTCTTCACTCCTTGCCAAAGCTGACGACGTGTGAGTTGACACAGCTCGCCGCTCCACAGCGTCTTCGTTGACTAGAAACATACAGCGTGCTTACGGAAGGGAAACCATACACAACGACCTAAGGCATGTTCAAGCTGTGGTTCTAGTGAAGATGTTGTTCGATTTGTTCGATGCAAACGCTGACGGCTTTCAGTAACACATCGTGCACAGACGGATCAAATTCGCTTCAAAACCTCTATCACAGCCCGATGTGTCCACATCCAGCCCCGGAGGCTCGGAATGAATTTAATCTCGTCCAACTAAATAGATAATGCAGAACGTTTCGATTGAACAAAATCCGATCTGTTCCGGACTGGGCACAGACGCTGTTCAGTATCAGCGCCGGCTGGTATGCCCTAGAGCAGGCCGCCGGAATAGTACCTAGGCGGGAATCACTTCCTTGGAGGTTCAAAGTTTACCCTTCCCTCTGAGGGACTGTCTCAGCCATTTCCCCAGCGATGAGTGTTTCGCTTTTCCCAGTTGGGTTGGTCAAGATTCAATGTAGCCCTCCAGGGGGGGAAGAACTTGTTGTCGACGCTTTGAGCTGGCACACCGCAAACAGCTCCTAGAGCCGAGTACGCCGCCGGGATGGGTGAGGTGCTAGGATGCTAAACCACACCGTCTTCAAGCGGACTTCTTCAACTCCATTACCGTTTCAATTAAAGTTTATGGTACGACTTACGGCTATCTTCAACAGTTGGTCCCCGTCTGGATGCTTTCCTGCGTTGGGCGAGCGGAAAGTTGTCTCATTTTATAATTGTACGTTTTGTTCCGGCACTGATGGACAACAGTATGCGGGATATATGAGCCGTCGTCTACCAAAGTGTGTGTGAGAAGGAATTGTAACGTTATCGGGTGTAACACACATGATATTTGCTATATTAAATCCTGGTAAAGTTATTTTTTATTATTCGTTAAATTCAATGTTTTGTTGTGGCCCTTTAATGCCTGTATGGCTTGTTGTTGTTAAACGACACCCTGATTTAATTGCATATGACTCTCCAAGGACTTTACATTCTGCATTGTGTGCTGCTAAAAAACTCATTCTTCAAAAACTTGAAGTGATACTCCATCTCATTTAAAATCGAACCAAGAAACATAAACAGAACAAACGAACATTAATCGTATACCGAGGGATCCAATCTTAAAGTGGTAAACTGTCTCAACATTTTCTCGAGTTTCTCCGTGAACAAACCAACAAAGTTTATCTTGCCTTCTGCTCGAAACTTTGGCATAAATTTTCTTTTGATCCCTCAAGTTGCTCAAGGCATGTGTTCATATTTAACTACATATAACCACAGACCGCGCGCGTGGTAAGTACCTGGGGCTTGGTACACGCTGGAGACGCCGAGTAACCCAGCAACTCGGGTGAAGAAAAATCATTTAAATCCCAACAAACCCGGCCCTGTCTAGACATCAAGTCAATCAAAGGAAATTTGTTTCAAGAGATCTGCCAACTGAACCGTATGTGTTCGTGTGCCCGCTCAAGCTTGTGAGTGGGCCGAGCCACCGAAATCCAAAAACTTGCTCGCAATATTTCTGGCTAGCGACTCGTGAGCACGCACGTGTACATTTGACACGGGGAAAAGTCTAGGCAGCAAGCTATCAAACGTCGGAATACGTACTGAGCAATTCGAACGTCTTTTCCTTTTGCCCGCACATTCGCATTGATCCGCATATTGGGCAAGGCCTGGCTCCTTACCGACGGGACCGCATCGACTCCCTTGCCCTCATCGGCAGTAAAACTGCAAAATGAAACCCATTAGCTAAAGGGGATCCGCCACGGGTGTTGTGCGATGGGCGCCGTACAGTCTTGCAACTGTTTGCCTACGTGTCGCTCCGGCAGCAGCAGCATCATCATTATCATTCGCATCATGATCCTTCCACGTCATCAGCAAAACCCTCTAACCGCGTGTGTCGTGTTGCCGGTGGAAGCATTATTGCGCCATTACGGTTATCGTCGGCTTTACGAAACGCGTCCCTGAGCTTCCCACTCGATTTCTTCTCACCCCTGTCCCATAACCCTATCCACAGGTTGGATTTTCTTATCCTTCCGCTCCAAGCTGTCGGGTTTAGCCGGATAGCCGTCGCAGCAAACCCTCGAGTAAAAAGGTAAACTCAATTTTTCAAACCTTATCCGGCTCGTTTAAGGGGATGGAATATAAATATGGAATGTTTTTTTAATTACATTTATAATCAACATACGCATCACCATCATCATCCTCATCATCATGATCCTTACCTTGCGCAGAGTGGGGTGAACGGGACGGGACGGTGAGTAGCATGGTTTTAGCCTAATACTACCATTAGTGGTACAGCAAGCGTACATGCGTTATCCCTTTGAGCTGTACGAGTCGGCAACGCATCGTGAGATAAGGTAAAGCTAATCAAAAAACGTCAATCTTATAATACACGATACACGCTGCTGCCAAACCGAGGCAGGGTTGTTTAAGAAGTAATTACGTTTTGATTAAACGCATGCTAGCGGGAAAACAGGGCTTGCGCAAAGCCGTACCAGCCCACAAGCGTGCGGGGAAACGGTTACAAAGAAATCAATTTCTCACCACAGTGCACAGGCTTTCAGGGAAAAAGTTCCTTCCACCGAATGCTCGTTAGAGCAAATCAATTTTGGGATTTTTTGCCAAATTTCTCAACCATCCGAAATTATGGCAAATGGAAATTCTGCTTAAAATGTTCAATTACTGACAAAAAAAAAACTCCTTCGAAACGCAGGGAGTGGATTTTTTTAAGAAGAACGTTATGCTCCTTTTAAATTTACCCTCTGAAGTCAGCATCGTGATACATTTCATCGATTCGATTTTCAATCGCTTGAAAGAGAGAAAAACATGTAGAGAGACAGGGAGAGAGAGAGAGAGAGAGAGAGAGAGAGAAAGAGAGAGGGAGAGAGAGAGAGAGAGATAAAAAGCGCAAAATGCAATTAAACGAATACACAAGCGAACTTAACTCCCGTAGACAAACAATTGCATCTCGAACGAGCAAACATATCAAACGCACCAGAACATCAAAGGGAACGCGTGCGGGTAATGTTAGCGCGATTCGTCACTTTTATGTTACTTGTCAAAAGAAGCACACTGATAAAACCGTGTTGATTTTGGCCTTAATTTAAACTGCATGCCGGTTACGAGTATTTAATCACACTGTTCTCACATTTTTTTCTAAGAGATTGAATCCTCTTTCTTTTAAAGGAATTCCTTTCTTTACACACACTCGGACGTCTGTTTTCGCTTCATATTTTACCATCGTTTTACTTTGCTTTAACGTTGGATATTTACCCACTACACTGCACCCATTAACACTCAACGCTATCACACATTATCTTTTGTTAATCTATTGCTGCCGTTCGCCAAATTAATAATCCAATTTTGGGCGCTCGTTCTATTATTTGGTCGTTATCGGGGTTGTTTTTATTGATGCTGCCTGCACAGGCTGCGCTCCAACCATCTGTTTCCATACACCATTCAACACACACACAAACACTCACACATACATACATAGCACTCGGAAGTCCCACACATCCTGCAGGATGGAGAGTACGTTTCGATTCCGCCCTGGATCCGTTTGCGGTTTTTTGGCGTAGCTGGAACGCACCGAGCGCCCGCGGGCCTGCACACAATCAAACACAGCACCGGAAGCGAGCCACTGAAGTACCTTTTTCGCGGCAAGCACTACTAACAACCACCAGGGACCACCATGCTACAGGGTGCGCATGTATGTATGTGTGTGTCCTGCTGCTGATGTTGTTGTTGTGGTGAATAGACCCAATTTTGTTTACCACAAAACTCGGTGCCTCGCTTCCGGAAAAAAGGGATGGTTGATGAAAATTCACTTTTATTTTATTTTCTTTTTGCACCCAGGGTTCGGGGCCGGCTGTGGCCCCTGCGGGTCAAGCCGAGCAAACGGAGAGGGGATTGGCACGGCTGGCAAGACGCTGGCGGAATTCCTTCTGCTTCATTTATTTTTAGCACACAGTGCAATATTCACGCGACGCTGCGCGGTTGGCGTATGTGATCGTGGCTGAAGTTGCTGAGAGCACAGCTACAGCATTCCGTTTTTTTGTTGTTGTTGCTGTTGTTGTGTTATATGTTTTGTTTTTGCAAAACACGCACGCACGCACGCACGGAAGCATGAACATACTCATAGGGAGCATGTTTGAAAAATGCTCAAACATCACATACACACAATGAGGGGGGGACAGGCAACAACTTTTACTTTACGCGTTTGCACTTTATCCCATTGGCACACTCGAATGTAGCGACAGATGGCTGCAGTACAGCATATTTCTTGACTCTTGACTCGTTATTATTTTTCAAACAACCGCACTCCACTCCTTCCTTCCACCTTGTTAATCTTCCCGCCGAGCACCACCAAACCACTGCCCTATCCTTGACAGTGATATTTTCGTGTGCTATTTGCTATTTTTCTTCCAACTTACGCGTTTGAAAGTATGCACCAGACAGTAGTATCAGCCCATGATCAGCGTACGTGTACGATCATCTCGTGCCCACTCGCCCTAAGGCTCACTCTCACTCACACACACACACACACGCTTCGTCTAACCGAATCCACCGAATGTGCCGCGAACGTCCGCGAAATCGCGTAGCCGTCTTCGAGCCGAACCGTCGCACGTTCACAGCAAGACTGACGCCGGGTCGAGATTCCTTCGCTGGCAGAGCGATGCTCAAATCACAGCAACATTGCAATCTCCGTTACCATGCGTTACCTGCCATGCACACGGAGCACCAGCCAGCAGCATTGTGGGAGTACAACATTCCTGTCGCTCTTGGTGGAGGAAAATCGGGGTTTTTCCTTTCACGTGCCTCTCGCACTCTCTTTTTTCGCTCTCGGGCGCTCTCGCCTTGGATTGGCTGCTCCGTGCATATTTTCCCCATTTTCTCAAACGGTAGCTGTGTGTGTGTGTGCGCTGTACGGGTTTGTTGTGGGTCAGGATTCTCCCGCTTGGAACAGCTTGGGGTAGGAAATCGGCATCGCATTTGCTCTCCACTTTGGCTCTCGCACACCTTTCGCAGCAGGAACGATGCTGGCCATTTTCTGCCAGCATACTGACAGCATTTTGGTTGTTTTTTTTGTTCTGGAAAAACGCGCGCTCAATTTTTGCTCTCCCGTAGTTCGCACAGGTTGAGCACGCTTTTGCGACTACGCTCCAGCTGTCAGCGTTGCCTACAGGAATTGGGTGTAAGTGTGATTGTTTTCATTCGCTTTCACCGATTTCGATGGGCTGGCCGTAGGTGGTAAGGAGCGCACCCATTTCCGGTGTGCTCTCTTCCCCCGTCCAAAGGCAGACGAAACAGGGACACAATCATTACAAATCCGGACGGGTTGATAGATGCACATGCATTTTTGAATGCGAAATTTTCGCACCCACAGGGAATGATAAAGTTTATGATGATAAGCGGGATTGGATTTAAGCGTCCCACACCTTTTAGTGTTGTTGGTAGAGATTCCCCCATTGAGCCGGTGCAATGAATCGGCATACAAAAGCTCGTGTGTTGTTAATGGTATTCGCTACATTGTAATGCAGATGGTGCTACACACATAACAAATATAGGGAAAAAACGGATGCTTATGGTTTTAATCGGATTTATGGAAAAAACATGATTAGTATTTGTTTTATCATTTCATGAATGGAAGGTGGCAGATCAAATAAACTCATGACAAAACGTTTAAAAAATAACATTTCTTTACTTTAGAAACATAGACTGAAAAGCAAAAACATATCCACACAAATAGGTTCAACGATCAACACTAAAAACACACGAAGCAGCTAAAGAACGATCCTGTCGAACAAAATTAAAATGTAACCGAGGCAATGTTCATAAATCTATTTAAAACCCATCACAAACGCGCTACCAAATCAAAGACGCAGAGCCCGCTGAAACGATTTTGAAACAAAATAATGAACTACGCTGAAAAACGATTCATGCGATCACTTACATCAGCCCACAAAAGCGGCTTTTACTCCCTCGCCGCAACACCGCCTCCCACCCGTAGGCCAACGCTCGACGCGTTGACAGTGCGAGCGAAGATTTTACTGTTTTTCATTAATATTTATGTTCATCTTCCACTACGGCTATGCTGCCGTCGAAGATATGCTGACTGCAAAACATCATCCTTCCCAACACATGGTTCACACACGTCAAGCTGTCGCTCGGTGAACAAGAGCCCACAGCCGTCATCGTCATTGGCCGCAAAATCCTTTACACAGCCCAGCATACGCTCGTCGGCGCGGCCTTGACCGGCGCCAGCTTCAAGGAAAGCAATGAAAGAAGGAAGCAGGAAAAATTGGCTCTTTCTAAATTTCCGTCTCCCATGGGTATGGGAGATGGAATGTTTCTAAGCGCAGGGAGAACACAGCTTCCGTTGCGTGAGTGGTCCACTCAAGTGTACCCACCCAGGGTACGGAGTCCTTTCGGAGAAAATAAAAACACTGCTCGCCTAAATGTCCATCATAACAAGCACATTTCCATTCCGAAACGTTCCATGATTGTACCATTGCTCGGCTCCCGTACGATGGCAGTTTGGTGCTGCCGGAGCTGCCGCTCAAAATCGGAACCCATTTGCAGCGCGTCATTTGCCAGCTTCGGGGAACGGGATCTTTAGGAATAGTCGTGCATCGCCAGCACCACACAATACAACCCTGCTTCTGCAGCAGCAGCAGCAGTAGCACAATCAAAACACTCGAATGCAGCCACTTCCCTCAACAAAATGGTTACGATGTAGTTGCACGGTGCCGCAACTCTGTCTGCAGGGTGCAGTGCAAATGCAACAAATACCGCTACACCCACCGACAAAGGCAGACTGCCGGGAGAGAATACTGCCGAGCGAAACAAATGGATCGCATAAATGTGCGTAACTGCATTCCAGCTCATGGTTCCGAGTGGGTGCGGGTGAATAAATGAATGTTACATTTTTACTGTTGTTGCACAGGACAAAACCTTAAAGACACAATTTGACACTGGAATGCAAGGGTTTCAATGGTATTACAATTGCAATTAACATCTGTAGGAGTCCGCGAAACAATGGTATATCCATTGACATTCGAAAATGAGATCGAAATGGTTCTATCGAATTCCGAGAACATTGTATAGGCTAAATTCCAACTGCTCGTGGCTCTGATTATGCTACCGCTCGTGACACATGTCGTACACTTCAGACGCCGCATTATTCACACAAGCCCGTTCTTGCCTGTCCTATCCCGTCCTACCGATGGTTCGTTCCGTTCGTCTCATCCACCGGCCCTTGAATGTATGCATCTCGTAAAGGGGTTTCGTTCCAGATGCATCACATGCATATCTCGCTCGCCCTTCTCCGACTTGCCCAAAGTGCATCAGACAATCACTCATCGCACAGGGCCAGTGCTTCAAAGCAACGATCCTACCAAAACCACAATGTCTGGCAACGACCAACCTGTCCTCGGTGACTGTGTTCGCCTCCTCCAACCCCAAAAAAGGGAGTAAGCGATGCAGGCCGCGATAGCACGAAACACCACGAAGTGAATCAGAGATATCCGATTAATGTGCAACGGGTATGAAGCATCGTGTACGGGAGTGAGCATGCGTGTTGGTGTGTGTGTGTGTGGAATGCATGTTCGTTGCTGCGGGCAGAGACGCCACAGAGCTAGGCCATGCTTTGCACGCTGCACATCGACAGAGCGGGTGAAACCCAAAACGACCGCGAGGTTACCATAGCACTCGAGGAACTTGGCAATGAACCTTCGACCCTCGGCTTGTCGAGGTCTTTCTCGCCCAACACGATACCGATGTGATGCGCTTCTCAGAAAGGAAGGACGTGAGAGCGTGGGACAGAGAGAGAGGAAGAGAGGTAAAGAAAAAAACAACAAACTAAACCATCAGCCACCGCCAAACATCGACGGGTGACGGGCAAAGTGATCCACTTCAACATCGGTGGTAACCCGAACCACCACGGCCACGGAACGGTGTGTTTGCGGAAGTGGCGCTGGCTGCGGGGAAAGTGCGCTCGAAAGTGTCACGCCGGCATCGTCGGGCCTTCGCGTCGGGAGCGTGATTTTCCAGCAAATCCAGTGCCCGGGAGTTTTACGAGCGCGAGCGAAAAGTTGTCCAGAAGCTGCCGACGATGACGGGCTGCCGGCAACGCAAGGGTTCCGTCCGTGGCGTGCAGCCCTAATGCCTGGGCCCATGTGCCCAGATGCCGCACACATGTGCTCTTAATCATTCGCAGACCGTACCACGGCTTTATGGCCTCGCCTAGCCTCGATGCGTGTCTGCGGCAGCCGTGTGGTACCGGGTATGCAGCGCAAGAAAAGAATTGTTCTATTTTGAGACCCAGACCCGACCCGACCGCGACCGATTCCGCACTTAAGCAGCGGTACGGTTCGTGGGCGAATGTGTTCCGGAGGGGCGCCGCTTCTCGGGCCTACACGCTGGAAAAAGGGTCCCGCCACGGTGACGGTTCCTTTGAACGGTGCGCCTACGGAGGGCGCATGTAAAGAAGCCGGGCTGGACCCGGACCGGAATGTCGTTCTTGTCAAATAAGTAGTTTTATGGTCTGCTTACATCGGTTCAGCATTTAGCTTTAATAGATTTTTCATTGGCTCATTTTTCTTCCATTCACGGGCGGCAGGGAAGGAAGAAAAGCAGCTACAAAAAAAAACGAACGCGCCACCAAAGAATGTCACCCGAAATGACGCGGGAGGATCCGTTGAGCACGTTCTTAATAGACGCCAGATTGTCAGACATCGGAGCTGAAATGGCTTTGGTGAGCCTCGTAATTGGGCACGCTTCTCTAATTAGACGATGTTCTTGTGGCTTGCTCGTGTTCTCGAGGGCCGACTCGAGTGCGGGACACTCAGCTCGTTCGATCTCCCATCGAACGTGGGACGTGATTTCCGCAGCGATTGAAGGTGACGTATATGTCGATAGGGCAGATAAAATTCAAAGCATGCCCATTTCCATCGCCACCTCCAAAAACGCTTTGCAGCAGCACGGTTTAAAGTACGTCAACCTTCGCACGGGCCCCGGGTGGACGTTTCTAATTGCAGTGAAATACCCCGTTCAGCAGCTACCGATGCACGCTAGGCGCAGCAGTTTCTGAGTCAAGCATCTTGAACTGAGCTGCCTAATTGAAGGACCCACACTTATCAGCACCAGCCGATCAAGCTGATGAAGATGGGGAAATCGTCCCTTTGTTGTCGGGCGTGTGTGAGGTGTCGCTTTTATCAGATCGGTGGTACCGGAAATAGCTCTTCTTGCGACCGGGTGGCCAAGGTTTGATGTGAATTTTATTTTTGCACGTAAATTGCAGCTTATTTTAGAACCGTTTCATGGAAGGGCAGAGTGACCGTTGTCAGTAAGGGTGAATATTTGCAATGAGATATGCAGTCTTCGCTTGATCGAGCTAACGATCTTCGATCTAACATGATAGACATGATAATAAAAGAGAGGAATTTCAGCAATTGATCAAGAGAAAACGTTTATAGAAAACGTTACGCGTTTCTTGTTGGTGTGAAATACGCAATCCGAGAATTGATTTGAGGAATTATTAGCTGGAAGCTGAATCTAGCAGATAGCTTGACCTTTTCTGTCTATCTGGTCAAATGACATATTTTGACATAGCTAGCTGATTATACTAATACTAAGGTCTTCAAACTAAATGTGTGCCTAATACGTTTTTTAAGTGATCGAAGGAAAGTGATGTGAAATGTGTATTGCTAGCATTATAAATATTATTGTTCTCCAGATATATTTACGCTTTCATCGTTCAAATTAGTGATGGGTAAAGTTGGAAAAAATCCGGAGTCGACTCCGATCCGACTCCGATAAATTCGGAATCGACTCCGGAAGGTAGGTCCTCGCTGCAATATCCGGAGTCGTTCGGAATCGTCCGGAGCCGTACGGAGTCGCCTGGAGTCGCCCGGAGTCGCCCGGAGTCGGAGTCATCCGGAGTCTTTCGTAGTCGTTCGGAGTCGTCCGGAGTCGCCCGGAGTCGGATTCGTCCCGAGTCGTTCGGAGTCGTTCGGAGTCGTTCGGAGTCGTCCGGAGTCGTCGGAGTCGTCCGGAGTCGTCGGAGTCGTTCGGAGTCGTTCGGAGTCGTTTGGAGTCGTTCGGAGTCGTCCGGAGTCGTCCGGAGTCGCCCGGAGTCGGAGTCGTTCGGAGTCGTTTGGAGTCGTTCGGAGTCGTCCGGAGTCGTTTGGAGTCGTTTGGAGTCGTCCACTCCGGACGACTCCGGTCGACTCCAGACGATTCCAAACGACTCCGACTCCGGGCGGATCTAGTGGTTCCATTTTGCTGGAGTCGGAATCGAACTAACAATAGTCGGAGTCGGATCGGAGTCGTAGGTGCGCTCCATACAGCACATCACTAGTTCAAATCGCTTTTTAGCCATTGAATTCACGACAAAATTTGAGTTCCAGTGGAATATGATGAAAACATATGGTAAATGAAATAAAGCAACATATGTTTCAAATTGATCACTAATTGAATATAAGCTGCGATTTTTTCATATCGTTGAACTCAATCAAATTTCCCAATAGCTGCCTAGCCACTCATAGTTTTATTAGTAGCATTGGCCGTTAAGTTACGTAAGATTTAATTATTCGATTTAATATATGCACAATCCTTGCAGTAAATATATTGTGAATGAATACAGGGGCTACCAGCATAATAAACAACTCCACTTGTTTATAACAATAGTCGTTTTGATTATACACCGCTGTCTACCACTTGCTCACACGTCAGTTGGTGTAAGGTACTCTGTCCAATTTAATAACACAATTTTCGGCTTCGATTGCACAACGGTCGGAATCGGCACAGTTTCTTGTGGTTGTTGTATAATTCACAAAATTATTGTTTTGATTTATTGAAATGTATGGTTTATACTGCATCTTGCTTGAATAAAAGAAACGTGTTTGAAAATGTTTTGTTTTTGCAAAATTTGTCCCAACAAAACAAACTGTGCCGAATCTGCCAGTTGCTAATCGAAGGCGAAATGTGTGTTATTGAATTGGACAGAGTAGCTTACACCATCTGACGTGTGAGCAAGTGGTAGACAGCGTTGTCTATTCAAAACGACTATAGTTATGAACAAGTGGACAGTTGTTTATAATGCTGGTGAATCCTGTAAATATCAAATATCAAATGAACATTTGAACATTATTCTGATGCGTTATCAAACGTGTATTTCGTTGTATTGATTCCAAATACAGTCGGAAATGACGGTATGATCAAAATTACACAATTTAAACGAACGATGCAGCTTGTAACATTATTGTGGCTAGACAAGAAGATGAAGAGCCAGCATTAAGCCGTCCGCGGTAAACATATGCGTGAGATTGTGAACGATTCCGAGCGTTTGAGCCGCATGCAAATACCGATTGCATCGCCAATTAAGCAAGTAAATTCATAATCACCATTCACAAAGCTATTGTAAACATTTCGACAGCTGACTGATTGCTTAACATGTAAGTATAACCGATGTATTACCTAATTCACCACCAACTGCTCATCTGTTAAACGTACAATAGGGCAGAAACAACGCGACATTCAACCCTGGTTGCGTTACATTGATATCCTTGGCACTCATTAAACGCGTGAATAAATGAACAAAAGATATACTACACCGGAATGAAGCTCGTGGTTTTTACAATTTAATTTACTTTTTTTCATCTTACATGCTAACAGTATTAATAATCATATCCCACCAGCTTCTCATAAGGATAAACTCTATTTAAAAGCATTATGCAAAAGCAATTCCACCCTAAAGCATTAGCCGGTTCGTACCGATTCGTTGTGTGGTGGAAAAGTTAAACCAACAATCTCCGATCGTTTCTGTAGCGAGGTGGAACAGTTTTTTTTAAACCTTCCACCCTACTAGCTACTGGTACACATCCCACCGACACCTTCCGGAAATCCTTCCCGACTGGTTGAGAAAACGGACCAAACTGGGCAACGAGGGTGCAAACGATCCGCTGGGAGGCGAATGGCGCAAGCAACGTACCACCCATCGTGACGTTCCGCCCTGGGAAAAACGGCGAAATCATTCATCCGTTCGATTCCCCGGGATCGGTTTTCCGGAAGCTCATGTTCAATTATGAAAACACACTCGTGAGGCGCGGAGGGAGGTAAATTCTAGCCCTCCGGAGCTCCGGTGAGAGAATGAAAAATACAAAAAAAAAAAAATATACGTCACACCACCCACACTGACGAAGTTGCTTGACCAACAAGCTTGCCAACATTTCGCTTGTTATCGGTTTCCGCGACCGGAGGACGAAGCAGGGACAATGTTCCAGCGGCAGCGGTAACAACAAAAAATGTTACGGACAGTGGCATAAAGGGAACCGATGAATGGTTTCTCCACAGATGGATGGGCCGGACGTTCCGCCAGGCCCAGCCAGGATCGGTCGGTTCCAGGTCAGTGGATGACTGACTTCTTTTTTCTCGCCTCGCACAGCTCTTTACCTTTCCACCCTCGACCTTGCACAGCGTCCAAGTACCTTTGTACACTTTTTCACGCACACACACACACACACACACACACACACACACACACACATACATACACACTTACACAGGGTTCGTTTGCTTCAATACCCACCCAAGAACACTCACATAAACAGCGCGTGTTCCACTCACACTCAACACTTGCTCACTTTTTCGAATCCCTTCCTTCGTAACAGCGTCGAGTGTCCTTTGAAGTCTGTGTTCCGACCCTTTGGCTGCCCATGTTACACTCCTTGCTGCCAGCATCCTCGTCCCTAACAGCCATCCTCTGGCTGATTGTCGGATGAGAAAAATCGTCCAGTTTTAACGGTATCCCTTTCGTTCACAGCCACGCCAGCACGCCAGCCACGGCGCAGCGAAATCGTCCACCGAGAAACGCTAAAACATACGCTACATCGCTGGGCGTCAGTGTGATCCATCCCTGTCCCGCCTTGCGGCACGCTCTCCAAACGCAAGGGCGGAAAAGTATCGCTTCAACACAACGATTCTTTGTAATGGCCCATTATAGGGCTGTTGCGTGGGCCGTTTGTGGGTTTGTGGTGGGGTGTGAGACGGCTCCACCCGGTGACAACGACCGTGCCGAGCTGGACGCTGCAATGAACTTGCCTGCCCTCCAGTAGAGCCACCGTTCGCAGCAGAGGGCCCCGCAAGGAGGGTTAATATTGTTTGGAATTGAGTTTCGTACGTTAACCTATTTGCATACCGGTGGTGTATACGGTGGCTGCGACCTGACGACCGTCGTCCGCACGGAGATGATACATCCTGACGGCTTCAAACGACAAATCCCCACCGGGGAACACACGTCCCGCTACCCTCGCACGCTGATGTAACGTAGAATGGGTCTAAATTAATCACGGAACGGTGGATCCCGCTCCGGTGCCACTGTTCGGTAGCCATCCATCGACAATCTCCCATCCCGGCCTGACTGGGCCGCGGGATGGACCATTGGGCAGAATCGTTAGCTTTGCATGGCTCGGCAAATTATCCCTTTTCCTGTACCATGTCGGGCGGGAGGTCGAGTGATAGTGCTCCCGGGTACGGCAGATACGGCTGTGCCGACAGCAATACACAGACCAAGCCCTACATGAGCGCGGGCGCAAGGTGTACTTACTAAACACGGAAGAGATTTCACTCGGGTTGTTTATTAATTGCCTGCACTAGCGCACTCACACGCATACACGGACGCTCGTTCGTAGTTCGGCCTAGGCGGCCGAATGCAGCAACAAGGATGCCAGCGTCATCCAAGCTGACGCTAACTTTTCTGTCGGTTGTGCTAGTGATCAAGGCAAGCAGGAAAGTGGCCGGAAATTGGTAGTTGGGTGAAAAAACACGAACTGTACCGTACGCTGGTCCTGCCGCTGGCAACCGGAATTGCTTAATTTACGGTTAGTTTAAAGAGTGCGTTTGTTCTGGTGCAGAGATGAAACACGTCACACAGCAGGGAACAGAGCTGGCAGCAGCAGTTCAATGTGAAGCTTGCAACAATGTACGTGTCTGTCTGTCTGTAGTTCAAAGTAAACAAAACTTAATTTAGCCCTGGCAGGGCTGTCACTTATTACTTTCTTTTGGTTTTTAGCAGAAAGAGTAAACAAGTAATTTAAAAAATTTAATTCGCATCCGCGTTGTTTGGATAATTTGAGTTGCTTAACCTGGAAACCCGGGAAAACGCAACACGAACATTGCTTGATTTTTAGTTTTGACATAAGTCTTTTCTTGATAACATGCTATATATCTCCTTTTCAAACCACCCAACTCCCATATTGTTATTTACCCTTTTGCCAAACATCCAAAATAACTTTTTATACAATTTGAAATGAAAACACAACCATGGAAAAACACGATGAAAAAACTGAGCTGCTATTTCTCCAAAGCAGATGATACTTGAGCGCACGCTGATTCCCCGAAGCGCACCATTCGCGCTACTACCGAGGGCTATTTAATGGGCAAACACGAAACAAAAACCACATACATGCATTAAATCTCCATCGAATGGTGAGATTCTCGTGTAAATATAATACTCCAACTCGCGCCTGTCTCGCGCCGCAGAGCCCTTCATCAGGCATTACCATCCCCCTGCTGCCGGCAACCGTATCGATGCACTCAGCCCGGCCCGACCCGACCCCGGGGGCCGTTCTCGTCGGCATGCTATGATTGATTGTTTCGATGATTGATATCCCTGCTAGGGAAAAAAGGGAAGACACCGACGTTGCCGACTGGAACGGTTAGTATGGCCCCGGGGTTCTGCTCAAACAAGAACGATCGATTCTTGCTCGACGTTGCAGCTGAGATCAGTCGGTTTTGTTGTATTTATATGTGTGTGCGTCCAGTTTTTTTTTATTTATTCACTTCTTACCAAAAAATCGTCATCTTTCATCCCATCGATGAAACTTTACCTTTTAGGTCGTGTGTAAAACCGGGACCGGCTCAAGCCATCAAACCAATCTACGATGCGATGGGTTTGATGATATGAAAGATGCATGTTTATTTTTTCTGCCAGTAAACTGTCAACCAATGCCGATGACTGCATGAAACAACCTTTGGTGAGGAAACATTGGAGTCAAGGGTCTCGGTGTTTTTGGTTGCGTTTAAGGGGAAGACATAGTAAATACGATGGTACATACGATGGTACAGATTTGAAAATGAAATTGTGTTTTGCAATAACGATTCAGTAGAAATGTATGAGGTTGTTATTGCTTCTAAAATGTACAGTCAATGCGCACGACTTAACCACATGCCCGGCAGCAGTTCATGCCTCGTTCAGAGCCTGCTCTCTATAAAAAGCATTGACTATCCCGCTTATGATGAATCAGTAAGTCACTAATAGCCAAGTCGATTAGTGGTACAGCCAAGACTTGACCGACAACGGTAGTTGTGTATAAGAAGAAGAGGGCGTTAATTTATTTACATAAATGTATTTATGCATTTATTTTAATTAAAAGTTTGACTCTATGGCTTTGAAAGTCTGTTAAGCCTAAAAAATAGCAAAAAACAATCAGAGGGAGGATTGTAATAAAATTGTGCATAAAGGGGTGGAAACGGGAAGGAAAACAGAAAACGGTCTAAGGAAATAAAAAAATGCGGAACATTTGAGAGACATATCGAAAAAAACATTGAAACACTGGTCAATGAAACTTAAAAAAATGTAAAATTTACGTGTACCTCATACTTTCTCAAACTATCATTAAAGTGTAAAAATGACATTCAATTTGTTGTTGATAGCTGTAGAGGAGAAGAACATTTGAACTACTTTAGGAAACATTAGATTATTAACAAGCAAACAATACATTTTCATGGTTTCTAGAGCTTTTGTGACACTTTTAAAAACCTTTAACTTTAATATTTTAGAACCCATTTTACAGATTTTTGTGGTTTTTGGCCTCACGATTGTAGTGTCAGTCGAGGAACAAATTAATTTTAAACGCACAACCAATCACAACACCATTCAAAGCCCTATAAACATATCTTATGTCCTTTCAATCAGTTATTCAGCTGTGCATCCCCGATTCACAAGGATTGGTAAAATACACAATTTACATAGTCCCATCATATCCTCCTTCATAACAACATCGCTTTACATTAAAGCTACGAGACCATGGAATGAAACCCCTACAAAGATACATCAAACTGACACTGATTTTCAATGACCCAAAAGGGAAAGATTCCGATGTTCCGAATGGGTGGAAAAAAGGTGAAACGGTGAATAAAACCGCTGGTAGCTTAATCCACCCGGCCACGCCGTCCTGCAGGAGGCGCTTTCGCTCGCGCTCTTTCGTGAAAACAATTGGTCCCCTGCATGTGCGCAAAAATTTATAAACTTTCAATGTCCCATAACCAAATTGATCGCCGACCCGGGGGGCACATACTGTAAGCTGTAAGAAACTGGCAAGCACTGCCGGTCCGGATGCTGTGTTTTACGGTGTGCCAGGCCAGGCCGCTTCCGGAAGCCCATTCGGTCAGCGTAAACATATCGTTTGCAGACCGGTGGGTTGGAGTGGACCAAGATGAGGGCGAAAGGAGAATCTGAGCTTATAAATAAATTGGTCTGTACTTGTGAGTTGGACTTTTTTATGTTGTTTCCTGGGAGAGAAAAAACACAACAAAAAACCTAAAAAGAAACGCTCCATTATTTCATCCTCGGCACGGATTCGGCCCCGTGCGGTACGTTCTACTTTGCTTTTGACATGCTCCAGAGCATCCACCAGCAGTACCTTTCCGTCTGTTTTGTGTGTATGTGTGTGTGTTGTTTTCCGAGAATGGTTTTGAGACCCTCAGTGCGGCCGCTCGGAACCCTCGGTGCTGTCATCAATTATTCTCACTCGGTAAATTATACGGGATGGGTTTTTCTCGCCGCGAAACCGAATCCACAACCATCGCACTCCCAAGGTACCGGGCAGCGTGGAAGGGAAAAAGTTTCATTGAAGTGATTTTTCTTAACCCCTTCACCGAAGTGTGCTCGACGCGACTCGAAATCTTACTCTCGTTTTCTCAGCCATCCTGAGCCATCGCGACATTAAGGAACTGGCCTCGAACAGTACCACAGACTTTCTCCAAACAGCGGGGAATTGTTTAAACTTCCTCTCGTTCTCTTGGTTCGCCCTTTATCCCGATGGAGAACTTCCCGGCCCGTGCCGATCCGCTCGGTTGCCGTTCTTGGTTTGTTTAGTGAGAATGAAAAATAAACATTCAATCTCGAGTGTCTCGTGCTCGAAAATGAACTTGTAAGTCAGCCATTACCCCGCACGCCCAGGCTATCCCGGCGCATTGGTTCCTGGGCAGGAATCTCCAAATCTTCCAAAACCAGCCGCCTGTTCCCAGCAGTGGCGCACTAGAATCAGGCGACTGTTGATTCGGTCTTTGTGTCAGTTTTCGACCCGTTTGCCAATCTGTTTCCCATTCTGTTTGTCCAACAGTAGTTGGCAATGGGGGTTGTACTTGTGCATTGGTGAGTCTTATTTTACACACTTTTCGGAACTTCGCCAACGAGCTATCGTTAACAGTTCCCCAAAGGGGAAAATATGATCCTGCGTAAGAAAATCTACGGTAAAGAGAGTACATATAGCAATTTAGAGCATTAATTGATAATGTTGTTCTTATCTAAAATATCTTAAAACCAAGTTTTTTTTTCAATCAGTTTGTCGAAGTCGAAGCGACCTAAGATAAACAACATTTTGAAACGTTGAGTATCTTATACAAAAAAATGTGTTACAAGAAGTATTTATTTCGTTCATATCAAAATAGGAGATTTCTGAAATGTAAAGTTATCGTTCGGTTTTGTTTAACTAAACCAATTAAAAACCCTATGTGATCTTCCGGAGTTCTTCTTGATGATAGTACATAACTGATCTGTTTACTTAATATCTTCCACTTCCCTTCCATCTCTTAAATAACACATACCTCAACCATCAATTCCTACTACTCTGAGCTATAGAATTCCCGACCCGAACTACATCCCTGTTAGCTCACAGCCTATCCTTACACACATTACAAAATAATGGTTCAGAGAATGTCTACGATTCTACGGTGAGTACCAAAACAGTATGTAGCATACGAAGGACGCTTTGCATGAACAAAACTCGCCAGATTTTGGAAATTTTGCTGACTAATGTCATTATTTTGAAGTTCGTTTTGTATTGTCTGGTAGTTTTTGAACGAAACCGACGCCTAATAAATCTCTATCGCATTGTATAGTACATCCTTCGAAGTTCAGTTGAGTGCCAGTAGTATTTACCATCCAGTTTCGTGTAACTTACAGCCTGACGGTTAATTTTTAATACTGTTCGCTCAAATCTGATTCTGGGGTATATGGTGGAACTCATTACCTTATATTCAGATTTCTTTCGAATGTAACAACATGAGCCAAGGATCGGATAGTATATTTAAATAATGTTTGAAGGAACTTAAGATTCAGCGAGAAGAAACCCCTAAATTCAAACAGATTTTCTCTCTTCTCTTCATACATAAAAACATTTCAAAACAGCTTAAACATTTCCACCACCTTGCTTATTGGGCTATCATATCTCCCCAAACAAGCGGCACTGACCACAGTAAGCTAGTAATGGAAGGCAATTTGAGTGTCACACAGCAGCACTCAAAAATACAAAATAACTCAATTACGCTCTCGGGCGCACCTACACATGACCGTCGAAAGGCTGCCGTTACTGTTGCGTTCCATTATCTCATCAAAATACCGGTGTCAGGACATGGAAAATGACGAGGCATCACCTGCACCTGGTGACATGTGCAGCGTATCGTAATTTATGACACTGTCAGATGGCCTCTCTTGAAATGATTGTTACTCAATGTTGCAGACAGGCCTGTATTAGAAGGATCATGGAGCGTATGGAGCGATATTTGAATCTCCATGTACCCTTGAAACTTTTTATTTGCTAATTCTGTGCTCTCCCCCTTTTTCTGGTTACTGTATACTGCTGCCCGATAGTCTTTAACACGTTCCTGG
The DNA here is from genome assembly GCF_943734685.1 of Anopheles coluzzii. NCBI lineage: Eukaryota > Metazoa > Arthropoda > Insecta > Diptera > Culicidae > Anopheles > Anopheles coluzzii. The sequence continues at coordinate 39,245,993 of NC_064670.1, read as the reverse complement.
AAAAAAGCAAAAAACAAGCGTTCACTCACGCAGCTGTTTGGCAGGACTATTTTTGCACGATAATTGCACATTTTCCCCATTCGTTTCCACCGGTTTCGGTGTGCGAGCACGATTGGGCCTGGTACGTCACGAAAGGTTGCCTTTCGCGCTGAGCGAGTTTTTGAGAGACTTTTGCCAGCGTTCGCTCGAAAAATGCCCCACTCCGGCAGGCGGTTCGGGCGGAAAAGCTGCGTTGCTCCGAGAGACAAAGGCATAGCAAAGTGATTAAAATGCTCGCTTTCGGCTCAGACACGCGGCTCGGTGGTAATGTAATGATGCTCATGCCGTCCCTTAATTTTTCATCCTTTCGCCAGGGCTCGGTGTCACGCCGTGTTAGCATGTTCCGGTGTGATGTTTATGTTTGCTAATGAAAGCAACCGTTAGTCCCCGCTCCCTCTCCAGTGTGTTCGCAGTCCGCATTGTGTGTAGCCTTTCACTCGGTGGCCCTTTTTTGTATCTGCCGGGGCGCAAATTGTTGTAAACGTAAGGATGGATGGTGGTAGTGTTAGATGGGTTTTTGAACAGGGTTAAGGGTTTCGCCCGACAATGGACAGTGACAACTGTGTTTCGCTGATGATGTCCGTGAATGAGCAACGAGGGACGCTTTAACGGTGTTTTATTGCCCGTGTGGTGTGAGTCCTTTGGTCAGTTGGTGGTTCTTTTAGAATAGCGCCCATGTTGGCTTGAACCAATATTATAGAGCTTTGAGTGAGACGAGCAACATACTACGAAAAAGCGGCTAAAATACGGGTTTTTTATTGTTTTGTTTTATGTTGAGCTATAAGCATGGTTTCATAATAAATTAGTTTTTACCAGAAAAAAAGTGTGCCAGCATTTGCCGTTATGACTCACAGCAGTTTGACAGCATTTTCAAAATCCTTTTGGTGAAATATTTCATAGAATGAAATGTTTCAACGAACTTTCTGTGAAATTTTAGATCGACTGCTATAAAGCATAACATTTATAGTATGCTATTATTAGAATTGTTCTAAACGTGTACTAAACATTTAAAAGAGCATTTTTTCTCTAAAAAAAGGTATTATCAACGGTAAAATTTATTAATTTTTTTCGGAATTTCTGTTGGAGGCTCATTAAACACATTATAAAACTTGACAATTTTTTAACACTTTTCTTTTAGTGGTTACCTTTAAGGCAGTTATTACAATTGATGGAATAGAAGAAGGTAGTAGAACAGATCAAAGCTTATTATGATACCCGCTCCCACGAGCCAAGCTAAAGCTATACACTGATTGAAATGTGGAGTCGCAATATAATTTCATCGTCGTATTGCTACTTTCAAATTGAAATTATCTCCACACTGACACCCACCACTCCGCATCATCGATACACTTCATTAATCCCAGGTCCCCACGCTACTGCAACACGCACAAAAAAGACAGAATGATGACGTACCATTCCAACCGCCCCACACTAGCTACGGCAACTTACGGAAGCAGGACGGTGGACAACTTTTGAGTGCAAAACTTATCCGATTCACTTTGCGGGGTTCTCCCTTTCATTGCTTGGCTTTGATAACCACAACCATTTAACTTGCATTTTATGTATTCCTCGTTTAGCAGTCCCACAAAGCTGTTCCCCAGAGCAATAGCTACCAATTCCACCCACCCAACCCCGGATGGGAAGGGAGAAACTTTTGCAACATTTCCGTATTACAAGCCTCCTTTTTCACTGAGCGCCCGCTTTTAGAGAGTGGAAAGTGCTGCTCTGTTTACATCTCGGTTAGCTCTTGAGGCTGCACGTAATCATTAAGTTGCAGACAAATGTCTTTACCAAATGTCGGTACGGAAGAATCTTACGCGTACAAAAATAACAATGTCTGGTGCAGAAGAACACCATTCCGATCCAATCGTATTTGCATTAGCAATGGCTAGAAAACTATCACATTGCCCGCGGCCTTGTGGAGGCAAATGTCTTAGCGTTCGTCTCAGGTTCTTTTGCTCCGTTACTGGAGTATAGGAACAAACAACAAACGCTTGGGTGTCGCAGTATTCGTCTGCATCTTAATTGCTTGCGACACAGTCAACCTGCCCTCCAAACGTTCCCCTAATCCGCCTTGATATGTCGCCCAAACATAACGGATGCATTCTGCCTTTCTCCTCCAATCGTGCACTCGTGGGTCGACTTCAATCAGAACTGAACTGGGTGTAATTTACTGGAGGGATGACTTCTGCATCCCGTGGTAGTTGTGCGAAAATATCATCCATCTATGCACCCTTAAGAACAATAACAACAACGCACAGGAAGCACTGTTTAATGTACAAACCCATTACTCAACGCTCCAATCCGGCAAATTCAAGTATGCAAAGTATGCAAAACAAGTGCTTTTGTTGCTGATAGGTTTCTTCACAGGTCGGGTAAAGCAAGATGACACGGTTTAGAACTAGTAAAAAGGGGAAGTGTATGATGTATTTCAACAGCCGGTACGAGCTATCGTCACCAGACTCTCACCACAGGGGTGGAGTCGACAAAATGGAAGAAAAACAAACCACCAGAGACACACACACACACGACGAACACACCAAGAATGGAACATCATCAAACGGGACTTGCGAAACGGCAAAAGCTTCTGCGGGTGGCTTCTGCGCCACACTTCCACGCTTTCCTGTCATCGGTTGGGTCTTTACGCTTCTTCGGGAATTACCCGGTCCCGGAGGACCTTGGTGGGTGCCCTGGGTAGAATCTTTTCAACCATTCCACTGTCTCGAACCATCGTTGAATGCAAACCGGTCACTTCCGGATACAGCAGAGCCAAACCATTGTGCAGGAGGCACCACTCCAGCTCGAGACAAATTTCAATACAGAGCGTCACAGGTTTCTTTTCTTCGCACCTTCTTCAGTCTGTGGTCCAAACCAGCATGTGTGTCGGTGTGTGGGTAATGATTCTCCTGTGTTTTGAGTCCTTCGGCCACAAGGAGAGCTTCCGCCAGCGGTGACCGGTCGTACTGTCGTCCTTGGGCCACAGCAAAAAGCTAGCCGTCCATTACCATTTTCCCTGCTTGCCGGGCAGCTGGAAATGGCCGCAGAGTTTGCAAGATGTTGCGGAGTGTACGTACGAGGGAACGTGTGTATGTATACGCAAGAAGAATATCACTTTCATCATTGTTCCACATCGCTCGACCCAGTTCGGAAGTAGCTTCAGGATGCTATTCAAAGTCAGTATGCTACTGTGTTTCTAAAACTGTGAACCAAGCTTTCCTTCTCTATCCCTTCTCCCACGCGTCCCGAGTTCATCCCACGCTGCTGAGCATACCCAGCATACTCAGCCATTCCATTCCTCGGAAGGCGGAAGAAGCAGTGATTTCGCCAGCAAGTTCGACCATTTTTTGCTAATTACAAATACATTATACCGGATTTAACAAGATTTCTTTTTACACTTTTTTTTGCCTGGCCCGGTGCCTCGTGTGGCGGTCCAACTTTTGGCTTTCTCGGGTGGTTTCCCCTTGCGTGTGTTCCCTGCGCTCCTCACCACCAAACAGTGCCTAATGTTCCACTGTATAACACCCAGCAACGTTTAAGCACAACCTCAAAACTGTTTCGCAAACCAAAGCCAACGGGGGAGAGAGACAATGGGAGGGGGAAATCCCGACGGAAGGCAAATGCTGCCGAAGGGGGTTGGAAAGTGTGTGTGTGTGTGTTTATTTTTTCGTTTGTTTTTGCAAGAAACAGGAAGTTGAGGTCGAAGTTAAAGCTGGTAACAACAGAATCGGTAGAATCGGTAAAACGGGGCAACGATAGAAACGGGGGGAAAAGGTGGGCTGGCCGGATCCCGGTTGCTTGCTGTTGGTGCAAACCCACCGGAACGGATACCGCCAGTATTTCCATCTTGTTCGGTGTAATTAATATAAATTGCTAAACTAAAGCAGTGCACACGTGGTGGAAAAGTGGGTTTCGGTGCATGGTAACGTGCACTCATACCACCGAGGAGCGGGAGGTAGCGGGATGGGTGAGCTACAAAGGGGCTACACATATTTCAAACCATTGTCGAGAGCGTGCCACAGTGTCGGAAGGGAGGCAAAGGGTGTCAGGGCGGAAACTTTCATTTCGGTAGCTTCGTCTTTTATGCACCACTCAAGTCGAACGAACTAATGTACATTTATTTCTCCCACTGTGCCACGGTACACGGTTACATATTACAGCAGATGAATCAGCTTCATCTGTTTTCGCGCTGCGCGTTTATCTAAATGTAGTGTTTGTAGCTATTTTTATTTTCTACTGCAAAACTTCACTCAGGCAGTGCGCCCGCAAAGGGTTTCCTTTCGTGGGAAGAGTGGAAATAAAAACCGGAAAACACCGACCGAACGAAAGCAGTTAAATATTCTGTAGGCTTCCGGAGCGACTGGAGCGAAAGCTTCGCTTCCCCCCTTTTTTTAGCAGCGCTCTCATTCGAGCGGGAGCATTTTTACTGTATCGTAATTTTGTTGCCACTCTTTCCCCACACGCTGTTCCATGCCAGTCGCTCAGTCGCACGCTCCGATGTTGCAATTTTTTATCGTTTGCGGAAGCAGGTTATTAAAACTTTTCTTCCCACTTTCTTACCTTGGCAAACAGTGGGGGAGAACGGCTTGCGCGTTCTCTGCTTCTACTACAAGAACCACACCAGCTTTGGTGCGTCATTTTGTGTAGGGATTCTTGCCGCATCTACTTGTCCGTTGTGGTTTCCAGCCGAAGCGACGTTGCTCACGGCCCGTACAGTTCTCGACCAAGCCGGGGGGCCAGTCATTAGACAGACTTGCAGCATGTGCAAGTTGCTGTATCACCTTTGAAACTTTGTAACGGATACGTGGCATGTGTGGCAAATGTGTGATTAGAATTAGAAACTATAATTAATTTGCCATCTACTATGGGCCATGGTGGTGCTGTCGACAGCGAAACAGCTTTCTTGCCCAGCTGAACGATGGTGTGGGCAACCGTTAGGAGTTTGAACTTGTGCAGCGCTTGTACCGGCACAGCGGATTTCTTGTGGCACTTTTTGTGCAATTTAATTATTTCTACTTTATAAACAACACTCTGTGCCATACTGTAAGGGCGTTTGCTACGGTATGAAAGTTGAATCGTCAGACAAGCTGCTAAGCACAACCTTAACTCTCATCACTCTACCAGAAGTATGGCTTATAGAGACAATTTTGGCGGACTAAAGGCAACAGAACATTCAGCGAACAATTTTACCCACCGGTATAATCTTTATTAACAAGCAAACAACACTAACGAGGCGTAAATGGTGTGCTTAACACTACCTGTCGTTGTACAGCACAAAAAGGTGGAAATAATGCTTAATATCCCTCCCACAGACACACACTCGCATACACTCTGTCTACGCTTCATTCAGGCGCATTGATCGTTTGTTGTTCTTCATGATCCGAGCCGAAAAAATAGCATCACCATTGTTCATTTACGAATCGGTTTAACTGCGTCCGATTTCGGTTTTTAATTTTTATGGTTTGTTGTTCGTGCAGGTAACGCATGGTCGATTATTGTTATTCTTGCCACATTTAAACTCAATCAGCCGGCGGTGGCTTGTACGTGTGCACATTCCTCTCTCTTCCGTTTCTCTTCCACCCCCTTTGCCGGTCTGGCGTGCCAGGTGAAATGCATAAAATATGCACTCATTAAAATCGTAGCACCACACACACATATATATATGCACTCATACGCAGCAACTGGGTTCGATTGTGATTAACGAAAATCGTGAATCGCTTTCATATGCGATGCTTTACTGTTGCTTTAGCGTTGTGGAGAGCTTAAACGCGTTGGAAAACGTATGTGCATGAAGCAGTGTACGGGCCAGGGGTTCAACGTTACCGGCACACAATTATCCGCATCTCCTATCCGGTGCTGGTCGGATAAATGGATTGTGAGTTTTATTTTGCATTTGAATTTAATATTCCCGGTTCGATCCAGCCTAGTCTGGCCTAGTTTACTTTGGATTTGACGCTCATTGGCTGCACGGGTTTTTATTGTTTATTTTATCCAATTTTTTATACTTCTATGGTGAGCTACGGGAAGCAAAATGAGGATGAGAATAATTATGTCAAACAAAACGAGAACAAATTATATAACGCAAAAAATCATGTTTCAATTTGTAACATAAATCCTTTCAACCTGTGTTTGAATTTGTGGGGACATTTGTGGCGACTTGTTGACACAATAATTATTAAACTTGTATGGCAAATAGCAAGTATAATTTTGATGATGTTTAGTTATCAATAATGCACAAAATAAAAGCCATGAAACATTGTCGTGTAGTCACAGTAGTGTTTTGTAAACTTACATCGTGCTCCTATATGTTTTCCCCGCTCCAGTCATCTTCAAAGCACGGTGAAGGGATAATAAACAAGTAGATTATACTAACTCTCATCTCAACTGATAACGAAAAGCATGTGAATGTACATGTGCACCATGTGCACCGCAAACATCATCGGTTCTATTTTCTGCATCCAATAGTTCAAAGAGGTACAATATTCATGCTAACAAGACAGAAGCAGAGTTGAAGCTTATCATGTTTTTGAGCTAGGAAAAGCTGCACGTAATTATGTTTGACTTCATCTCCAGCGCTGTGAGTTGTTCACTTTTTGTACGGGAAGAGAAGCGAAGAGCACAAAGAGTCGTATTCTTTATTTTTATTACAAATATTCATTCGACGGACAATGCGGCACAACTATCAATCTGCTACACATGCACTCTTGCACACACACTCACATGCAATCCCAGGACTTGAAATCCATAGAAATGTTTTTGTTGGCTTGTTTTGTTTTTCTCTTTATTTCTTCGATGCATTTCAGAACATATATTCGAATTGTGCCATTGTGTCATTTCTCTCAAGTTGCTATGACAGCTGAATGACTGCGAGGAAGAAAGATAAAGCGCATGACCTGGTTATATGGCCCCGCGCTGCTGCACCACGATGGAGTGGATGGTTTTCTTCGGAAGCAAACGGGAATCATCATTTTGGCATTATGTCAAATCGGCGAATCAAGCGTTCTAGCATGCGTTTGGTTGTGTCCAACAAATAGCACCAGTTGTCCCGCTAACCGTGTATGCGGACAAGATAATGTTCTCCGGTTCCCTGTGCACAATCCATCATCTAGCTGCGTCTAGTGCAATGGGAGTGGAAATACAATATTTGATCATTGTTAAAGGGCATATCAACTTCATGGCTAATTAAAGTCATTCATTTTCATGCGTTTTTTCCATGATATCTATTATGGATGGATTTCTTGGATTCAACTTTTACCCCCGAATCAATTTCAATGACTATTGGGTTACAGTAAGCTCTTCTTTATTCATTTCACTCATTCCCAACGCTTGAATAATTCGTGTAGAATGCATGTATTTTTGAAATATTATACACCGATTAAAAGTACTTCGTTAAATATATTTGCTAGAAAAATAACTTTGTTCGATTTTATAGTTTTTATTAGTTTAGTGTTTATTAATCAATTGACTATAAAGCCCTCTCGAGTTAGGCAGTTAGTTTTACATTAGTTTTTTTTATATCATCTCGTGCATAAAATATATTACTAATTTACAATTTTTCACTCCTGTCTCTGTCTAGTTAAAATAATTGCGTACTGCAAAGCAGCGTACATCGAGTATCATGCACTAGGGATAATTGGTCTATTTATATTTTGCTATACAGAATTGTAAACAGCACTGCAATGAAAGGTGATAATTGATAATTAGAAAATACTAAATTTGGAATCTCACGCAGCATTCATTCTATGGAAACTCATTCTCTTACTTGAAACGCAAGAGACTGAGATCAACAAAGAGAATGAGTTCCTTGAAGCTCTTAATCTCGAGAGCTTTGCGATATCCAAGAAGTTGAATAATCTTCACACTCCAGTTGAGGCTTTAAACATCGGCAAGGACTGAATGGATTGGATGACGCAATTTAAGCTGTAAGAAAATACCGAACTAGCTACGACTCAATGTAATGAATAAATAAGTAAATATATGATTAGTGGTTATATCACTGAATCACTAACTGAATGGAATACATAAGAAAAAAAATAATAAGAAAGTGATAAAAAAGATTAAAAAAAAAATGAATTAATATCTGAAGGTAAGAAGCTGAATCAAAGATACCAAAAAGGTTATGTTGTTTAAATCATTGTTTTATTATTTGCTGCCTATCTTTAATTGACATTGTGTTCACAATTGCCATTAAAAAATCACACACTATTGTTGAATTCTATGACCTATCATTTCTTTATTCATAAATGCCTCATGCACTGTACATCTATAAACACATAAACACCTCATGCTTAAAACTACTGGCGCCCTCTCGGCAGCTCTTTGCAGCCCAAGGCGTCGCATTCTGGGAAGCATATTAACTATTTCAACACATGTTTGTGAAAAAAGTACTTAAAAACACACAAAACCACTCACACTCGCTCTCTCTCTCTCTCTCTCTCTCTCTCTCTCTCTCTCTCTCTCTCTCTCTTGACTGTTTGCAACGTTTTATCCAGCAATACATGATTTATAAGACATGCACAACGTCGTTGACAAATTCCAGCTCGGCCCACGTTCACTTCTGAGGGCTCCGTATCTAGGACTTCACATGAGGGGCCCTTTGTCGTTGCTACTTAATGAGGATCTAACGCTTGCCTGCACCAAAAAGAACGTCACCTTCTTTATCGTCCTTCCGGTGGGTTGGTGGGCCGTCCGTTCTCGTCATCACAACGGGAAGCGATTTTGTTAAAAAGCGGCTCAAAAGCCTTCCGTGTCGTCAAATGCCCGACAGAATGTGAACGCTTTTAACTGGGAGCTGGGATGATGAAAGGGAATTTCCTCGTCTGGCCCTTTAATTAAAAGATGCTAGATAAGAACAAGAAACTGTTTGGCCGTGCGTTCCCGGTCGGTGGAGCATGAACATTGGACCAACGAGTCCTGAATTGGTCTGTCGTCTGGCTTGGCTGGTAGGGATATCATGTGTGTGTGTGTCTGTGTTTCGACGGAAGCCAACCCGGACATATACCATGTGAGCGTACAGGGATATCGCATTGACAGGAAGTGCGACGGTTGATGCTTGCTGTTGTTGTGCTGTGTGTTCGCTACAAAATCGTCACCCCTTCACATATGTCACCCATGGAGTGGAAATGAAAAAAATTAGAATCAAGGATCGCAAAGGTTCAACCGATTCGCTCCCGTCAGCATCCGGTCCTACGGTGGTCTGTATTTGTGCACAGGAACCTCAAACTCTTGAGTGAGTAGAGGGATGTTGGGGTTTTGTGGTTATGCTGTTCAAAGTGGTGCTTGGTTGCTTCATATGATTGCTGAGGTATCGTTTATGCATATTGTGCGTTGGAGGAGAATAAAGGAATGGCTGCAAGCACTCTTCAATTTCTTGTACATTTACACAAGAATGTCTATAAGTAAAGGCTTTTATCCCTCAACTGATCCAGACGAACGAGAGAATACTTGCTTTAAGCTGCATAATTGAGGACCTTTGAAGGATTCAGTTTGCGCATCTTTGAATTATTCAATTAAAAGCCTTGATAAAGTGGTGCTTAGTGTTATAGAAAGGCTACATATATTTTCCATTTTTGCCCAAGTATGTGAACGCACACATAAAACATAATGCAAACGATTGATGTTATAGTAACGCTTTTTGCGGAAAATCAGCCGAATCTCGCTTTAGACACCTACCAATCTATTTTCATTTTGATACCAAAGGGCGCAAATAACTAGTAGCCTTGAAACACACTCTTGTTTTTGTTTCGTTTTTCACGCAACTGTCCAAAACTGTAAAGCCACTTCATTACCTTATTAGCTTTCTCACTGTAGTAAAAAGGTAATCTTTACGTTTGTTCAGAAATGGAAAAGAATGTCTCGTTCCCAAAACTTTCTGCTTATCGTACGCATAAATTACTTCTCTTTATCACCTGTTTCATCCACTCACCCTTCGCTCGGTATGCGTGAAACAATACCATGCTTTGGCATTGAGTTTTGTTTTCTGAAAGGGTTGGTGTTTAAAATTACAGCAATGATTTGTTGTTCCGAAACGTAATGCACCTCAAAGTTACGGGTTAGATAAGCCTGAAAGATTCACGAATAAGGATGCAAACTTGACACTGAGAAAAGCACTGTATTTGTGTGGAAACAAACTAGCTATGAAAATACAAGTAGTATGAAAATGGAAACATTGTTTAACATTTAGAAATGATTTTCAGAGTAGTGTATTCATTCATTCAACTAAATGTATAAGAATAAAAAGGTAATAATGCAAAAGTTTAACCAAGAATGTGATTTCCACATAAACTACCTGGAATCGAATGGAAAACGAATTGTTCATAACGAGTTTTTTTTATTCTTTCCGTAAAATAAAACCCCATGAAGCGAACACGGGTTTTCTGTGAAGGAACAACTTCATAGTCGATCCGTTTTCATCAAAGCTTCAATGATTAATCAATCAATTAAATCAATCGTCCCTAGATGTCCGATTAACAAGAAGTGCAAATTGAAAGCCATATTTTGGAAGCAACGGTAAAAAAATGGGAAACCGGTTCGAGATAAAGGCAACTTCCCAGTATACTCTTTGTTGATTAACTTACATTCACCCTTAATGGGGAATAACTAAGCTGAAAAAAACGAGAAAAAGCTCAAAAAAATGATATTGGATCGATACGATACGGAGAAATGCTGAACTGACTGTGCTTTGGCCACAGCAATAGCAGAAGCAACAACAAAAACAACAACAAAACTCCAAATAACCCTATTGTTGTGGTCAAGCGGCGAAAACTTAAGGTTATCGGAAAAGGGCAGATTGTGTTAGTGAATAGATGATTACCCTCGCACAATGGTCGGAGCGTTTGTGTTTCTAGGTTCTGTTTTTATTCCACTCTGCCATCTCTGCCACCGCTCAGCCCTCAAACGCCCACAGAAGCGACCCCCGAGAGATGGGAAATGAAATTCGGATTGTCGTTTTTACAGCTCATCATAGCCCCATCCTTGTGGTTGGGATTGGAGTTTGATCCATTCGAAGCACGGCTTGATACCTTTTCGCTTTAAAATGGATTTCACTGAAAGGAACGAGGCTTGGAGCGATACTACTGATACGTTTGGGAACATTTTGGAACACAGTCCAACAGAAATGGAGCATAGCACACCCGCATTCAAGGCGCACATCTCACACTGTTCCGCAAATCAACCACATCTTCGTCGCTCTAATGAATGAATCCATTTACCTCCCCTCCCGCGGAATGAATGGTGTAGCAAGCTTTGAATGATCGTTTGATGAAGGTTTTGCGAATGCTGGGAAACAAGCTGCTTTACGCAGAACCTGCGACCAGCAACGAAACTGAGATCATACCGGAACAGGAAAAGGAGCCAACACAAAGGGAGGAAAGTAACAATAAAAAAAGACTGAACGAACGAACGAACGAACAAATGCCGGAACAAACAAGGAATCAATTTGGGAAATGTTTGCCCCTTCCCCCGGCCATACCAACATTCGTGATTGTGCTTAATTAAATCATGATTTCCTGCTGGCAGCTGGCAGCTTCGCCCTCCTTGGCACCGATCAAAAGGATTGCGTTGGAAAGCAAACCACTCGCACACGCTGCGTTGGTCACTTACAGACCAGGTGGGCAGGTGTTGGATCGACTCGGACCGGTCGGTGCGGTTGAATGGTTCAATTTAATTTAGAATCACCACACCAACCATTACCTACAGGTATAGCACAAAAGACCAACGACAACAACTACAGCCACAAAAAAGCATCAACACAGAACCCCCAAAAGTGCTCGGTTGAGTGGTGTAGAATTAAGCTTCAACCCGAACCAAAACAAAATAAATAAAAGGGACGATAATTACCTTCCGCAAGCGAGTTGGTTTTGAAGTATCCTGTGGCCTTGGGTTCATTTTCTACACTTTTTGTTTTTTTTTTTTTTTTTTTGTGTCGGCAGAACCGGTTCAAGTTGTCATATTAAATTGGACGTTTTCATCATTTAAAAACGAGTTTCAGCGTGTAAGCGGCTTGTTGTCGTACCTTAATTGCCTTTACCTTTTTTTTTTTTAATTCAAAAAGCAATTCTGTATTGAGACAATAAAAAATATCAAATAGCTTTCTCGTGTATCCTTTTCGAGTCTTTGCTGCCATTAGCCGTATCGTATTGAATCATAATTTTTCGGTTTTTTTTTAAGTTGCAAATTCACATTTAATCAAAGACAAAACATTCTCGGAGCCATTGTCATTTAACATTCGTTTTGAGAATTGTAGCACAGAATCGGTTACGGATCGGTTGTAACAACATAAACAGATAATGTAAACACTTTCCACTTAACTGCCGTCACCGGGAAGACGAAACAAAAACAAAAATAAATTGACAAGACACGAAGCGTGACGGATAGAACGTATGAACGAGCTGCGTTTCAAATTCCACTGAGCGCCCGTACCTTTGCTGTCACTTTCTTGGTAAACTTATTACAATTTAGACCTAAGAAAGTCAACTTTCACCCTTCGCCCTTGAAGCGGTAATCGCAGGGTAGTGAATGTGATGCCGCGCTGCAGTAAATGCTTGAAGCGAACGTCAATGGATTTCAATAATGGATGCCAAGGACCATTGTAGTAAGCAGCTTAATTTTCGTACAAATTTCCTAAGGACCAAACTTTGTAATTGAATTAACGTGCGGTTGGCTGAGCACAATGTTCAATAATAGAAACGTGTTAATCAAATTGGAGTTCGATGTTTTTTGGGTCGCTCGCCAGTCCGGACGCTACGGCGAGGCTTAAGTGAGTTTAGAGCCATTCGATAAGTTTCACCATTTCGAGGGTCTTTAATTGCTGTTTGGTATATACTTCTGTCTTGAGGTTGTTTAGTGACAGCAGAGGACGTCGACTTAAGAATGAGTGTAGGGAAAATAGGTTATGTTTTATTTTTAATTACGTTTGTGTGATTCGTGAAAAAACAAGCATTCCGATAGTTATAACATATATTCAGTTTCCTTTATTTGGTGTGATCATAGTTAAAAAAACATTATAATTCCTTAGGCGTCTTTTGTAATAGTAATTCACACAATTCGCGAAATGAGACCATAAATTGTTGCTGCTTTGTTTTCAACAAACATTACAGTTCTACGGAACAGTTTATGAGCATGGTTAAAGGCATCGATTTAATTTATGTAAAAAAACTGCACTTCCCCTGCTAATGTGTATATTATTTTCCACGGCATTCCAGCAACCCGTACCCGTGGGCAAAAAGTTGGCAAAGCCCGCGCGAACAGAAGGAAGTAATCTCCGATCGTCAGCAAACGGTACGCCATATATCTTCAGGGTTGGGAAGATTTATAACTACTACACTATGTCGGCCACACTATCCCGTGACTGGCAAAGCGGGGTCGCATCGGCCGCGTGTTCCGTTTTCCCACGATTTTCTTCCTAATGGGAGTTTTATGGTACAGAGCGACAAACACGTTTGCCGTAGCGTTGCTACTCGTACAGCGCCGCGGTAGGATCAAGCCGGCATCTAACCCGTGTAGTACCTGTGCGACAAAACATCAGTAGCAACAGTGGTAGAAGAATGGAGAAAGTAAAGAAAAAACACCCCCCACCAAACACACACACCTACGAAGAACTGGAGCTGAAAACTTCATATCCGCCAGGCGACGAGGGTCTGGAAAATAAAACCCACAGTGCTCAAATGAACCCGCAACGCGCGAAGCCGGAGATTCGGAGGTTTTACAACTGTAATACTCGTTGGAGCACAATCATTGTCTTGATTCAGCGGTGTAGCAATGAGCAAAAAAAAAAAAACAAACAGCAACAACAAAACTAGGGAGGAAAGTAAAAAACCACAAAACTCAAAACTGTACCAAATGGTAGGACGTAATGGTGAGTGTCGTTGTGGTGGGAAGCAAATAGCTTCCCTTCCTTACAAAGTCTTCGCCGGGAGCAACGGAAGCGAAATGGACAAAACCACTGAACACCATGAGTGACCACCAGTCCAGCCCGTCCGGGCTTGACAGGAGGCGAATGCTTTCACGAGCATTTCGTCACCATGGTACAGGTGTTTCCTTTGCTGAAGGAAGATGGATTATCGTCTCCTGTGGGCCGGGACGCCTTTTTGCCTTTGAATAAATAATTTTTCTTTCCAGTGCAGTGGATGTAACACAAAGAAATGCTACGCTGGAATGGGATGGATGGAGCAACGTCAACAAAACCACGAAAACATATTGCATTCTTCTGGCATTTGTAGTATTTTTGTTCAGTCGTGACCCTTTTTTATGATGCTCGTTTTGCTGCAATGTATGTTCTTGGGAAAAAATGTTTGTCCAATGGGTCGAAATACATTTGCACAGGTCTATTAATGCTAACTACTCGTATTTATAATTGGTATTTTTTTAAGCTCCACCATGCTCCAAGCCGGTACTTACTTCACAACTTTTCTGTCTTCAATTTAAAAACGAAAGCACCCACTTTAAGCACATATTTCTTGCACAGCTTAAATTATCGAACCCTCCGTTGCTTTCTGAAATGTAGAACGGAAAAGTTTGCAAAAGATACTTTGGCTACGCACTGCCACACGTATCCTGCCGCTTTACTGTCTTTAAGGATAGAAAGATTAGTCAGAAGAACCAAAAAAAAAGAAACATTGCAAAGGGTAGTGATTGTACCATAAGTATTCCCCTGTCGACAGTTGGTGGTTCATTTGCGCATAAAACTGCACGAAACTTCTGCCGCGGTCGTAAGCTCTCGATGAGCTCGTAAATATAGCAATTAAATAATCCTCTCTAAACAGATTCCGGCTCACCCCGGCTGAAACCGTTGTGCTTAGGACTCAGACGCGCCACGTTTCTCCTCCCTGCCACTGCAGCAGGGGCCAGACAAGGAGAGGTGTTCCATCGAAACGGATCGGCACAAGTAGGTCCCGCTGCGATGCAGCATAAAGTTAAACTTCGTAATACAGGCTTGGTGGCTGTGGGTAAGGCAAACGGATATATAACGCGGTTAACCATCTGCCCAATAACGGGCATCGTACGCAGCGGACCTAACGTTAACTTGCTGATTATGGTCTAATTGAAGTATTTTTATCGGCTTAGAATTTTTATGAAAGCAGCAAAAGGGGCCTTGTTGTAAGGTTTTCGTCCACCGTTTAGGGTAAAATGTTAAGCGAATGTTTGTGAAGTTCGTTTTTAACTTCATTTAATTTAAATAATTTATCGTAAAGAACAGCAAAACATGATTCCAGCTCGATGTTGAGCAATTTTTACTCATTTGTTATACGTGTATCCTTATCACATTTAATTTACTAAATTTCAACTAAATTTTTTTTTACTACTAAATTTCAATACTTTTAATAGAAAATAGTAACTAAAAACTATTTTCCTAGCTTGCGGTCAATTGTTAATATTTTGGATTTTTATTTCGATTGTTTGAACAAAAAAGTAACATGTTATTTAATTAAACAGTTTTATCCCGTGGCTCTACCTGGTCGCGTTGGTGATCCCTTTTTTGTCATAATCGACTAAAAATTAAAATACAATATAAGCGATTAAAAATATTAGGCTTGTATATAAAAAAAAGTTCAATGTCTGAAAACCTACGCTTTCAAATATTTCCCAAAAAAAAGTCCTAACATTCAATCAAACTTTACGTTTTTGCTTCCGTACAGTACAATATCAATTCTGTAACTTAATTTCGTAACGCTCTCCTAAATGAATGTCAAAATATGGTCATACTTGTTCCTGTTGAAGCTGTACGCAGCTCCATTGTTATTCTGTAAACTGATTTCGCTCCACAGCGTACGGGACATGAAACAACAGAAACCAATTTCAATAAAAACATACTTTTGCCTTGCCGAGGTCTCATACACATTCTTTGAAATTTGCTTACGTCTGGTACTTTTCCACGCAAGCCCTTAACTGGAACGACACAGTGAAGAATGGGTTTTGCGCTTGCTCCAACGTGGAAGGTTACTTACTCATTTATCAACAAAATTCCTAAAGATCGTCAAACTGGGCGTACTTAGTTTTCGGTGGTTGCCAGCAGGCTCCCTGCATAAGATGAATTATTTAATATTTTTGAGCTCAGAAGCGGGCACCATGGTTTGAAGTATGCAGACACTCAAAGATTTGGTAGAAACTTTCTCTTGAGGTTCGCATCATAATGAATGTGTATGCTGGAAAACTTGCCAAAAATTTACTTATAGACAACATTAAACTATTAAAATTAACCAAACAAATAGTCATCTTCTTAAGAAAAACAACGAAAATTAAAATATACATTAACACATTAAAATTAAATTTAACATATTAAAAGTACCGCAATAAAAAACACCGTATGAAAAGTGAACTACACATTTGATTAGTTAATAACAACAACATAAACCGACAGACAGACGGTTTGTTTTGCAGTATAAATACATACATACATACATAAATACAGAAAACCCCTTATGTTTACCGTCCCGACCGTCATTACAGATTGCATCATTAAGGGTGTACGATTCTTAATAAATGGGACGATGTATTTTTTGCTTGCGCCTCAAACCATTCACGGCGTACAATCATAAGCGAATACGTCATGCGACAAAAAATGCAAACGAGATATAAAGCCAAAAAAATTACCCTTTAAGGGTAATGAGTCGGAATCGTAGACTGAATGGCGAACGCGCGAACGTTCGCTGCGGTTGTAAGTTGTAACGTTACACCGGAGTGTAGAAAAGCATGAGCTGTATGGATCGGTATGGGTCGTCAGTGTTTGAGCCGAGCAGCACCAGACCGGACCCTATTCAATGGTCTCCGCCAATTTCACCCATTCTATACCATTTTCTGTGATGACTGCCATATTTCCTTTGCCTAGCTTTCCGGTGCACACACACTCACACACACACACTATTTCCTTCGGTGGCCTGTTTATGAAGTACTTGTTTTGTGCTTGTCTTTCGGTTTGGAGCCGACCTGATCCTGCCTCTCCAGCGCTAATTACAAATGCATTATACTGTACTGAAGTTGAGCATTTTGTTGCTTGCTTTGTTAGTCTCATCGCTTTTGGCCCTTGCGCGCTTCCCATCCCATGAGCAGCCAGGACACGGTAGCGGCTGCTGGTCAAAAGGTGATTGCTGAAATTAAAAGCAAATGGAAAAAGTTTCACTATGAAGAACTATTAATTTTCCTTACCGAACGTATAATTAAAAGAAATTGGAGACCGGCTCGCCTCGCCGTCCGTCTCGGAAGAAGTGTTGGCTTTGACAAAATACGCTTTAAGCTTGCCTGAAGCATATTTGATACTGATGATGGTAATGATGAGATTTATATGTTTTCGTTTTATTTGGAAAGTTAAACAACAAATCATAGAAACGAAAGGTTTGATTTTCTGCAAACTAAACAGGCTGAAATATTGTTTCATTGGTTCGATTCCCAAAAACGCATAATTCTGTTCCCGATACTTTATGAAGGACGATTTACGAATTATTGATCTCATTTAAACTCAATTCGACTGAGCAACTCTCAGTGCATTAGAAATGTAAATAAATGACCATTTTTCCTGTAAGTTATGAATAATTTCATCCATACCTAAGGGCAGAATATGAAATCATTGAAGCACCGTGTCGTCTCGTAACGCTCCTAGCTGGCAATGTTTTCCTTTCCAGCATTGTTTATAAGTTCAATTCTTCTGCACCCACGTTATCGTGCGCTGTCCAGCTTCTTCGACGCTGATAGACTAGCATCGGCACATTCAGTGGTCAACCAAAAGCCCACAAGAGTTCTAGCAAAAGTTGCAAATTAAACCACACAGCTCCTTCGCATGCTGTGCATTCAACCTTCGATCCAGATTTATGGTCTATCATGTGCTGCTGGGTGAAGTTATCATTCATATTCCCCCCAGGCCAGGCTTAGAGAGTCTTACCAAAAGGACGATGGTGTGCGAGTATGCGGATGTAAATGCTGGCGAGAGGGTGAATTTAACGTGAGGAGAATATTTCATCATGCAATCATTTGCGGTGTAAAATATTGCTAGACGTTTGTGTTCGAGATATGACCATGTTAGGATAACAATGATCGGTAAAGTAAAGGGGGGGAAAAGGGGATCGTCAACTCACTCAACCTAAGAAAACTGTACATGGGTATGTGAGAAGAACTTTCTGAGATGCATCATCGTTCCTCCAGAAGTTCTTGACCGACAAAGGAGGATTAAAGCGCTGCAGAAGTTTGAGTTATTTCAACAATATTTATTGATGCGTTTTTGATGCTGTGGAACACGCCAAGCTGTGGGTGTAAAACACTAAAATTTATTTCATTTTATTGGTTATGTTAATACAATGATTCTACATCATTTGAATAATAATAAATTATTTAAAAAGTGTTTAAACTCATCGTTTTACTGCGCTGAATCTATGTACTGAATTAACCTATAACTCCTGGGGAAACTAAAACAAACTGAAAGCTTTACATCAAAAACATATTGGGTGGTGTAGTCGCGTTTTGGGCACCACCAAGCACACAAAGCCGATATCATTTAAAGCAAGCGAAAACTTGTTGTCATTACTCTCACAATTTTATATAAACAGCATCGTGCACGCGTTGTTTGTGCAAATGAGAATGAAATTAACCGAATGAAAATGAGTACTCTTTTAATGAGTGTAAAGTGGTTGGTTGTTGGCTTATCCACACTCAGCAGAACATAGAAAGCATTTTCATATATTCCTGTCCGTGTTATGAGCATACGGTTCAGGTGCGACATGTACACACGATGAGTATGTTGTAAAGTCGTGCGAGTTGACGACAGTACCACGGGACAAAACCCGGCAAGCTATTTCTTACCATCTCTTATTAAACTGAGTTATTTTCTAATTCGAGATTTCCCCTTCGTGTTCTCTTCATTGAATTAGAAGAGGAATTTCAATCCTCACTGTGGAACGTATAATATATTGTTCATACATATAATTTTACACTCATTTCAATGATTAGTAATGTACTGTGTTAGTTATAATTTGTATTTTGTATTAATTGTTTCAAACCAAATATTTATTTATCTTTTAAACAGAATAACACAGCTCAACTTGCAACATTGCAAATTGATACTCAATTATAATGTCGTATTTCAAACAAAAAACAGAAATATCAAATGCCATACAAATGCCGTAACAAGCTCCACAAATCACACCACACAAAAAAACAATTTAGTTTCCATAAAATACACTAAATACATTCGACTAATAACCACTAGATCGTTTGTCAGTACCTCATTCTGTCAGTAAACCATAACGCCATAAGCCGTACCAATGATAAATAATTATGTCAACCACATAATTCCACCGCAGTCGGTCGCCTTTTTTACCTCGTGCAAAATGCAGACTTTATGCATTAATAACATCAGCAAAGCAAAACAGAACTGGCCGTTTCTCATGAAAAACAAAAAAAAAACCATCAGCCGGTAAACATATCGCCCTTATTAAGCATGACAAATGATTGGATGAATGACAGTACTCAACAACATTTTAAATTGTTACATTGGTTTAATTGGATTTTGTGTGCTTATTATTAATAGAGAAGGTATAGTTTAAAGCATCACGGAGCGAAACATAAAGTTCACTACATGCGTGTTCAGTGATTCGCCCGTTTCTTGTAGTTTTCATGGTCTCAGGTGCTTTATGTTTGCGAATTTAAGCTATAAATAAAGCAAATAGTTTACAATTTATGAACATTTACAAACAGATGATAAATACTACTTATTAGTCTCAGGATCATTCAAATAAAGTTAACATACAAATTGATAGGATGTAAAATTCAACACAAGAAAAGAAAAATATACCATAAATGAAAAATCAAAAGCAAGCATGACCATGACCGTGATTAATGAAAGAAAGCAAAATTATGTCAACGTCACAAACGTCTTGAGACCATGGTTGACCCCGCGTTCCAGAACCCTAGGAAAATATCGAATGGAATGACCAAATAATGATGATTACGCTCGTACAGCCACCGATAATGATTATGATGATGCCGATGACGTGACGTACTGTGGAGCGTTTGGCATTCGACGGTGACAGAAAGCGGTTCACAGTGTGCCAATTCATCGTCGACCAACTAACCTTCTGGGTGTGATTTTCTGCATGATTAATTGCCTTGGTGAAAAATTTCCGCAGAATCCAATTGTCTTCAAGTCGGCGAACGATTTTACGACACTGCTGAAGCCGCACAGCCACCAGCAAACGAAAGACGGGCTGCCGAAGAAAACAACCAGCTTATGCTCACCCGTCCAAAGCTTTCTTTGCATCATGCTGGCCATTTTTGCGTAGCTCGAATTGCTTCATTCTTTTGCATTTCTAAACCATGTGATCAAGCACAGCAAACTTTCCGTAACATTTGTCTTCGGTCGAAAGAAGATGGTTGGATGGAGACGATGGCCGCCGGTACGATTTGCTCGTTTGCTTTACATTAATCATTTGTCGGACGCAGCACCACCGTGGGTCCGTGGAGGGATAGCACAGCCGAGCATTAAATCAAGCAGGAACTTAAAAACACATTCAGTTATTCATAGTTTAACGTATGTTAAATTCATGTTTGGTGGTTAAATCCTTCACTAGAATAGGGGGAAGCAAACATGCTGATCGATCGATAATGAAGCACAAATAGGTAGTGTACATACACATCCAAGGACATTGTAAAAAGGGACATACTAGTATGTAAATAATTTTCGTCTGATGCACTAATATGTTGACCTACATTGCTAACTACAATTAAAATCCTTCATGTTTTAAAAACTCTCGATAACAATTCAAACTAGTTTCAACCTATGAAATAAAGGATTCATTTTTTATAAAAAATTTTTTTAAATCATTATCATACGTATACATGAAGTGAAAACAGCACTGTGTGTACAAAAACGCGTATGTGTTTTGCGGTTACCTGTATAGCATTATTTACTCGTACGTACATTTAAATACACTCGCATGAGCCTTTATGAAATTGAACCGATGGGTCACAAATGGGACAGATGGGAATATGGGCTCTCGTTTTTCGACGTACGGCTTGCGGAAACCTTTCACAAAAACGCGTTGTCTCACTTGCTGGGAGTTTCCGGTTTTTCTGCACAGATTTAAGCAGAGGTAAACCGATAAGCTAACCTATTTTTTATGACAGTTTTCATTCTATCTACATGTTCCATCGGACAAAACCTTCGTGATATCCGTGCTTAGGTGTCCTGCATGCGTAAACAGAGCAGGACTGTATCGTCCCAAATTATGCTTTGGCAGGTAGTCCGTTCGGGTACTTCGTTCTGTGCGTTAATTATGTAGTTTGCTTTAGTATTTTTTGTTTGTCGCAATCGGGCCAGGCATAACTAGGAAGTGGGTTTCGGGGCAGTAAAATTGAATTATAAAGAGAACCTACACAAGCGCAGGATTGTTTTCAATTAACAATTCAGGTGGCTGAAAAACGTAGCTAAAAATGTTGTTTTATATGCAAAATGTGTAGAAATCTCAGACTTTTTCTAAAATCCTTACCAATTTATTATCATACTGGTGTATTTTATTTCAAACACGTAAATTCTCATCACAGATTGCCTGAAATATTGTGATTAAACATTGCATTGAACTAAATATTATACAGTATGTGACATATACCTTCCCTAACCGAGGTCAGTCAAACATGTTATTTAGACTAGTTTAGCATACCGATATTTAAGAAAGTAATATAACTTTACTTACGGTAGTAAAACGTGTTTGTAGATATGTCGTAAATGCAAATTCCTTGCGTATCGCATGAACCTACCATCCCTTTATAAATGATCCTACAATGGCAGGAAAAAAAGAAAAGCTCAGAACAACCCCGTGACCGTATAACAGTACACTCAGGGACAAAATTCTCCCGGGACCGATAAGCCACAATCGTAGCGAAGTGAAAAATCATCTTCTAAAGATCGACGGGCTCACTTCAAAGGCCAAAAAAGGGTTGAGAGTGCCGAAATGTGTTTCGGGGCGTGAACGCCAAAGTGGGAATTGATATTTCACCGAAGTCTTTCGCCGAAAAAAGGACTTGTGCTGTGCGGGCTAAAGTTTGGCGCGTAAGTACACCCATTCATAGGCAAATGTTTTGCAAAGACTGAAACCACTTTTCAAGCGGTTTTCACTAGTGGTATACAGTGCTTCCCAGAAGCCACTGGCTGACAAAGGAATATGAAGAAATTGTGCGGCACAAATGTGCCTAATGAAATGGGCACACTCACGCTAAAGAGATACTTTAATGCTGGCGAGCCACATTTATGCTGGTACGATTGGCGCGTCAGAGAAGATGGGTAAACAAAGCACTGGGCTATCTTTTCCTACTCTCTCGATGTTGGTAGTGGATAAAGTGGTGTTTGGGAAGTATTACAAGACTATCTTAACTCTCGTTCAATTTAATCCTTCAAAATTTTAACATTTCGCCAGCTGCAACACTGCTATCTGTTTGCTGTCAAGGCCTGTTGGCCTGTGCTCAACATCGATATTATTTTGAAACATCTTTCTTCGAATCTTTATGAACCATGTTTGGAAACTTTTGGGCCTTACTAAACTGCTCTGAGCTTGGACCTAAATGATGGACAGTTTTCTCAAAGCTTACTTGTTTTGACAGTATTTCAACTCAAAATTGCTCTGGTGGATGAAAGGTTTGACGCGAGTGAGTATTGTGTAATGATTACTTCAGATTTGTATCTTTTACGTGGGCTGAAATTGAAACTTTTGAATTTGAGCCCAGTTGAAAGTGTCAGAAGCAAATGGCCATTACAATATTGCGCAAGTTTACCGGAGGATAATCTAATGTAGCCACCAATAATTAAATTTGAAAACTGATGGAGTTGAAGCAATAAAATTGATTAATAGCTATTTGTAGAAACGTGTTCCATTGAAATTTGTAGTAAGAAGTATTGTTAGTAGTATTTCGAAAGTATCGGTATTGCTTCAAGCGCTACTACAAACAGTTGATGATTGTTTTTCTATTAAATTTGACTATAAAAAGATGACTTTAAAATTTAATAAGATATGTGTTTAATTGAATCCATCCTATAACAAAGCACTAAAACATAACTCTAGAATTGCAAAACATCTGAATGAATCTGTATTAAAATGCATATCAATAAATGTTATACATAAAATAACAAACATGGCAAAGTAATGCCGTTTTTATCACTTTTAGCACACTTTTCCACTTTTCCAATATTTCCACTTTTTCGTATTCTTCTTCTTCTTCTCATATGGCACCACAACCGTTGCCTTCACCACCAATGGGCTATGCTATCAGCGACTTATTGATTACACATAAGCAGCATAGTCAATGCTTTGTATGGAGGTGTACGGCCCATACGGGATATGAACTCCTGGCGGGCATGTGGTTTAGTTGGGAGAGTTGACGACTGTAGTGCTACAGATCGACTGTTTTTTTCGTATTACTGTATGAAAAGCAAGGAGCTGAAAGCATTTTTTAAATCCTAAATAACGTTTATTTGAAACAAAAAATTATTTTTGCTGTCATATATATTCCAATGGCTGTAAGTGAAATATTCCACAGAAACAAGCTGTGTTAGAGATTAAGAGCATCGTAACTTATAAATAATTTGATCAAATTTTTCAACCATAAAACTTAAAGCATCCCACCCAATAACATGATGATGCTGTCAAGGTTTTAATCTTCACATACGCCATTTCCCAACCAGGCACACTGTGCCCATACGCAAATGATGATAATTTTTATGGCATGTTAATCCTGCAACCCCGGATGTGCTGTGAAATCAGGCAAACCAACCAACACATGCACACATACTCATATATATAAATACTACGTATCTCCATCATTCACATTTGCGTAATGCGTGCAAAATGGAACGCCATGTACGTCGTAAAATAATTATCATCACGCAAACAAATTGATCTAATGCCCCGACAGAATTTCACACACACACACACACACACACACACACTCGGGGTGGAGGAATAGCGGTAGTAAAATATTTAAGACATCACTTGCATGTCATTGTTTGTGCCGTAGTAATGCATGCTCACCGCAAAGCACCGATATCACATCGTACGCTGAAGCATCATGAAAGCTCATGAAACTGGATTTAATCAAGCAGGAAGGATGGGTGGATTATCCTGTCAGCACTGTGTGTGTTTGTGTGGCATTGAGGGATCCGGTTTTAGGGTGATATGATTGATGGGCCATTTTTAACAGCCAAAAAACATCATTCGTTAAGCGTTAATTTTTGCTTCCGGTGCTGCAATTAATGTGTGCCTCGCCTCGGTCGAGATTTATTGATAGCGACAGATAATAGCGTTTGGCAACATATTAACAACCATTGCTAGACTAGTATCGATCTATTATCAGCATTAAATGGTAAAGTAAGTGGTTGTTAAAATGATGGTGGGTTAGCCGCAAAATCAGAATCATGACTTAGCTATTTGTATTTGATCGGAGTTGATTGATCCTGGTTTCAGTTTGGGTGATTGTTTTGAAAGCGAAACTGTTAACATTTTGTCGTGGTTGGATTCAATGAAATCGCAATATGGCCATCCAGTTCCCAATAACTCAGTTTGTATTCATTTTCATCCCCTTGCCAAGAAGGCACTCATTCTCTTTCAAAGGTATATCGTCACTCACGAGAGTGTACTATAACGTCGATTTTTACAACTGAATATCATTGGATCCAAAGCATTTCTGGGCAAATCATGAACAAGTTTTTCGTGTTAAATATCGTGTAAAAGGTAACAATCCAAATGACTCAAATAATAAAGAGCAATCGCAGTATCGTTCTAATTTAGGTCTAATTCTAATGCATTCTCCCATTTGCTGTGACATTTGTGACTTATCATTTTAAAGGATTTTTTGTCGCCTAAATTTCACACAAACCTACACGTAATCTCAACACGTGCACATGCATTAGTATGTCGTTGAGCAAAAGCAGAACGATCGTTTCGCATCACTTTGATTTGGCCGGTCGGAGTTTGAGTATCTATCAATTAACTACCTCTGAACACATCCGCCTCCCTTAGCAACACGACCAATGCATTTGTGTGTCGCTGAAAGCTGCATGATAGAATTTAATTTAAACCATAATTATTTCATTTTCTGCTAATACCCCGTAGAGGAACAATGTCACTACCAATTAACGTCAATGACTAATGAAGTCTTGCCTGGCGGTAGAAGACCCGGCACACAATGGGTAGAGCAAGTAATATGGTTATGTCACCTGGAATTAACACGCTGAACCCTGCACTTACTAATGACTTTTCCACAACTTTTGCTTCACAAATGGACCGAGCGTATGGAGCGAGCAGTGCGATAGCGTGCGAACAGACGGCGTCCACGGGCCTGCCCACGCCCGAATGCAGAGCCGATGGAATACGATTCTATCTTCACCATTAACATGAGAGAGGCAGAGCTTATACCACGAACGTACCCAAAAGGTGTGCATGCTTCACTCATCAGGATCTAAAGGCAAGGACAAGGCAAAAGAGACACAGAAAAATTTCTCACATTTCCTTTTGATGCGTTGTCTATGCGTCTCGCTCGGTATCACAGCGGCATACGGCAGGTAAGCAGTACAAATGCTGCTACCTGATACGCACACATGTTTATCGAACACAACTATTCGGTTTGGCTCGGTAAACTTCACGAGGACGCCGGAACAAAAGGGCGCAGACTTTTTCATGATTTTGTAAGACTTCGGCTGTTTTGGACCTCGCGTGTAGACGCAGACATAGAAGCCGTGTGCGAAGCAGTTTGGTTTGTCGCCTTTGTACTACCTGTTTTCCCTTTTCCATGTACGAGAGACGCCGTTGGTTCGTGGGGATGCTCTCCGTTTGGGAAATATCATTTTTAGGTGGAATGTGCACAAAGTTTACTCACAAAAATGAAGTTGCTAGGGTTGAATATGTGTCGATGGGAATGGCATTTTGGTGGTGCCTCGAGGGGAAGTGAAACTTTCCCGATAAGCTACTCGTATCGGCGTATCGGGAAAGAATGATCAAACATATTTGTGGCTCGATTAATGCGAAATAATCAAAGCTTTGGGCAGGAGAACTCGATTTCGTCGATGGTTTGGGCGATGAGCGTATTTAAAATGATAACGTTCAATGTAACCGTGCCCGGACATTTTCCTATCCAATATCAGTTAGTTTAATGATTCGACAATGCGATTACTTCATCACAGCTGACAGTTCATTTAATTACAAATTACTTATGCTACTCTCTATCTAGACTTACCTTCTGGTAAATCATCATTGTTCCCGTTACAACGCGTATCATGCGAGGTTATTAAGAATGCATTAACATTTCCACCCGAAAGCAATTAAACGGGCTGGACATTCTCGTCCCCCACCATGTTTGTGAATATGTATATGGTGTGTGTGTTTGTGCATGTAGGGTGTGTCGATAGACCTTTTAAACTCTAATTAGAACTGTGAATGCTCACCCGGGATTAACGAGGTCACGTAGCTCTGCATGCCCGTATTCCGGCACGTTTGGAGCGTGGCATGTGCCTCATTTCGCACAACCCCCTCCCCAACGACCCAATGATTGTCCTTCGGGGAATTCTTTGCTTTGTGTTGCTGTATTATGAATTACGAGCATTAAACTACCCGCCCCGGCAAAAGGTGCTGTCACGATGTATGACATCTGTATTACCGCTGTAATGGTAAAGCTTGTCCCTTGCCCTCTCTATCTTTCGTTGTTTCTTTCTCTTTGGTGCACAACTTCATTCCGAGCATAATTAAATTATTCTTTGTCTGCAAACTTAAACGCCCGTGTCGAACAAGCGGCACCTCTCATTTGCTGTTTACGCAAACCGCACGTAAGATCATTCACTACGGTACGGTGGCTGTGTGTGGTTTTTTATCTTCACTTTTTCCCTCCTCGTGGTAGAAGCTTTTGTAAGTAAAATGGCTTCGTAAAATCGGCCCCGTTTGCTCGATTGCCGCTGACTGAAGCTGACAGCTTTATGTGTGCTCTTTATTTTAGCTTTTCAGTATGATTAATTTTATTTCTTAAAGCTCTTGAGTCACTGCTGGCGAGCGGCCAGTCGTGCTGGCTGCAGCGTGTCCTAGGATCGTGCCGAGACGGAAAGCTCGGAAAGGCAATTTGATTGCATGTGGAGGAGGGGGAGGGGTGTAAAAAGTGCACCGCCAGCCGAAAACACAAGTGCATGCCAAACTGTTTTGTAATCCTGTCCCTTTCCATGTTTGGTTCGGTTTTGGGATGCTGTGAGCTCTCCGCTACTTCCGGTTGACTGGATGGTCTTTAAAAGTCCTAAACTTTCTCTTCTTTGTAGATGCTGGACTGTGCTGGGCAGGGCAATCGATAAGTTAGGATGATGCTGCCGGTCCGGCACAGTGTGCCTTTTTATGCGTTATCTTACGACGTTTGTTCGGTTGTTTTAAAATTAATATGCTCTGAGAGTGGGTTCGTGTGAGCGTGTTTAGCTAAAGAAAGATGGCGTAGTGCGGCTACCATCGTTCAAAGGGGTATGCTTGTTTTGGCATGAATATCCTCGTTTCGGGTCAGTGGCCAAACACAATGTGGTCAAATTTTGTACTGTTTGCAAAAAAATCGGTGGCTTTATTTTCTCTCCCACATGCCTGCCGCATGCACGATTGTTGAGTGCTTTTAAGATTGTAAAGTTATTAATTTGACCCCAGAAAGGCAAGGATGCGGAATAATTCCAAACGAAAATTTCTGGATTTCTTTCAAAAATAGGCTTACATTTTGTGTAAGCCCATGAGCTCATCTCTACACCTAAACCGGTCGCTGCTGCATACTAGAGTGGAGTAAAAAAAACCCACCCGATAAGCTTGAAAAAGCGGATTAAACTTAAAGCGGAAATTAAAGCACGCTCCACATATCACCTACATGCAAAACACAACACATATTCCGCTTCGGAAGGCGTGCTTGCACGTGCTTGCGGGAGCATGTAGTGTGACAATGAAAAATTATGTTTATTTCTCCGTGTCGCTACAGCCCCGCGCGCATAATCGCTCCTCTCGGCTTTTTTTTCGCCCACCCTCGACACGCTGCTACACACAAAGAGTGTCCTGGAACGGCACTAACTAGCGCCGTCATGGAGTCTGCTTTTGTAAACGAGCTCATACCTCTGCCAAGACACGGGACCAGGAGTGTTATGATAATTCTATGGTCACGTGCTGCGTCAGTGTATTTGCATCAGCTTCATCGAGCGTTGGTCGGAGGGCCATTGTGGATAGCAACTTTACTTTGCTCGATCGTTCACAAATACACACACACGCATCCCGATTCGCAAACATCTGCGGGACAATGAAATCATCTAAGCTATAGAGAAGGACATTTTTTAACCTAAGGTCGTGTTGATAATCCAATAATTCTGTATGATAGTAAAAAAAATCAGAACCTATGAATTTTGTATTTCTAACGCTGCAGCAATATTGCAAGAAAAACTGAAGTATATTTAATTTAATTTTATCTAATTTTAAATTTAGGACACTTTTGAATCAAATTTTACATTTTATTATTGAAGTTTTTAATACATTTAGCATGGTTTTTTACTGTTTCCCAATTACTCGTGAATCTGTGCATGGGTTTAATTGTCAAACCGAGTCTTTATTTATTGTTATTGCCAAGTTATTGGACGATAGATAACATTGACGTATTGCAAAATGTTTTTGGTTTGTCGAATTTTCTATGACATTTTGAAATACCCTTAAAATACGTCAATATAAAAAGCTCCGCAAATAAACACATTAGTTTTTACAGGACGGATTATTCATTAGCTCAAAATATGCTATAATCAATATTAAAAGTTATTAATTTATAAAAAGTTCTGATTCCGTTATACGTAAGCAATGACAATGGTTTGAATCTCATTTGTACCGAACTTTCAAGTGCAACACAATCTGTCCCGATATGTGACTACATCATTGAAAAGAGCTTGACCTTCAATACACGGCGAGTCCGGAATCAATTACGTTGTTTTAACATTTATGAGTTCAATTTTTATGCTTAATCTTATTTCAAAAATTATTCTTTTTTTACTACTAAAATATGAAATTAAAGAAGGTTGACATCGTTGAAACTCTAATATTGACATTGTAAACCAAGGATAGTTAAATGTTAAAAGCTATACACTCTTCAAGTCAATGTAAGCACAGATCAGCTTACATTTGTCTAGATTATTCCATGTAAAATAGATATTTTCAGATAAACTTTTGAACATCAAAAAAACATTTGTTAAGATCCAATTTTATATGGTAATGTATAAAAGACGTTTACCTATTAAGAGCATTGGAAAAGATATGTCCAGTTTTATTTTTAACGCCATCACACTGTGGGCTGAAACAATGTCTTGAGTATGATGAAGATGACACTGGGAATGAAAAAAATCCAATAAAAAGCACTATCCAAATCTCTCATCGAACCAACTCAATCAACTCTCTCCATTTCAAGCAACAACGGACTATTGATCTCTTATTGGCACCGTGGCCGTCCCCGTCACCGTCTGCGTCTGTTGGAGCGTAACCTTCTCCGACGAGCCACTTACTCAAGCTCTGGACTCACTGTCCCCTCTGTATCATTGACTTTTTATCATGCAAAACTAAGGACTGCATTTGTCACCGTGAAAAAGGGTTCATCCTACTGTGCTCACCCCACGATGCTTCCCCCGCGGTCTTTCGAGCTGTAACTTAGCTGCCATGCTTCAAGGGTTCCAAGTGGCTGTCGATCCATGTCTTTGGACGCAGCCCTACAGCACGTACTCGTGACACAGGTGACCCGAGACTGCTTCACCAGCTTCTGCAGCTCGAGCTTTAGTCGATACTCGTCCATTCGGTTGCGTTTAAATGTTTGAATTGAATCCATAATAAAATATTGATCCTGTCCTTAATGTACCCTTCCCTGGTAGTAGGACGGGGTCGGTCGCTGGATGGCAACAATTCTTCTCTCTAGAGAATCATTTTCTTGTTGGAGTTGTATGCTTCTCAACCCAACTCGACCCAACTAGTAACAAGAACAGCAACGTTCGAAAGCTTCAAACCATCGCAACTCACTACCACCGTTTCTCGTCTCATCTATCACTGCCTTGTCCAGGCTTCTAGAACGAGTGTGTCTGAACACTGTAAAGTGGCACGTATTTAGATTGGAGTTTTTATTACCATCATTCTGCATGTGCCTTAGCGCGGGCTAAATGAACTGAGAAAGAAGATAAATTTGCTTTCTGTTTTATCGACCCGCTAACGCTCGCTGCTGTGTTGCTTCAGCCGGAATGGCCAAAAAGACCAAACTGTAGCATTACTGTCGAGCCCAACTTCACCGATACATCAAATTGCCATAAGATTCGTCCCTCCGCACAGCGTTTGCCTTTGCTGTCCCGTGTGCGTGAGTGTTTTCCGAGACGAATCTTGTACCATAAGCTGCTTAGAGGAGAGCTGCTGATACCACTGCCGTTACACTTTCTGCCACTAAGACTGACGCTGCTGATGTTGCCTTTGCTTCTGGCACTGCCGCTGCTGCTGCTGCTTCTACCACTGTTGGTGAGCAAAGTCATATTCGAAACGGTCAAACTTTCGTCATTCAGATTGTGTACCGTTTTCGAGAGACGATGGGAGACGGGCAGCTGAACCGATGCTGATCGTTGGGGTGTCCTTCCTTCATTTCGCTCGTAATGTTTGTTTCGTTACGGTAGGGCATTAGAGATTTGGGCAAGGGCAAGGTATTACCCGACCACGATTATTCCAGCTTGCAAAAGTTTGACATGCGGTTGGTGGCCTTTTCCGAGCGTTTCGGTAGTCGTAATCCGGTCGATCGAGGATGGTTGGAAAACCAGTGAGTAGGGCCGAGAGTTGCGGTGCCTCTTGCGCAATGCATGGTGCGTGTGTCCTGCGAGAAAGTTTCGCAAGCATCGGTCTGGGAATTACAATTCAGTTCGAACGCGCGTTCCTTTATCGGTCAATATTGTGGGCCAGAAATTTCTCAACTTTTCCGTTTCCTGGTTGAATTGAAACTAATCTTTGACCGAGCTGCCATTATGCTTGGTTTTAAGCGCGTTATTCAACCTTTGCGGTCGTCTTGTTTATGATACTTTCTAATGAAAATCATTCAAGTGGCATAAAGGAACGTTTATTTTTAATAATCAACCATCATAACCTTACTGGCATTTGCTGAAGCTCTTAAAGGCTGTTCTCATAAGCAGACGAAGGTGTAGGAATTAATGAATGTTGTAAATATCGCTTTCATAAAGTATAGAATCAATGATTGGCAAACAACACTACACTTTATGTGTGTGCGTTTAACTTGGTCAAATTTTCCCAACATAGAATATCTCTGGGCAATATTTCAATTAAGCCTCTTATTTATCTAAATTATAATGACAAGACACTTCACCGTTTTAAAAATCCTTCATAATAAATTGCCGACAACCCAACAATGGCATTTGGACTACTATAATCTTTTATTTAAAACATCACACTGGAAACAAAAACGTCGATAAGATGAAGAACATTACATTGAAGAAATAGTTTTTAGATAAATTCTAGAGGAGAACGGAAAACCAAAGAACGGCCTTATTTAAGAGCTTGCTCTGAAATATCTTCAAGCAAAACTGCAAGCATTTTGAAACACATATGAAAGCATAGACGTAACACACTTCGAAACTACTTCCCGGTCTGTTCTGTCGTCTTAGGGCAAACATCTGTTCATCGAACCGTTCGCCTAGTTTTGGATAATCACATTCTACCGGCAGAGCCCGATAATCCGAAAAGCGGCATAAGCTTGCGTGCAAAATTGTCGAAGTTGACCGATTATTGGTATTATCAGCACATTTCCGGTATCATAAATATTTATGAACGAATGCGCACTTCACCAGCTACCTTGCGAGGACGATCGCCGGCAACATCTTCGCAAGCTAGGCATGATTTAGGACATGACTAAAATACGATAAATGATAACCGAGGGCCAATCAAATCTGAAAGGTTGCCGGGCACATCGTTCGTCACGCGGGGGGAGAATGTCAAGCAGGCAAGTCGTTCGCAGCCGGATCCCTGCCGATACTAACCAGGCTATTGATTATTCAAATAGATGCAGCTTAACGGTTGGCGAAACTGATTGAATTGGTCCGTGAAGGTCGATGTGCACAAGAACCACCGCACCTCAGCAGTTTGTAAGGAATGTTAGCACAATGAAGACCAGTTGGTACATCGCGTTCCATTCAAAATCTCACTCGGCATTTGTGACGAGCCGGGCGTTCGTGCTGGCTTCTGGTAGGTAGTGCTCATTTATCGAACTTGAGATGAGTGATTGGAATCTCTTACCGTTGAAGTGGATTTTCCATCGGTGTCACTCACCGAGGCTCGATACAGCAACGACCGATATGGCCGCGTTTGATCGATTCATTCCGCCCCGCCGGCTACGCCCAGGCACTCCCAGTCAGCGAATATTTAAGCACATGTCCTTTTATGAATTAATCCACTCTCAGCCATCTGCCGTACTGACCCCGGTACCCGGTTCGTCCGCCGGTAGGGGAAATTGATTTTTCAACTGCCCCGCGTCACTCACCGCGACCAGCACCAAGTCAACGTTAATTGACATAAATGGCGTGCTTGAGCTGGCAGCGCTTGCCGGCGCACGGATGTGAAGTTGCGTTAAGCGCCCATCGGATCCCTTTTGCCGCACGCACTGGCAAAGCCGGTACAGTATAAGGCCATACATAAAATATGCTCCATTTTGGGCTTCAATTTTCATCGAACCGAACATAAACCGTGAAGATGCGAATGGAAATGCCACGATGCCAACGATGACTTTCTGGCGTTTTGGCTCGGTTGAATTGAACAACGCTCGGAAGGCGGAGGTCATGGCGAGGACGCCCCACCGCGTGAGAGGCATCGTCGCACTTGCAAACCATTGCCAACTGCCACAGCTCGGAGGGAAAATTTATTGACACCATTTCTCGATGGCATTCTACCGCCCGGGTCGTACATCAATTCCTGCCATCATTTGGAAACCAACGGCCACAAAAGCAGAGGGACGAGAACAAAATAGCGAATAAAACAGAACATTGTGACCATTTTTTCCCACTGTTTATTTGCTATTTATTTTTGGTAATTTTATGACTTTTCCATTTGACTCGACGACTCGTGCTTTTTATGAGTGCTCTGTGATCGATCAACGGTTTTAAGCAACGGTTGTGCGGGAACCATCTCGCTTGTACTACATACCGAGCTGTTACAAGAAGGAAAGACACTCAAATCGTAAGATGGAAGAGCTGCTGTGTAATAAAACTGCGTATTCAATTATGGGGACATGCTGAAGAATGCAAAGCGATTGAGTATGTGTGCAATATGAAATCATGTGTAAGTGTTTGTGCGTGTGTGTGCGTGTGTTTTGAATCATCAGAACCATACACATGGTTTGTTTGGATGAGATTTTTATAATCAGATTTTCTATTGACGGTTTTTTAAACGAGTGGTGTGATTTAATATTAGCATTACGTTTCAAAACGGATGTAACAAAATGCATCATACTTTATTAAGAAGTACAGTAATACTTTATAGTTTTTGGATTATTTTTAAAACTGTACCTTTACAGTGAAACACATATAGGTTCCGTTTAAAAACCTAATTTTAATGGTGACATTTTCTGGTTCGTAACATATCTGCAAAATAAGAAAAAAAAACTAAAAAAAAAACATTTTTACCATATCTTAGCTTTACATGCAAATTTTTTTAATCAAAAATTGCTCAATATTAGGTTTTTCTAAAAAAGATACAATAACCCTCCATTGAAGCAACAATACAGGGGTTTTAAATTGAGTGAATTGCTGCACTTATTTTCTACATTGAGTAATAGTTGTCGAAGTAGTATTAGAAGTAGTAGTAGTGTACTGGTAGTAGTAGTAGTAGCAGAATTTTTAATACATCATGATGTTTGCTTTTTACGCTGTACATAAATTCGTCTTCGTATTTGGTACGATCTAGTCTTTGGCCGATCTCTTGGTACAGTCGTCAACTCTTAACAACTTAACAACAAGCCTGTTGGGGTCAGGCTCCCAATAAACCGTGCTGTCATACGTGCCGCCATAGGACTGACTATCCTGCTACTGGTAATCAAAAAGTCACTGAAATCCACGCCTCTTAGTGGTACAGACAGGCTTTGACTAACAACGGTTGTTGTACCAAAGAAGAAGAACAATAAATGAAACGTGTAAAATATATAGCTTCTGGTTTGTTCCCGCTCATTTTTATTTCTCACTTTTTGGTTTCTTTTGCAAATCAACTGATGGTTAACGAATAAAGTAAATTTTGAAATAAACAAAGTGAAATCGATAAAAACAGCAATTATTGTCACAAACTATTAGCAACTGATACAACTGAAAAAAAAGTTTTATTCTTCAAATTTATTAAAATAATCAATTAAAACACAAGTGTTACTGATAAATTAATGTTTCAGCAACCTTTAAATATACGTGTACTATGAAAAAGGGCTTCGTACTATCTCACAGCCAATTTAAGGTTTTACACATTATTTCCATTTCTCATTTTACACCTATTGTAGATTAAGCTTTTTAAAGCCGTTTCAGCTGTTAAATTTTTTCACATTTTTTTCTTACGCCCTCATATATCGCACCCTTCACAGTGCGTATAAAACTCATTTTCATCATTTCTCTTTTGCATTGTATGTAGCGACAATAAACACCTGCATGCACACTCTGACGCTAACGCTCATAAATGCGGCCACTGGCAGACCTTGCCCTTAATTCATAAAGGCATAGATCATAATTTTCAATCAGTTTTTAATTAATTTTAAGCAGAGAAGTTATTGAAACCGAGAGACAATCGAACCGAAGTAAAAAAAAATAAAAGCACGGTGACATCAGCAGTTGCAGTTTGTGTGTTATGGTTGCGATGATAAAAAAAAAAACTGTATGCTCACTCTCAGGCGACCAGCTGCAACCGATTAATTGAGGTGAATTCTGTCGCTGGTTAAATGAATTATGAGTGTATGTCACTTTTATTCAACGGCACACAATCAACGGTTTGATGAAGTTGCGCAATATTTATGCGATTGCCATTACCGGTTGGGACACCGGTGTGATGGAAGCTGACAGGTTCATCGTGTGTCTAATAACCGCTTGATGCATGTGCGTGTTTGTGTGTGTGTATGTTTTATCTCCACTACAGCACCAATTGGCACAAAACATATGCAATCAAACCGCTTTGGTAAATCGAAGGGAGGTTAAATCGTTTGTATGTGGCTTTCGTGTCTTCGCCTTCGCAGTAATCATCTCTGCTTCTTCCATCGGCACCCTTTCTTAACCGTTGCCGATCAGTCAAACGATACCGACACTATTATTTCGTGCAGTAGATAGTCCTCCGCATGTACACACGCTCTGCGCCAGCACACATTATGTGGCGAAAGACGACACCAGGACTGCAAAGGTAGAGAACGGTTCGACGTATTTGGTTTCAATTAACATGAGATGAAAAATTAATACGCATTCAATGGCAGTTTGCCGACGTGTTTGCATACCTACCCTGGTTTCCTGTTGAGTGGTTGAAGCATCCCCAAGCACGTTCTAACCGAGCCAAGGTGTGTATGGTTGTCTTTCCCTCTGCACACTAGCCACCATCTCCTGCTATGCCACACCAGGGCTGGATCTGTAATTTAGGAACGGCTGCTGTAGTTAAATTCCAGCAAAGCTTACCCTCGAGAGCAGGACCTCCCAACTACATTAGACGGTATAGTGCGTCTGCTTTTCAAACACACTTACCACTTAACGTTACCCACATACACACACACACACACACACACACACACACACACACCAACACACACCCACACACATACACGCGCACGCTCGATGGTTGTACCTTGGTTCGTGCTGGCGTTTCCCCACCGACACGACGGCAGCGAGGTTCGTTAGGCGAAAGATGCTTGGCTTGGTATAATTTCTGCCAGAGATTACATTAGCCTAACCAACCGTAAGCCGGCTTTTTCAATCACATTGTGGCATGCGGGATGTCCCCACCGACCCGGCTGGCAGTGATAGATCCTATCAGCTTCCGCCTGCCTGCCGGCTCAGCGTGAACGCATTGAATCGTGAGCGTGAAGCACGGGCAAAAATAAATCACATTCTCCGTCAACCGAACGCAAACCACTATCACCGCTCACCGCACATGTGCACGCCAATTTTTAAAAAGCTTCCTAACTCCGGTCACTGATTTTCCACTGGCTTCAGCTGCCCTAATCGCGATCTGACCCGGGTTAATCCCTGGACCCCACAGGGCGTTTGATGCTTTCGGTTGGGTTTATCGATTCATAAAACATTCACGCAAGGTTCGATACATGGTGGTAATGTGTTCAAAGCACAATGTTGGTCTATTTTGCTGCAGGATTACATGCTTTGTACGTTTGGCAATAAGGACAAAACACTGTTAATCCTTTTGGGTAGCAGATCGATACGGCAATTAACTATGAACAATCGAAATGCGGATGCAGCGCAATGTGTAAATTTCCCTATTTGTAGAACATTTTTACCCTATTTCAATTTATTGGATTTTTTACAGTTAGTTGAAGTTGACTGCCCGTTGCCATTTGGTGTCATATTCCCCCTGGAACAGAATTTCCCCTCAGCAAGAGCACATTAAATCAAATTCAACATTCGCTGGTACTCATTAGTCGATTCCGCGAACGGCATGAGATGAGCGTTTGCATGATACGTGTAAGCATGTTTTCGCACCGCCACATCCACTTATCTACAGTCGCCAGTGAAGCTCAACAAGTATGCTGTCCCTTCCCGAATTCCAGCATCTAGCCAACTATGGGTGTAACATACCCAAGCGAGTGTCGTGTGTGTGTCGAGTGCCTATTTGCGGTTTTGTGGTGACGAAGGGCACAACACTCTAGGCCTGACAGGCAAATGTTACGCGTGAAACAGCATCAAAGCGGCTAAACAGTACACGAACCACCGATTCCAGTGTAAAAATAACCGCCGGCAGTAGCCCGAAATCGAACCGACTCCATTTAATTTGGGCCCTTGTCTTAGAACGCGGGAAATGGAAAATCAATTACATTAAACCAAACTGTTGCTGATTCGTGCGTGCGGAAGGTGTGGGCTGAAATTGTAGAGGTCGAATTGTGTTAACCAGTAACCAGGGCACTACACGGTTTTCAATCAACACGGATATATTGAATTCCGAGGAGGTGAAATTTATCCCCAGCGCAACTTGTTCTCCCTGTTCCCTCCCAGTACCCGAAGTTATACGCTCAATCTAACCGATTGATTTCGCTTCGACTTCAGTCAGCAAACCCGCTAGCCAGCAGGTAAATCATGTTGAAACGGAGCGAGATTAGCTTGGCTCCGTGTCGCCGTATCGAGTTTTAAGTCCACCCTCCCTCACTACACCGCGGGATTGAATTGAAAATTCTAACACAGCCTGCGGGAACTAAAACAAAGCTTTCCCAACATGGGGTTACCAGATTCGGGTATCCGGTTGTCTTTTTTTGTGTGCCCCCGTAGGCAGGACTTTCAAAAATCTAATCTCACAGTTGCCGTAGTCGCACCTCCGTGGCAACCAGCGATGTGGCAGAATGCGGCAAGCTCAAAAGATAGAAAAAAAGCTCAGACAGCAGGTAGCATAAATAATAGTCTCCGTCTTCAAGACTATTTGCACCATCGCCTTGGGACAGTGGCACGCGAACGCACCCGGAACCGCCGGAACGAGCGCTGGGGCGCAAGTACACACCTGAATTTCGGTGGTC
This sequence comes from Anopheles coluzzii, assembly GCF_943734685.1. Lineage (NCBI taxonomy): Eukaryota > Metazoa > Arthropoda > Insecta > Diptera > Culicidae > Anopheles > Anopheles coluzzii. The sequence goes on along the minus strand of NC_064670.1, from coordinate 39,208,244 downwards.
GGTTCCAATTCCAAGTTCTGAGTTTTCGCTCTCTTTCTCTCGCTGGATGGTCGTTACTGCTTCTGCTACGGTAGCAATATTCATTTTCCCGTGATCACATCACGTAGTTGGCTTTAATGCTTCGCACGTTTGGCTTGAAACGGTGTCACACGTTGAATGTCGGTTGCTGCTTTTTTGCCGGTAGAGTTTACTTCACTTCCTTCTGCCTTCCTTCGTACCCTTCCGGCACGTCAAATCCTTTCCGATCCGGTATTATTGTATCCTGGGCATGGATTTACTGCTCGTCAGTTTATCCTACCTTTAGCGGGGCCTGCGAAAAAAGAAGAAAAGCTTGCAGACGCTGGGTCGAGAGATTTGTGTGATCCTGCCACTGCCACTGCGTGTGATGTGCAGTACCTGAGTGAGTGTAACCTTTGTAGCCCACGGGGACACACACACCGTCCACATTAGCTGGGATGGCTCCCCTTTCCGCGCGTTTGATTGTAATTTAATGATGCAAACATAAAATATTGCTCCCGAATTCGGCACCCATCTATGGGGCTTAAGCGTTGCTGCTACTCGCACTCACACCGGCCCACGGTGGTACGTTAGAAGCATTCTGCAATGCGTTCCGTTCCCGCCCTTCCCCATGGGTATTCTTCGCTGGCGCGATTCGTTTGTGAATGCAAAATGGCTTATGCGATTGGATGCAGCCTAGAGCACCACGCAACGGTGCAAGGCGCAAGCGAGGTGTTAAACGTTATCCGGCGGACTGAATCGAGTCTGTCGAAAACTTCGGAACCCACCGTCGGGGAGTTACGGACTTTCCAGCTCATGCTGACACGTCGGAAAGCTTGTCGCGTAACTGCGCTTGCCACGCTCGAACCAGCACGATGTAATCCGATCCGGCAGCAATTACTCTGCGCCATGCGATGCAACTGCAATTAACGAGCACGTAATTTAATGTGCACGGGTACCTCGCCCACCAGCGCCCTGTGTTCAATATTTGCTGGAATTTGATCGCTGCAGCAGGTATGCTTATGAGTTCTCGGTACGCGAGCGCATCCAGTGGCAGAATGGTTGCCTGCACAATTTGCCCCCCCCCCCCCATGCAACCGATACATAATTGTGGCGTTTTGATGTTTAACTATAACGATGCTAAATCAACATATTATCGAGCAGAGCAATAACGCGCCAAGGACTTTGCCGGCGCGCACGATTTGGTAAGCAATATTTTAGCGTTTCACATTTACGAACCGTTTACGTAGCGGAGGACCAACGACGTGGGAACGAGTGTCGATTTCACCGATGAAAATTGTGAGTCGTTGGTGAGCAATCGCTTACACCAGCTCTATCCAGTAATTAGTTATTGATCGGGCAAATGAAATGCAATGTTACAACTGCGGCAGACCGAGCGAAGGTTTGCTCGAGTTTTGTCGTCCCAAAATGTCCCTAAAGCAGTTGGTTTGTTTCGTTTGCTTTGCGTTTGACCTCAAAAGAGCTTACTTGTTTGTGTGTGTATGTGTGCTGGATCTCATGAAGGAATTCCCCACCGGGAAACAGAAAAGCTTTTAGTCAGTTTTTGTTTCGCCTTTTTTCTGAGTCTGTGTAACGTTCAGCAAATCACAAAGAAATAATTCAGCTCCACAATATTCCACCACTCAACCTACTTTCGACCGACCAACCTCCAACTGCAATTGCACCGGAAGCTGCAATTTGTTCATTTGCCGACAGGTCCGAGTTCATTCCGGGTGCTCGGCATTGCTACTGAATCGCGTGAGAGAACATCTTCGCCCGAAATCTGCTCACCGCCCGAGAGTGAGTGACTCATGAGTGAGAGTCGGTGCGGCTCTGCTGGAGTGCTCCGCTCAAAGGACATCCGTACGGCCGCTGGTAGTCGTTCGGAGTGTTCGGTTGTGTGCGGTCGTATGTGCGGTTCCGGGTGTTGCCGGTAAACACAATTTCAAATTTAGGACACCCTGTGGGCACGGTGTCGCGTCGGATCGTGTCCCGGAACTGTGTTCCAATGTTGGGTGCGTCGGCGTAAGTTTGGTTGGGTCTATAAAAGGTGTAATAAAAGTTAATACCAACACACACACACACACATATGCACTCTAGCGTGTTCGTGTTTTAGCAAATCTGGCAGTGTATCTCATGTGTGTGTTTGTGTGTCTGTGCTGTCCAGTGGGGAGCCGTTTCGACCGTATCTTTCACGTGCGTTTTTATGGTTCGAATCAACTGTTTTAACCTTTGCCAAATCCCTTAAGACCAATCCGGAAGGGGGGGGCGGCAGAACCGGGCGAGCTTCGAAGCGGCGCCAAGTGCACAACATTTCCGATCCGTGCGCCGAGTGATTGATGAGTTTTCAACTTCGCTACCATAAGGCGTCAAATTGTGCGGAAACTGTTCGGCAACGTGCGGACCCTCGGCAAAGGAAAGCGGGGCCAAAAGGCTTGGCTTGTGTTTCGCGCAGTAGCATGAGCAGGTTCAGCACCCGCTGCCTTGGCCACACCGCGTGTGCCGAGTTATGGATGTAATGGATTATTCACGCTTCACATAGAACGTCTCCATCTTACGACTTATGAAAATAAAACAGAATCGCTGTTTGTGGCAGAATCCCATCGCCAGTGGTGTTGCTGCTGCTGCTACTGCTGCCGTTTGTTGTTTTTATTTGTCAGCTTTCTAACGGGCTGAGTGCGACCATCGTCGGAACGGTGCTGAAGCGTGCGAAAGGCGTAAGGTACCGGTGCAGGTGAAAGTATGGCGTTTGCTTCCCCGTGTGCGTATGTGTGTGGTTGTTTGTGTGGTACGAAGGTAGAAAAGTTGGCGAATGGAGTGTCATAAATTAAAGTTAGCTTCACGCTTCGCCCATGTGAGCTACACGCCAGTGACTGGTATACCGTGTGTGATATGGTGCGCGTGTGTGTTAAATCATGATGTGATCGTCTGCCAGAACACACCACATGGTGTCAGGGTTAACGCGTGTAGCACGAAACAGGAGTGAACAAAGCAAAAAAAAAGAAATGAAAGCCTTTTGCAACGATGTAATAATTCCAGTCACTTGGTGGTTGAAAAATTGCTATTGAAACAGGTGCGGGCCATTCGTATGGTTACCGGTGACGAGCTTTGATAAGTGGTCGGTGGTTGGTTTTATGCGCTGTGCTCAAGAAGACGTGTCGATGGTGAAGGGGAAGCGTGTAGGGTGAGCGGTGCGGATAACATGTCAACCGAGTATAATAGGAGGACACATTGATGGATAGCAAAATGTTACACGTTATTATTGGATTTATCGTTATTGTTCAACAGGCTGCGGGAGATGACCTAGGTAAGATAGCACAATTAACCCTGCTTGTTAGGCATTGTTTCAGGCGAACAGGGTACGGTCTATTCATTTTCACTGCATAGATTGTAACCATCATTGAACTCTATATGTATTTTGAACATTTTGGATCGTAAATTAATTAAATTCTATGCAATTTAATTAGGATACTTGTACGTAGCTACATTTTCAACGGGATGTTTGAACAAACAAAAAATAAACTAAATCATACCTCATATTACAGTCGTTGCCACCTAATTTTGGCTCTAAGGCACATATTTTTGACAGTGATAATCAATTTTTGCCTCTAAGGCATCTATTTTTGACTCTAGCGCACCAATTTTTGACTCTTGTAGGAATCATGATAAGTTTGCAAGGTATTTGAGTAAATTGTTGACAATTGTAATCATAAATCACATGAACAATACAAAAACCGTCTAATTTGATTGAGTTTTTGAAGAAAAAAAAATAAATATTATAATTTCTACTGCCTTTGTTTACACCTGAATATACATGCCAACTTTTTTCACTCCATTAAAACTTCCAAAATTGGCATAAATATTGTTACATTTTAAATTCTATCTATAAAAAATATTCATTACTCAACTAAATTTCAATAGTTTCAGAACACACAGTTTCAGAAATTACGTCAAATTTTGTAAATAAATCGATTGACTAACTGTCAAAAATTGATGCCTTAGAGGCAAAAATCATGACACGTTGTCAAAAATTGGTGCCTTCGAGACAAAAATAGGCAATTTCTAGTTAAAATTTAGCGGTAACGACTGTGTTGTGATGTAATATTTTTAATGATAGCAGTTTAATAGATATTAAAATGATGTGATGCTTCGTTGAAACTATTATCTATTGCTTTATCTTGTAATTCACTTATATTAATTAGTTTATACTTAAGTTGCAGTTTGAGAAGATTTAAAATATGATTTTTTTCTCATTTGGTCTATGATGGCTCTTTTGAATGCTAAATGAATAGTTAATAGTGAATAGTTAATAAACACGTCGTAACAAGTTAAGCTGACACTTACTGTCAGATCGTAGCTTGGAGCACCTATTTGAAACGATTTATGTTACGGTTATGTTACACAATTGTATTCAACTTAATTTAATAAAATGATCAGTATGAACTAGACTAAATCGATTCAATAAAGTTGTGTTTTAAATACCAAACTTTATATTTGTTCATGAATTATTTAAAATTAATCAAATTTAATATTTTCAGTTATTTTTTTTATTATCAAATCGTTTGATCATCGTGGATCATTGTTCAACAAAAAAACCTACCTAACAACATATTTGAAGTTTTGAAGGTTTGGAGAAGGTATTTTCAGGGCTAAAAGGGTTAGTTAATTTAAACTTTTAATTGTGTGGTTAAGATTTACATGATTTTTCTTTTTTATTTCGTTTTGTTTGATCCTAAAAATCTTATTACGAATCAATTAGAATATTTTGCCTCAACACAAAACAAAAAACAAAATAACCCCGATAATTCGTCCAAACCTGCCAAAGAGTCGATCGTTTGCATGGGAGAGGGGAATAAAAAGACAACAGTACGCTTCATATTTTAACTACCACGTTTCCGTGAAACGGTTCAACCTTGCCGAGATAAGGAAGGGACTTTGCCAAATGCCAGCTGTGCGTTCGATTGATCATGGGCAAGCATATTGAAACATAGGACCCAGGAGCATTACACACTGCCAATGGTGCGTTTTCTAGGGATAGCCTCGTTAATCATGATATCGAACGACAGGAGCGGAATGCGAAATGGTATCGGAAATGAAAGATAGGATATCGTTTACCGAGCGCGCTCGTTTTGCGCCATTTCCTCTCCTTCGTTTCGCAGTCTCCGTTTGGCTGCGCCAAATACTCGCTCTCGATGTTTTTTTTCTCACTTTTTCCACGATCCTCATCGATCCCTCACGCACTCATCTACGCGTGCAACGAAGCATGATGGAGTGGTTTGATATTTTATCGCCACCACCTTTCCACTGGCAGCGCGTACACTGTTTCACCCTATGAAGTAATAACGGGCGGCAAAATGGGAGCCGCGGGAGGGAAATAGAGATGGAGAAATGGATTGAAAGATTGAATATTACACCGCAAACAGGCGCACGATTGTGTACGCGTGTTTGTGTGGGAGGATGTGTGGTAAAAGCTGTTTCCGGTACGGAAGCACGCTTCCACCCCGTAAGCTGTCACATTGGCCCGGCACAATTGCATTATTGATGATGTATTGAAGCTCGTTAGAACATTTTTCGAAACACTTACCGCGACGATAAGATATTTTTCTCCCGTCCTGCTCGCTCTTCCGCTTCATAAAACAACGTGTCCCGCGCCAGGGACACGCTGCCTTCGCAAGGTCATGTTTCCAACTGGTTTGGCGCCCGCATCGGGTGGCACGACACGGTGGCGGGGTGTGCGGTCGTCTGTTTGCAGAAAGTGATGATGATAAGGAGCGATTAGCAGGTCAAACAATCGGTACATGGGTGTGGTGTGTGAGACGGAGTCTTTTCTTCTTCGCTTGTTTGTTTTGCCTCCTACAGCATAGTTACCGTCGCCGAGATATGTTTATGGTACTAATGTTGCGTTTCCACAGCTGCAATATTCCACGTAAGCTCCACCAGCCGGGGCAAACCGCTACATTTACTGGTTTGCCATTTGTGTCACGAGCGTATTTAGCTTGTTTATTTGTTTGCATCATTCTTCTGCGTCATGGTTTGTTAGTGAAGTTCGTCCCGGGAAAAATGTACGGCTTTCACCACAACCGCGATACGTGTACGGAGAATTGTATTCTTGCTACAGGGATGGCACAGTCCATACACGATGACATGAGCTGACACACATACGTAAACACACACACATACACGCAACATCAACAGTGGTACAATAAAATGACGATCCAGTGTCATTGCCGGCGGTGGGATGGAGTGACCCCAAAGAGGCGGAAGACAATCGGGTTGACGATGGCTCGTAAACATGATACGGCATAGGTAATGTTCCTGATGGTATCTCGTTTGTCCGCTGATGGATCGTGTTGACAAGGATCGTATCAAAATATCAATCAAAATGTAGCTACTCGCGCGAGCCGCAGCAAAACAAGGCAAAGCCCTGCCCTGATCGTATTACGCGGGACGCGTGGCGACGGTTTTTGTGATGAAATAAATTGGCCCACTCCAGGCCGCCAGCGGGCTGGGTTTTCGCGGAAGCGGGCCTAATTTTACAAGCCCTGGTAATTGAATGCGACACCGAATCTCGGCGGAGCGCCCAATTTGGCGAATTTCCTCTTTTCAATCACCGGATCCGGATCCCCGATCGAACGCACGCTCGCGTTCGTCTGGAGCAGTGTTCCAGAATGTGGCAGGTTCCGGCTCAATGGGAGGTGGAAAAGATGCTGAATGGCCAGTAGCCGTACGGTCATTATTCAATTACCGTCGGTACCACACTATGACCGTATGACATCAATGTTGGTTCGTTTGAAAGCAGAAAAACACATTTTTCTCATTAGGAAGCCGATGCGTGCTATCTCGCATTTACCGCGCTTCAACACTCCATCCGCTGCGGGTAAGCCTCGGGTGAAAAGTAACAGTGACTTTTGTTCAACTTTTCAGTCCGTTCGCACACGGCTAGCGAATTGCTTTTGCCGGAAGCTGGAGCTCGCTCGCCCACTCCCCCTGTCTCATCTGTCCCTTGTTTCGCGCGGCCATAAATCATCTTCGCATTCGCAGTTGAGCATCGTCGCCTGTAGTGCGCTCGCCGCAGGCCTAATGTCATTTCCAGTGGTCTTGATTGCATAATAATAATATATTCATCTAACTTGTTCCCATCGGTTTAGTTGCGTTTTTGAGCGGGCAAGAGGGAACGCTTTTCGGTGTGGCAGTAAACAGGAACGGAAAAAAGTGTAAATATTTGAAAAGTTTTCCCCGCACTTTGTACGGACCAGCACCCTCTTGTCGGGCCAGCATTCCAATTCCACGTGCTGGGGAGGGGGGGGGGGGGGAGGATTTTTGAGAAAGTTAGTACACCCGCACTAGACAGGCTCGACCGCAAGCCTGCCAGCGGGGGATAGGCTAGGGCGTAAAATAAATATAATATATTGCTCGTGCGAAGCTACAACGTCACCGTACCGTGCTTCCGGCGGCTTCGTGACCCGAAGACGCACTCCACTCCACTCCTAACGACAGTAAAATATGCGCACTCTCGGACGGCGAACAACTTAAAGTGGGATGAAAAATTCATAGACCACCATTTGCCAACACGCCCGGGATCGTTAGGGCAGGTTTTGATCGATTGGTAGCAGCGCTAGCAACAGCGACAAGCCAATCTGGATGCCGCTGCCGATCGTTATTTAACGATGGACGGAAAAGTTTTTCAATTGTCCAATGTTTAGGCGTGGGGTACGGGCCAATGAACGATTTGGAGTGCACGGGCTTTTGATGTAAAGTTCTCTGGTATATGTGAGCCATCAATAAAGGTGATTTAATTGTATGCTGTGCAAGAAAGGAACAGCATCCTATTTACGGGTGTTTTGTAAACTGTTTAGTAAACATATTTAACAATGCGTGAAGCTATTCATTTAGTTCCTGTGACATAATTGTATTTTTTGCTTTTGTAGTGTGATGAACTAGTAAGCATGAATTGGCTTCTAAACTTAATCGATCACCTCATTTTGTTTCAATAATTTCTTTTTTATTTTTTTAAATCCTTTTTATTATTCTGTTAACTAGCGAGCTGGAAGCTCCAATCAGATGTTTTTCAATTTAGACAATATGATAGTTTATTGTTATCTATTATTTTTAATTTGGTGAAACGTTTTATTTTAATATAGTTCATATTTCATATACACTGCTTCCAATGTTATACTTTTTATTATGATGCTCAATGATACCAACAAAAAAGGAAAAAAATACTTCAATGAGATATTTTGCGCAATCAACTAATTTCAAAATAAAATTTTCAATTATCTTTTATTAGAGCAACAACCTTTGTTAGCCTCTATCACTAATAGGATTGGCTATCAGTGACATATTTGATTACAAATAGCAGGTTAGTTAGTACTACGTATGGCGAACGCGATATTTACGGAACTTGATATTTACGGAACAACGGTGCTGCCTCACTACCTCCCTATGAAACGCGATTGCAGTTATTCAATCTTCACTCCTTAAGCTTCCGCCGCCAAGTGTTTCAGGCTTGTTTTATTGGTGGCTTATTACTTTCTGCTACTGATGCTCCTGATTTACTCTCGTCCATCTCGCTGTATGTTCCCTCTCGTTCTCTTCGTCCACGTGATCCTCTGTCAATTGAAACACGTCATACTCTTTATACTTTCAATGACCCTCTTCTGTCCTGTTTCAGGTTGTTTAACCACTTTTACTATCTCTTTGATTTCGACTCCTCTCTTAACTCTTTTCGTAACCGTATTTTTTCTTCTAATTCCCTTTAATTATTCTCCTTAGTTTTCTATTACTCTCTTTTTTTTGTTTTTGTTAAGTTTATGATAGTCTCTACGCTCTACTCTTGTTTTTTTTCTTTTCTTTTTTGCTAGGTCAAGACTAGGTTAGTTAGGCTTAGTTTTTCATGAATTATTTTGTTTATTTATTAGTATTAAATTAGTTTTAAGTCTATTATATTTAGCCTTGATGGCGGATATTGTATTAAATAAATGAAATGAAATGAAATGAAACCGAAAATTGATATTTGGCGTCTCAAATTTGTCAAACCTTTATATGAAAACTATATATCAACATAACGAGAGTTTTCGAAACACATATGTTCATTCCTATGATAATGAAAAATTCCATACCATAAGGCATATGACAGTGATCTGAAAAGTACGGTTCTCTTTTTAAAACCATCAGGCATTTCCAACAAATATGTTTGCTTAACTTATCAAGAAGGCTTCAATGAAATTAACTTGGTATTTTTATAACATGCAGCTCAGTATTCTGGAAAGATTGCCAGAACCTTAGCAATAGGATAATAAATTGCTTCGACTTATTCTACAACAAATGATACTAATTCTCTCATCAAATATGGCATCATTTTTTTAGCCTTTATTTAAAAGTTCAGTTGATACGTGTACATTTGAATTTATATTGCTTTTTCTTATTTTCTCAGAATTTGTTTTCTTGTTTATGATTGCAATTACGTGCCTGGCCTTTTATGTACACCAAAAACATAAAAGTTATTGTTGAGTGTCAAAAAATACACAAGAAATGTTAAAACTGAGAGGTTTTGGCGACGAGATACTTAAGAACACTTGGACTTTTCCAATGTCTTTGTGTCATACTTAGTACATTGATGTTTACTATAGCCCAAAGATCTGCAGGATCAATAAAGTTCATCAATATTTTTACCAGAATTACACTTGAATAATTACTGAATCGATATTTTTATTTCTGAATTCTGAACATTAAGCACCGCGTGTGATACGGATCACCGTAGCTAGGCTTGTCGTTTAAAAGAAAGCGAGAATATTTTATTTGAACTGACTTAAGTTTATTACCACAGACAGTTTATAGATTATGAATAAAAGCACCTTATTATATAATAACACTCAAGTACAGAACAGACACTCTGTAAAAGTGAACATTTAATGTGTTGAAATTGTACATTTTCCAATAAAAATAGAGAAAACACAATTTCGCAGGTTCAGGCTATAATGAGAGCTTAAAATAAAATTGGATCAGAATTACTGAAAATACATTGCTATCACATGTTTAAAGTTAATTTAGCCACTCTGTTTACATTATATATAAATTTACTTTTTGTATAGTTATTCTCAAATCAACAGTTTATTAATTATACTATTAAATCTCACTGATCTTCTTCACTTTTTGAAATGAAAATTTTGCTCATAAATTTCAACCGTTTCAATGTAAAATATTGCTCATGAATGATAGCTTTTATTTTTCATCGTTTCCATCATATTTCTAAAGCTTCACCATCACAACAAAGACCATAAACTCTATCCAATTTTATCTTCTATTCATGTTTGTGACTTCTTTGCAGGGCTTCTGTCTAGCACGCTGCGTGCGTTCCGTACAATTTGTTGCGACGATGAGCTGCTCACCCTGTCGTGCCCGATCGGTACCAGCATTTCCGTGGAGCTCGTACAGTATGGAGCGAAAGGTAGGTGATCTGCACGCGTTACGTGTCTTATCGTGCAAATGGTAGACAAGAACATACCGTACATCAGGTGCATTCCAATCACGATAGGTGATCAACTTTAATCACTTTGTCGATGACTTTTTTTTTTGTCCTTATCACTAAACGCAACGAATGCTCTGCTCTGTCCAACCAGAAAGCAACGATACGCTCCAGTGCGCGTACAGCGAGCTGGACAGCTCCTATTACGTTCCCGAGCCGACTCCACCCGCCCTAAGTACGATTGACTTCTCGGTGCCGGTCCCAGTAAATGCAACGACCGTTACGCCCACGGCAACGATGGCAAGTACCGAGCTGGCTACGAACGATACGTTGACCACGGTGGAGCGTCCGAAAGACAAATGCACCCCCCTTTATGTACTGCAGGTATGTAATATGAACACTTTTCCTACCACTGCTTTGCTGTCAGCTTGCGGAAAATACCATAGACAACATACTAACCATCAATATCGGGTGAAAACATAGACCAGTACAGGCGACAAAATGCTATCGAGAAACGAATCAACACACAAATGAAGCACACATCGAAAAAAGAACGCACCCTACACGGATGGCCATTCTTCATCATTGAACACGTGTTACCCCTTTTCTCCCTCTCCATGCAGTACTCGATCCTGCAGACGGTCGTCGAAGCGTGTCAGAAGAAACGACGCTGTCGGATACAGGCCACGCCGAAGAACTTTGCCACCGCACCCTGCCCCGGCATCCATCGTATGGTGGAGGTCAATCACAAATGTCGTCCATGTAAGTGATCGGCCACGCGTACAGTACCATTGGCTGGGGCCGTTACGCTGCTCAGCATCCCGCCAATGCCAGTCGTCCGAGAAATGGCATCGGTTTCGCGTTTGAACTTTCTTCGGTCGTTTCGCATTTCATGTAACTGAAAAATAAACCTACTCTACTTTTCCTTCTCCCTTTCGCCCCATCCCCTTTTCGGTCAACGGAACATCGTCCGGACTTATCGGACTGGACAGTCGAATTTCGCAGCCTGGTATCGTGCGAAAAGGACATCGTGCGGTTGACGTGCGGTCAGTACACCCGCATAGCGATTTACAGCGCCACCTACGGTCGAACCGCGTACGAAAGCTCGCACTGCTCGCAAACGGCCGCCTCAAAAGAACAAAGTAAGTGATACAAAACTCTCAAACACACACACACACACACACACATAGGTTGAAGTTTCGAGAGAACCCTTATATCAATCAAACCTTTGACATTTTACCCAATTTCAAACCATACCGATCCCATACTAAATGACCTCTTTTAACCATTACATACACTCCCAAACTGTTTCCAGCCTGTCTGTCCGAGCACACGAGCCTGACGCTGACGGAGATCTGCCAAGGTCGGCGTAAGTGCACGGTGGCGGTGGAAAGCTCCACCTTCGGCAACCCATGTCCGGAGAATATCCGGGTCTACCTGAAAGTAATCTACGCCTGTGGTAAGTGTCCCTAGGTGAAGCCGTTTGAAATGTGAGCCCGCCAGTGGTTTCTTTGTGCCCGAAACTGATTTCACAAAACTTTGTCATGGTTCGTGCTCTTCACGCGCGCCCCAACGCAAACAAAACTTCCAAAACTCCACCAGTGTCGAGGAACGTGTTCCGTGAGCGGTACATCACACCGCTGGAGGATGACGAACAGGACGAGCGGCCGTACGAGTCGAACGAGCTGTACGACGAGGAGCTGACGCCGGCACCGAACCAGATCGAGGGCTCGGCCATCGGCAAGGGTGTCGGCACCAACCACAACAAGTACGCCGGCAGCAGTGGCGAGTCGGCGGTCAAGGCGGAAAATATAGTCACATTCAACAAGGACGGTAAGTTGCGCACGATGAGCTTTTGCGGGCGGTACGGCGGCACACTGCCAAACCGTCTGAAGCGTGCTGCTGACTCACGCTCGTTACCATCACAAATTAACGCTCTGCCTTCGGTTTGCATGCGGTGCGGCCGGGCTGCTCCTTTATGTCCACCAGCCGGCACAGACAGCTCCGCTGGAAGTGACTACTCTTCGCTGCTCGATGACGGACACCTGCTGATTGTCAGTGTCGCGGTACTGTTCTTCTGCTGCGTCTGCCTGTCGTTCGGGGCGCTGGTCGCGTACAAGATGAAGCTGTTCCAGTCGGGCAACAATCGGTGCATCAAGGCGTCCGAGTCTACGGACAGCCATTCGACACCGTCCAGCTACCGGGGACCGAGCGAGGACTTCGATCTGGTCGAATGCATGCCGGACACGATGGACGCCATGGCGGTGAAGGCGGTTGAGGTGAGCCTGATCAAATGTTTGTCTCGCTTGGGTGTATTGGGTGGATCGAGAACTCAAACTGTTGCCTGTGGGTAGAGTTTATTTTGCATAGGGAACCGTTGTGAAAGGCCCAGCAGTAGTAGTACTTGATTGTGTGCGTAATTGGTTATATTCTTGGTAGAGCATAATGATATGCGAGCTGAAAGATATTTCACGTACGGCTAGAAGCATATGGATGTATTATATTAGAGGTATTTTTGATATTATTCTCGTCTAATTTCACGGAAAACCCATTAGTAAATGTACTAATAGTGGTGCAATTGACCCTGCCTATTTTTATTCATACACTGATTCTTTGGTATTCTCAAAAATGAAGAACAAAAAAACCATTAAATTTAAAGTATTTCTAGTGATTCTATAATTGCGTAGTTTGAAAGTCTCTAGCAGCGTTAAAAAACATGAATTTCCGTGAGACACAAGTTCAAATAGGATTTTTTGCAATTAGTTGCAACTCGGCATCTTTAAAATAGAGTATCTATTCAATAGTGAGGCATTTTATTTCAAATGGCTTAAAGCGAGTATGTAAATGATAACAATCTTATCCCCAATGGACACCTAGATACACTTCTTGTACTGAAAATCATATCATTATTCGAATTAATTTCGTATGCATTCCATCACTTGAAATTGCGTCCTAATCGTATTACAACATGCGCAAACTCAACCACATTCATTTGCATAGCAGACGTGTTATTTAAACACTTTAAGGACACTTATACCTTCTATCGTGAAATATTCACCACTCATACGCTCGGGCCTATCTTTGCTCCGGCTTACGTTGGTGCTGTTGGCATAAATCAAGCTTACCGTATTTCCGAGCCTCTATCACACCGATCGTACATCATACCGGCCCGACAGTGCACACAATTCAATTGCACCTGGGACGTAGGCTGGCTCTCGCCGGGCAATCTTACTTTGCATCGGCCCTGTACGTTCGTCGCTGTCCTTTGTCCCATTTTTAGTCCGATTCATCGTCATTGCAGTATACTTTGTGCGTGTTCGGTTTGTTGGTAGAGCAAAAGAAATCGCCTTCGTTTCCGATTGGTTCCCCATCTCCCGTCTTCTCTCCTTCCCGAGCCTTATCGCTAATTCCACTGTTCCGCATGTGTACACGTGTGTCTGTGTGTGTGTGTGGGATTGTCATTTTTTTCTGTTTGATTTTTCTTTCGCACTGCAGCAACCGCCGCCACCGCAAACGTTCGTGCAACCGGTCGTCGCATCCGCACCGGTCGCTCACCATTCAACCATCCTGCCCGCGTTCAAGTTTGCCGAGCCGCGCGGCGGAAGTCTGTCGCAAATATCGACCACCATGTTCATCCTGCCGAACTACCTAATGGCGGGCCCGCTGCCCGGCACCCTGTCCAACCGGCGCCCCAAGGATGCCCAGGGCTCACCGCTGCAATCGGGTGACAATCTCACCATCACACTCGCCACCACCGACATCCCCGGCAGCAGCAGCAGCGGCAGCAACATCAACGGTAACACCCCGCCCATAACAAGCAAGATGGAGGCGCCCAGCCCGGTGTACTATTCGCAACATCTGCAGCCCCACCAGCACCACCACCAGCAGCAGCAGCACGTGCCGTACGGTGTGAGCACCTCCTGTGGCCAGTGCACGACGCTCGGATGGCAGCCGGTATCCGGCGGTGTTATTGGTGGTGGCACAGCTGCCGGCCCGATCTATGGTGGAAAGCTGCTGCCGGTGGAAAACGCGCCCAGTGGCACCACGAGCAAAACGTCACACCCGTATCATCGCAATCAATCATTAAAATCGTCTGCCGGTGAGCCGGAAGGCCGTCCGGACGAAGGGCCAGCAGCTGACGGTGGCACCGGTGCGGCAGACGGTGGGCTGCGGCTGGTGGGACCGGGGACTACCCTAACACAGTCGCATCCTTTTTTATGGCTGGGCTTGAAAATCGGGCTGATGTAAAGCTGTAGGGTAAAGCTGTCAAGATCGACCTGTGCGATAGTTTATCGTGCAGCGTTTTAAACCTTATTGGCGGTGCCTCAAACGGTGGCACGCTGTCCCATTTTCCCTCGGTTTCGTCATCTTTCCGACCCGAACCCATTCGGTTTGGCCCATCCCCCTGGACCTCCGTTCATACCGTTACACCCGACACCACTGTAGATACTTTACAAACGTACCACTAAAAAGTAGATACCCCCATCCTTTGGGTTTTTTTGTATTGTTTTCTTCTCTCTCGCTTCCCCTTTTTCTACTAACGCCAGCTTGACAGCTTTACCCGTAAGCACACCCGTAACAACTTTATCGGCGATTTGTCGCAATGAAACGTAACGAAGCCGGAATCGAATCTTGGTTTCGCCAAACACAGCCTAGGGATTGCTAGGTAAATGGAACGGAAGGCAGAGATAGAAACAGAAGAGAGAAGAAGAGAAGGCAAGTCAAACGAAACCAAATAACGTAACACTAGAGACATAGTAACAAATTGTGAATTTTACCGAGGCGCTTGTACAAATTGCTAACCCTCCTCCGGTCCCCGTGGAAGTACCGAGGCTTCGTTCGACGGCATTTTTAGATTGTGAAAAGCGTTGTGACACTGTGCCGCTGGCATGAGAGGAGCGCTACGTACAGCGCGCGCAAGCTGCGGATGGAACCAGTTGACGTGCAGCCTGATTAGTTATCGGCAATACAATTTCGCAGCATACGTGGGCTCATGGCTCTATCATATAGAGCAATCAGCAATCTGAAATGCCCGGCATCTGTGGAGATTTGTTTGTTTCTTTTATTTCGTTTCAATGCAGAGTTGTTGAGTGAAAAACTGCTCTTCCGTAAAGTTGATTTAAGATTTTCCGGAGCGTCGAAATGTAAAAAAATGGCCCACGAAAAACTCATTTTATATTATTTGTTCCTAGTCTAGTGAAGTCGTAAATGTAAAAGAAAACGTGAGCACATCTAGTGTAAATATACAACTTAAATCACTGTTCAACGAACTGGCGCATGTTTTGCTTTCTTGTAAATGGCATTTTAACTTTCCTTTCCAATTAGCTACCCTACGGCGGTGTGGTAAGTATGGCCAATAGGAAACATTGTATTAAACAGTTTAACTTTTTTTTATACCTTTCCACGGACACTGTAGTTAAGGCCGCTCTAGGGACACCATCGTCAGTTGCTGTGGCTTGATGAGCTGTTGGTACTTTTTGCCTTTTCCATTCCTGCCGCAGAAAAATAGTTCATTATGCCAAAGTGCTTTTAAGCGAATGACCTAATTAATACGGCACACGGCAAAACACGATGGTGCCATAATGATGCTGCATTCAATTACGGTAGATGTAGAATGTTACATTGCAGTTTCTTAAGCATCCAACAAGGTTGAAATAAAAATTGCAAACTTGCGTAATTAATTGGACTTAATCAAACGAAGCCGCTTACCGAACATTCATATCAAGCGCTCCCTAGCGGCATGCTTTAAAATGTCTCATCCAGCTCATCGTTGCAATCATTTCGTTCGGTGTCCTGTGTCCTTTCTGTCAAATGCCGTACCTAGCCGTACTAGATAACACTTCAACGGCACTGGCAGCTGGAAACAACATTACGTCTAGTGCTGCAGACCGTTTTTCCTGGTTCACATTTCAACAATGCCGGTAACACCGTCACCCTATCGCATTCTTCTAAAAAAAAAGCTTTTTTACTCCCTTCTGTCATCGCTGGTATGTAAGAGCCAGACCAGCAACTAACCAGCTGCACGCGTCCAGTTTGTCGTTGCGTGGAGCATCAAAGCTGCTTACATTTTAGCTGTCGTATCGCGCGTGCATTCACGTGCTCGATGGGCGCCAGTGTGGCTTGACAGCATGTAGCGAAGTGTGTGATTATTTTTTTTTGTATATATACTACTATTGTACAATAGCGCAATGGGATAAAAAAGCGCCCTGAGTGATTGTATTTTTGCAATCATGAAACTTCATCAACAGGATAGGTTGGTAGCTATCGTACGGCGTTTCTGAACACAGGCGGGTTTTAACACAGAAGTTGTTTCGTAGTAACGTTCTCTGTGGTTTTATGAGCATGTCAGTTTTTAAATGACTTCGAAACGATGGCCGTCTATTAGGGGTTTCAAAACATTCATTTCGTAGCACTGTAGATTTTACTGCAGCTGTACATTTTGTTCATCATGCTACATGTACTGTAAAACAAGATGTTACGAAAAGAACTTAGGCGAGCCCTGCAATTATCTACCAAACCGGGCGAAATTTGCAGCGAGTTAGAAATGATCGGGCGAACCCGATCGTGGCCGGAGCGCAATGAACACCACACGTGTGTGTGGGTGAATGCTCGAGTGGCCGAAAAGGAAGAGGTTCGGGTTCGGGATATCGCAGGGCATTCGGCAAGCGTACGAGCAGGGAACGGGTTGGCAGAGAGCGATAGGCGAACCTTTTTTGTAGTTTTAATTTTTCATCTTTTTTCTTTGCCTAACTGGATAGATTTGCTTAGTACATACAGTTCAACTTTAGTTAATCTTTGGGTGAAAATAAAGACATTATTGTAGAGCTAACTCACAAACGCCTACTACGCGCCTCCTTGTGCTTACACTCTTTTGCCTACAAAAAAGGGTTCTTCAGTGCGTTAAGTGTAATAGTGAAGAACAATGGGACCGAAGAAAGCACGTGGTTGCAAGGCTTGCGGTAATCAGGTCGACGACACTTTGTACGTGCAGTGCGATGAATGTGATGCGTGGTGGCATTTCTCGTGTGCCGGTATAACGGCATCCGTAGAAGCCGTGGAGAAATGTGCGTGGTTGTGCGAGGAGTGTGCCAGGAAGACGCTGAGAGAGCAATCATCGCCACGCGAGGGCAATAAGGAGCCCAAGGAAGGAACCTCGAAACACGTGGATGGGGATCTCGTTCGTAACCTCAGTTTGGAAGCAGCGACGGATGGCGGGGCGCGCCCGGTTACAAACCCACAGAGGCGGCCGCTTTTATCGCTCGATGAGGCCAACGACGAGATAGCGCCAGGAACATCGACCCACGTGGCAGGGGGACCCGTACATAACCTCAACCAGGATGCTGCGACGGAAGGCGGGGTGCGCCCGGTCATGACACCAAAGAGGCGGCCGCTTTCATCGCTCGATGAGGCCGACAGAGGTAAAACGTCTGTCTCATCGAACCTCGTGCACAGAGGATCGTGTCCTAACCTCAACCTGGATGCGGCAAGTGATGACGTGGCACGTCAACTCGCCGTGCTGAAGCGGCGACAGGAGGTGGAGAAACGGCGCATGGAGCTTGAACTGCAGCTGAAGTTCGTGCAGGAGGAAGAGGCACTTCTCGGGTTTGGGGAAAATAAGTCTTTTTCAATTTCACCACAACTTAACTCTTTTCAGACTGAAAAGAGAACAGTGAAACGCAGCGAAGAAGAAGAAGAGGAACCAGACCTAACTCCACGACAAGAGGCTGCGCGGCACATGGTTTCTAAAGAGCTCCCAGTTTTCTCCGGTGATCCCGCTGAGTGGCCGATTTTTATATCGCACTACGAGTATACTACCAGGCGATGTGGATACTCGAATTGGGAGAATATGCTGCGCCTGCAAAAGTGCCTGAAAGGACCTGCCCTCGAAGCTGTTCGGAGTCGATTGGTGTTACCGGACGTAGTTCCGCAGGTTATCGAGAAGCTATGTTCCAAATATGGGCGGCCGGTGCACTTAATTAAAACATTCATCGAGAAGGTGCGGAAGATTCCGGCACCCCAAACTGACAAGCTGGACAGTTTAGTCGAGTATGGGGAAGCAGTGCAGTGTATGGTGGACCATATGGTTGCGGCTGGTGAACGTGCGCATATCACCAACCCGCTCTTGCTGCAAGAGGTGGTCGGCAAGTTACCAACGGATCAACAGTTACGTTGGTCGCATCACATCCGCGGAATGACATCGGTAGATCTGTCCACATTCAGCGACTACATGGAGGATTTGGCTGAAGACGCTGCGAGGCTGACGACAATTGACTCTCCTTCAGTGCGCGGGACCAGCAAGGGAAGGCCTACGAAGGGCTACGTCCACGCGCACGTGGATCCAGATGGAGCGACAACGTCCAGCGCGGCTGAGAGGCAGTGTGTATCCTGTAACGTCGCGGGGCATGTATTGTCGACATGCACTAATTTTCGAGGACTGCCGGTAAAGGATCGATGGAGAAGAGCGCGTGAGCTATCGGTGTGCTTTAGCTGCCTGGAGAAGCACAATTGGCGATCGTGCAAAAATCGCTCTCGTTGTGGAATCAACGATTGTGCATTCCGACATCACGCGCTTCTACACGACCCGGATGCAATAGAGTCGCCTTCTACTGCAGACCGAGAACGGCGGCACTTCCCGAGAACCAGTGGAAGTCAGACGCACCAGGTAATAAATAATTATCATCAGTCGAATCCGATGTCGGCGCTTTTTAGAATCGTTCCAGTAACAGCGTATGGACCCGGAGTTATGATAAAAACCTTCGCGTTCCTGGACGAAGGTTCGTCAATGACGCTGATGGACGAAGACCTGGCAAAGCAGTTAGGGGTGAAGGGAGATAGACGACCCCTATGTATCAAGTGGACAGGTGATACGACTAGGGTCGAGCCGGCGTCGATGATGATCGATTTACAGATCGGACCTGTGACGTCGACAAAAAGGTTCACCCTGAAAGCTGTGCGGACTGTCACCAGCCTTAGCCTCCCACAGCAAACTTTCACGATGGATGACAAGAGATGGGACCATCTTAAGCAGCTGCCATTACCGGAGTACCGGGATGCTCGGCCTCAGTTGTTGATCGGGCTGGACAACCTTCGATTGGCGGTGCCGCTGAAGACGCGTGAAGGCCTTGCAGGGGAACCGGTTGCCGTAAAGACTCGGCTTGGATGGTGCGTATACGGAAAGACGGCTGGAAGCCAAATCGGAAGGGTGCTGCATATGTGCGAGTGTGGAGCATCGGACGAAAACACCACCATCCAGGGGGCCTTACGCAAGTTTTATGAGTTGGAGCAACTCGGGACTGTCTCCAGTGACGTGCCTGATCCAGATGAACGAAGGGCACTGACGATCCTGGAAACAACGACGGTGCGGATTGGTAATCGGTTTGAAAGCGGTCTGTTGTGGAAGACAGACAACGTGGAGCTTCCTTCGAGCTTGGGTATGGCGCGTCGCAGGCTGGAATGCCTGGAAAGAAGAATGGAACGTGACCCTAAGCTGAAAACCGTGGTGCACCATCACATAGCC
The DNA here is from genome assembly GCF_943734685.1 of Anopheles coluzzii. Classification (NCBI taxonomy): domain Eukaryota; kingdom Metazoa; phylum Arthropoda; class Insecta; order Diptera; family Culicidae; genus Anopheles; species Anopheles coluzzii. Next base: position 39,188,265 of record NC_064670.1, on the reverse strand, counting down.
GATATGATGGAAAAGGGTTACATCCACAAGGCGACGTCTGCTGAGCTTGCAGAGTGTAATTCGAAGCGAATTTGGTACCTGCCGTTGGGAGTGGTTACCAATCCGAAGAAGCCAGGGAAGGTGCGCATCATCTGGGACGCCGCTGCTAAGGTACAAGGTACGTCCCTAAATGACATGTTGCTGAAGGGGCCGGACGAGTTAATTTCTTTGCCAGGGGTGCTTTTCCGGTTTCGAATGTACGGGATAGCGGTGTGCGCTGATGTCAAGGAAATGTTCCTGCAAATACGCATGCGCGACGAAGACAAGCATGCGCAGCGGTTCCTGTGGCGGGAAGATCCTGCTGACGATATCGCAACATATTTCGTGGACGTCGTTACCTTTGGGTCAGCCTGCTCCCCAGCCACCGCACAATACGTGAAAAACCGGAACGCCAGGGAACATGCCGAAAAATACCCTCGTGCCGTACGTGGCATCTTGACCAGCACGTATGTCGACGACTATTTGGATAGTTTCGGAACACTCGAAGAAGCCAGTCGAGTATCCAGAGAAGTCAGGGGAATCTTCTCGAACGGCGGGTTCGTACTCCGGAACTGGGTTTCCAACAATCCGGTTGTTTTGGAACGGCTGGGCGGCGAAAGCTCCAGTCCCGGTATGAAGAGTTTGACCTCTACGGCGGATGATGGAGAACGGGTGCTCGGATTGCGGTGGAACCCGAGCTCGGACCAATTGTCCTTTTACACGCAGGCGTGTGTGGGAATGGCGGAGATATTTGAGACGGAGTGTACCCCTACCAAGCGAGAAGTGCTCAAATGCGTGATGTCACTCTTTGATCCGCTTGGACTGTTGGCCAATTTTACCATCCATGGAAGGATCTTGATTCAAGACCTTTGGCGAGCTGGTACCGGTTGGGATGAGGCCATCAGTCCCGGTCAAATGCGAGATTGGCGTAGATGGGTGGATGTTTTTCCTCTGATAGCCCAGCTTAGGATTCCGAGGTGCTACTTCCCGGAGGCACGAGAGAAAGTGTACGAGAATGCGGAGCTACACTTGTTTGTGGATGCCAGCCAGCTAGCGTACGCATGCGTTCTGTATTTACGGGTCGTCGATTCTGAAGGAGAACCGCATTGTACCATGCTATGCGGAAAGGCAAAGGTTGCCCCTCTGAAGCCTTTGACGATACCAAAGATGGAGTTACAAGCCTGCTTGTTAGGTGCACGGATTCTGAAGTCCACGGAACAGCATCACCCGATTCCTGTTAAAAAACGGGTGCTCTGGACGGACAGCACGGTGGCGCTATCATGGATACATGCCGACCCTAGGAATTACAGGCCATTTGTCGCGAATAGAGTGGCGGAGATTCAGGAGAACACCAACGTGAATGAGTGGCGATGGGTGCCCACTCAGGACAATCCAGCAGACGAAGCTACCAAATGGAAAGGGCGTGCGAACTTCAACTGGGATGGCATTTGGTTCCAGGGTCCATCATTTCTGCTGCAGGATGAAGAGTCTTGGCCGACGAGAAGACTCGTTTCAACTACTCCGGAGGAAGAGATACGGCGGGTCAACCTTCACCGTGAGAAGTTGAATCCTGGACTTCTCCCTCTAAAAGCTGAACGCTTCAGCCGGCTGGAAAGAATGATCAGGACGTTGGCGTGGATTGTCAGGTACGTGGACAATTTGATGAGAAAGGTGGGAGGAGCCCCTCTACACCTTGGGATCCTCTCTCAAGACGAATTGGAGAGAGCGGAGACGATCGCGTGGAAGCAAGCGCAAGGGGAATATTTTCAGGATGAAGTACGAGTCCTGAGTGTCGGTGAGGGAACAGGAAGGAGTACCGTGCCTAAGGAAAGTCCTATCTATGGTCTCTTACCCTACGCGGATGAGCGTGGTGTTTTGCGCATGCGGGGACGGATTGGAGCAGCTCCGGAACTGCCATATGCTGCCAGGTACCCAATCGTATTGCCACGTGACGCATGGATAACCCACCTGCTGGTGGACAAATTTCATCGCCGGTTTCGACACGCCAATAACGAAACCGTGGTGAACGAGCTGAGGCAGTATTTCCAGATCCCAAAGATGAGACGGTTGGTTTCAAAAGTGGTTCGGCTATGCGTGTTCTGCCATATTCGACGAACATTGCCACAGATCCCCCCGATGGCTCCATTACCGAAACAGCGGCTCACTGCATTCGTGAGGCCGTTCACATTTGTGGGACTGGACTACTTTGGACCGCTGTTGGTGAGGAGAGGAAGAGCACAGGAGAAACGATGGGTGGCGCTTTTCACATGCCTAACCATAAGAGCAATTCATTTAGAAGTTGTGAGTAGTCTTTCCACAGATTCCTGTATTTTGGCAGTGAGACGCTTTGTGGCCAGGAGAGGCGCTCCCGCCGAGGTGTTCAGCGACAACGGGACAAATTTCGTGGGAGCCAGCCAGCAGCTAAGGAAGGAAATCGACGAGCGCAACGATGCCTTAGCTGCGACCTTTACCAACGCGAACACCCGATGGACGTTCAACCCCCCTGGCGCACCCCATATGGGAGGGGTATGGGAACGCATGGTGCGATCGGTGAAGGCTGCGATGAGTACGATGACGGAACTACAGCGTACACCTGATGACGAGACGCTGCTTACGGTGATAGTGGAAGCGGAGGGAATGATCAACACACGCCCTCTGACGTACATCCCGCTGGAATCGGCGGATCAGGAGTCTCTTACTCCTAACCACTTCTTGCTGGGCAGTTCATCGGGAGTGAAGCAGAGACCGGTGGCACCGACTAGCCTTCAGACGGGGTTACGGAGCAACTGGAAAATGGTGCAACATATCCTGGACGGGTTTTGGAGACGGTGGATAAAAGAGTATCTTCCGGTGTTGGCACGGCAAAGCAAATGGTTTGAGACTGTGAGAGAGATTGAGGTTGGAGACATTGTTCTGATAGTCGACGGTGGCGCAAGGAATCAGTGGAAGAGAGGGATAGTAGAACGAGTGGTTTCGGGAGCCGACGGGCGGATACGACAAGCTTGGGTGCGAACAAACACAGGGACCCTCAGAAGGCCGGCGGCTAAACTTGCCTTATTAGAGATAAGAAAGGGTGACCAATAGCGTATTGGTCACGGGCTGGGGGATGTTACGAAAAGAACTTAGGCGAGCCCTGCAATTATCTACCAAACCGGGCGAAATTTGCAGCGAGTTAGAAATGATCGGGCGAACCCGATCGTGGCCGGAGCGCAATGAACACCACACGTGTGTGTGGGTGAATGCTCGAGTGGCCGAAAAGGAAGAGGTTCGGGTTCGGGATATCGCAGGGCATTCGGCAAGCGTACGAGCAGGGAACGGGTTGGCAGAGAGCGATAGGCGAACCTTTTTTGTAGTTTTAATTTTTCATCTTTTTTCTTTGCCTAACTGGATAGATTTGCTTAGTACATACAGTTCAACTTTAGTTAATCTTTGGGTGAAAATAAAGACATTATTGTAGAGCTAACTCACAAACGCCTACTACGCGCCTCCTTGTGCTTACACAAGAAAAAGAAAGATTTATAGTAGCGTGCTTTAAAACAACTTCACAGAAAAAGGATTATTTCCCGGGATAAAAAGTAAAATTCATGCGGCTAAAATATTTTCACTGGTGAGATGACCTTCTTATACAACTAGGCCGATGAATGATGGAAGTATTTATGCGTACTTCAAACAAATTACATTTTACAAAATCCATACCAAAACCACCCATAACATGTTTAAAACTAGTATATTGCTTAGATAGTAATAATGTATGCTTTATTTTGAAGGAGCAGAAAATAAATGAACACAAATTATCAAATAGCTTGCATTATACATCTATACAAATTCTAATGTGTTCATTCACTTGATGAATAATTTAGATATACTGTAAATCTTAACAATTTGTCAGATATTTTACGTTAGCAAATAAAATGTTTTAAATATTCCAATGAAAAATAAGACAAAATAAAAAAAAAACTAACCGAAAAAAGGCTTAGGACTGCAACTGTCTGTTCAACTGTTTGTTTTAAGCTCTCTTCTAATGATATCCTCAGATATGAAGCCTAATGCATCGCTCACTCTACCAAATCGCTCTCCAAAACCATCAAAGATAAAAATGGCGCTCTCCCTACGTGCTTTCCACCAGTTTCGGATGGGGAAGTAAACAATACCACTGCTAATGGAACTTCATTCTTTCGTCAAACATTTCGCATCCTCTAGCATCCATCCCTACCATCAATCTGGCACGCGGTGCTACCAGTATGTACGCGACAGAGTAAATGTTGTGTGTCGAAAAGCTGAAGTGTAGCCACAAACACATGTCCCCGCAAGGATTAGTGCCGGATGTGTGACTAGCCAATCGCAAAGCCCATCAGAAAAACAAAACACAAAACACACAAAAAAACCAACCCAAGTCACGTTGTCTCCCAATGCGCTGGTGGGTGATTTCACTGTCCAGCGGCCAACCTAGCTATGGTGGGGTTATTTAGACAACATCCATTTGGCTCTTGGGTCCCGGGCTCGTAACGGCTCTCTAAAACGCCGGCTTCCGTAGGACACCCACCGAGCACAAGGACACATTATGAGTGTGTTTAATTCTTCCTCGCTTCCATTACAGCAAATCAACGTCCGGCATAAATGGACGCGGCACATGAACGGGCCAGCAAACTTCCGCTATCAGCTGAACAAATAGCAAGCGCCTCACACTGAACGAGCATTAGCAGGAGCGCAATGCGCATTGCTGGCTATTGTCTTCGATTTCTAGTGTGCTTTCTGCTTGGTGCGCCTTTAAAGTGGCACCCTCACAGGACGGCAAATTGATAAGCTGGTGGTGGTTAAAGTTGGTTTAGCTGAAAAATGGAATTATTTCCACCGTGTATGCTGTTCGATGAATGAGACAGCAAGAGAGAGAAAGAATGAGAGACAGAGAGAGAGAAAGCACGAGAATGGTAGTGCCAACGAAGTCTTTTGATCCAAAAGAACAGAAAAGGGCGATGAAAGGGACAGCATGCAGGTAATTTCCTGTCATTAGACAAATCCGGCACAACGTAATCAGTAGCAGTAGCAGTTCCTGTTCAGCCTTTGGGCGCTTATCGGCTACATCCGTTTTGGGGTTTCGGTAAAATCCTTTCCCTGAAGGCTTGCGGAGAAAACCGGCCTGTAGCCAGTCTGCACTCGACTCGTTTCATTACTTGCTCTGCGTGCGTTTGTGCACATGCTAATGTGTGTGTGTGTGAATGAAGGAGTGAGCTAACGCACTAAGACAGAATAGCCAGAAATGTACATCGGATTTGGTCTTGTTAATTACGTGCTGATAATCGCATTAACTGGAACTTGCGTCGTTGTTCGAACAGATCAACGAAAGTTAGGCACGATTTCCAAAAGGTATACCAAGAAATTTGCGTTATTAGAATTTCGATGGTTGACAATTCATTCATTTAATACTACAAAAATAATTGTGGTGGTGAAATAAGGGTGTTAGCAATGGCAAAGTCGTATCGTTTCAAACAGAAAAAAATGATAAAAAATGAAAAAAATGAGTACCTTTTTTCTACATTTGTAGCTATTAGTTATACACAGATTAACGTTGCTGGAACGCTACAGATAGCTTCAACAGTATAAAGAAGCTATGTAGTTTTTATATAATATTATATGATACAAAAATCGAATCGTTAGCAGTTCCTTTCATTTCATATTAAGATGACGGTTACGTAATACCACTAAAAACTGTAAAAAACAGTAATCAGAAAATAATTTTATTAAATCTAAGTAACATTACAATGAAACAGTAGGTTGTTTATTCATGTCATAATAGGAAATTTTATGCTGATATTGATGTGATTTTAATAACCAATATTTTTGAGCTGGTATTGATTATGAACAGCTTTTACGTGCGCTAGAAACTCTCTTCCTGCCAATCTCCATAGAAATCCTTTTTTTTATTATGGCGACCCAAAATCAGAGCTTTAAGATTACCTGCAGTTTATCTAAACAGCTTGGTAATTGTAGTAGATGGCAAGCTTGAAATTGTTTGAAACATCCTGTCAAAAGTAAGACGTGTTTGTGTTGACGTCTGATTTCAGCTGAATTGTAAACGTTTTGCAGAAATGTACTATTCTAAGCTGCAGCCGTGACTAAGTAGAGGTTCGATCTGACACCTTCTCAAAACAATTTATTCGTTGGAAGGGATAGTTGTGAAATCATTTATAGTTGTACATTCATTATTTTTCATTATTTTTCTAATCACTTTACAAAACAACAACAATGTGCCCGAAATTGAATGCTCTTTAAAAAAAATATATTTACATTTCTGTTTTTTCTATAACTCAAACAGTTCTTTTAATTTTTATCTTTTTTTTGCAAAAGTGCAAATAGAGATAAAAGAGGAAAACGATCACCAGGATTATGGTAATGGATGGTCTAACAATTACCTACTAAACTTTTTTTTCTTTTTTTATAGAGACTTTGTAGCGATCGCGGGTTACAATTTGCCTGTGGTTCAAAAGTTTGACATATCTTGTATAACGCTTAAAGTCATTGGAATAAAAATATATCTAATAATACTAAATAATTTTCGTTAAAATCATTAGGATATTAGAAATTCACGAATTCGGATATTCATTTCAGTGCAACTGATTGCTTTGCGCAAATAATGTCCATAACATTTGATGCATATGGATTTCATTGCGATTCATTTTTCTCTCTCTTCTCACATAACCTCTTAAAGTTTTGCACACATGGCATGCACTAAGGGTAGCTTCTCGCATATTACTTCACGCTCCCCAATCACAAAGCAACACAGAAAGGGCGTAACCAATGAAAAGGAGCAGCATTCGCTAGGCAAGTGTGGCTCGGGGCTAAAGCTTAATTTTAATTGCTTTTCCGTCAGTGATGCTGAAGTGTGTTAATTTATTAGCACAGTTTGTTTGGCAGCAGATTATTCTTTGCTTCAAGGTGCCCGCCGCTCGATGTCATGCTGCGCAGGTGTGATTCGGTACGGTGTGGCGGCGTTCGCAGCAACCGAGTCGGGTGAGCGGGTAAACTGAAACGATGATGCCTTTACACATGAAGTGTTTGGATAGAAAGGTACAGTAGATGGAAAGGTACAGGCTGGTTTGCTCGTATCTTACAAACTGGTGCTGCTGATTACGTTGCATGACTTCATTTCGAGAGCGGCTGCGAGTGGTATTATGAACTTGACGACTGCAACGAGTGCTTTTGTTTTGGGAAGTACTCTTAAATTTGCGAAATACTTCAAGTCAACAAGGTTGGTAAAGGAAAGAGTACCAGAAGTGAAACAAAAACCTGTTTCATCTGTATTTATAGCTTCACCAAATGTTTACATCAAACCAAGAAAGCAAAATGATTTAAAACATATCGCAATATTTTTGGCTTTTTGTTAGTAATATTTAGTTTACAGCCGAGTTGAAGTGTGACCTTCGCTGTCTTTCACATATGTAAGTAACCCATCATGATTGTTTAGGACAGTAAGTACACCTACAAATTAACATCTTGAAATAATGTTATAATATCATGTTTTATTATCAAATCATATTATAATATTGACTTGATATCTAATATTGTATTTAAACACACACCTTTTCAAACAAAGACAAAACAACTTGTTTACAAATGTTTACGGAGCAAAATTTATTAGGAAATCTTTTGCTGAATGCATAAAACAACGCAATATCACTTTTAAAGATATCTGTTTCTGACGCAGAAATGTACGAATTTGTAACACAAGTAAAACCCAACCATGCTTTACGGAACGATTTCACTTTTATTGTCTCAAAGCATCATCGAGAAAGTATTGCGTACTCAACAGAAACATCTCAGCGCTTTGCCTTTGTGCGGCACGCTAGGCAGTTGACGTTTTGAAAATCCAGCCCGCTCCTTTTCGGCCGGTTATGGCATACAATTATGATAGGATAGAATTCAATTTCCTACCACTGATGTTATCCATTTGCGAGCCGTCTCATATTCCGGCTCGTTCGACAGCGCCCAGAAGCTTCCTGTACAGGCAATACCGCAGCAACATACATTTCTGCTCACCGTTCGGCTTATGAAACTGCTGGTACGATCTTGCTACAAGCAAAAAGTATGCGAAAACATTCTTGGGCAGGTTTTTCTTAAAAATATAAATTCCTCAGGAAATGGCTTTTTCGTTGTAGCCATCGGCACAACACCCTCACCCGGCCTCCCGTGTGAGGGTAAAGTTGCTCCCGCCATGCTCAATTTTGGGATACCAGCCGACGCAGAACGGGACAAAAAGAAAAACTACACCACAAAAATCCTACAGCCAAACAAAGCGGCACAGCCGATGGTGTTGTTTGTGAGTGTGTGTGTGTGTGTGTGTTAGTGTTGTTTGTAGCAAAACCGCCATACGTGTTACTGGACGCGGTGTTTGTGTGCGCTTTGTGTTTGTCTGTTTGGAAACGTAATCAAGAAACAATTGTACAGCGGCCAACTTTGATCAACAGTGCCGACCGACTGGAGAGGGGCTAGCTGCACTGTAGCAAAACACACACACACACGCGCGCGTATATAATGTTACAGCAACATACATGCGTACGCACACTTTTCGGTCACTTAGCAACTAGACGGTGGGATCTTCAATTTATATGCAAATACGCGTGGTCCTGGTGCTGGTAGTTCTTGCTAGGGTTGTACATGTTCTGCCAGTTTTGTGAACATGAATCGTGTTCCACACTGGAGCAAACAATGAATATTGAACTTTTAAAGCATTATACACGGGAAGCGATATCAGCGCTCATATGTATACACCGCATACATGCACAACATGGCACAATGCTCACAAACTGGAACATGATCGATCAGTTATTAAAATGTATTTATCGCAAATAATATAAATCACACAATTATGCGCCTTAAACCTTATCGACATGTATACATTTATTGGTTTATTCCATTATGTGTCTACATTTTTAGTTAGATCATTTTGAGTCCCAAACCTTTCCTTTCCTTGAAAACAAATGGCCTTGCAGCAGTCGATACAATAAGCAAAGAGTGTTACAAAATCAAACCCGTGAATCATTATTTATACTACTCAGAAAATGTGCTCAAAGTTTTCAAACACATCTGTCCATCATGAACGTCAAAGCTTCATTTAGGATCATTGTTTGGTGTTTAATTATAAAACAAACTTTGTCGAAAAACTCGCCACATTTTTCCTGCCAGCCGGCTGCCGACTACCTTCGGTGTGCGCGTGGTGACAAATTCAGTCAATTAGAACGATAATTCATTCGCTTCATTAAAACTTGTAATTTCATCCGGAATGAATTCATTTCAAATTAATAATATCCTCACGAGGACATTTTGTGACAGTTGATGAGCCACGGTTTCGTGCCCGCCTTGCTTTCATTCACTGTCGCTTCAGCTCCTATCGCACCGGCAAGATCTAGCACGCCCGCAAAGGACTGCCCATAAAGGAGAATAAAAGGAAACCTTACTCGCAACCTTCCATCCGTTTGCCCGGGTGAGATGAAGGAAACAAGTTTAAAGAGTGCCGAGAGAAAAAGGAATAATGCTGAAAAGGAAAAGAACACACAGAATGGACCAAACCTTCAGTCCGAAACAAATGACAAATGGGGGTAGATATATCAGTGATGGAAAAGATTCACGTAAAATATTCCATTCCAAGCCATTCCATCTTTACCGGGCGGCTGTTAGCGTTTGCAAAAAAAAAGAAAGAGATGGCCCTGTAACGACTACAATGACCTAAGCATGGGACGCTTAATATCGCCCGTCATTTGAATGTTCTTAAAACGGTTCGGAACGCAATGGCGAAAAGAGTGAAGCCTTCGAATAAGCTCCCGAAACGACGGACCAGCCCGCTCCAGTCACTTAGTTTTGTGGTGGCAGGTTTAAAAAATCTTTATACAACACCACCACAACGCCCGGCCAAGTGCGAAGTGGGACGAATGACAACGTAAGCGAAACGCCAATCCTGGGACCGGTGGGAGTTGTGAGGGCGAAAAAGGTTGTAAAAAAGGATGATGAAACATTTTACGACCACATACTTAACGCGCACCGTCAAAATGGACAACTCGTTCGTGACCCTAACTCTGGTGTTTCGTTCCAGCGACGCCGGAAATCCCGCGACACCCCGAACGAATAGCAAACACTTGCACCTTTCGTGAGATGAGGGTGTAAGTGAAGGGTATGGTTCATAATTAAATTATACAAACACTTGCACCCTCCCACGGCTCGTCGTGTAAAGTGTTTCAAAAGCTAAGAGATATTTGAGGCATTTTCTTTCCGTTCTCTTCTTGCCCATTTTGCTGCGGGCTCGTAGTGACGAGGTTGAACTTTTATGGTTCCAAGATGACTTGACAAAATGGGCAAACAAAGTGTCAAAGGCAACATAATGAAGGAAAATTGGCTAAAAGCTAGTTTTCCGGACATATATGTGACGTTGCATGGGTGGAATTTCAGCTGCATTTTACTTGTGCCGTGTTGTTCTGTTTGTATTGTAGATAAAAATTAAGTCGGTTTTTTTTCCTGTGGCAAATTTTGTTTGATGTGCTCTTGTAGGAAATTTTTTGATTTCTGATTCATGGTTTTTTGGGAATAATGCCAAACTGTTACTACTCCTACTGTAGCTACAATAAGCATAATTTTAAGTCAACAAAAGCGCGATAACATTATTAAGTTTATTAGAAACTTAAAAAAATATACTCAAACAGTTCAAATAAAATGATTCAAAACAGCTTGAAGATCACAAAATGAACTATCAGTTTCTTGAAGGCCTTAAAACTCTTCAAGTAAGATACAGCACTTCAAAAATAACACACGTTTGTGTTATGTCGGAGTATAAATAAATAAAGATAATACGGTCAAGATACAAATAGAACCGAACCACACCCCAATAACATAAAAATGTATTGACTTTTTCGTGTGTGTTAAGGTTGCCATTTCTGGCTTTCCATCTGATCAAACATTGTTCTAGAGACAGGAAGTGAATTCACAATTTTGAACTGCACAGCAAACCCTCCCGTAGGCTAATTTATTCCACCATTGATAGCCATGAAACGGCAGGAACAAATCGTAAACAGAGCTGTTTGCTTATATTTGCCATTCCTATTACCCGGAGGACAATAAGGTCGTGGCATCATTGCTACTGCAAAGCCCGCTTTTTTTTAAATATAAAACTGGAGATCATGAAACGGTCCTGTGAAAACTGAGGTCCGAAAGCTTAAATAAATATTCACTAGAAAAGCAAATCCTTAAAAAATTGAATATAATAAACGAAAGCTAAAACAAAAACATTTTACTAAAAACAATGTGCTTCTTTTATTTGGTATGTACACTTTACAACAAATATATTTGAAAAATATTGCGCAACCTAAATTTAATAACAATCGCTTGAATTCCCCACTGAAATCTTCTACCTGAAATAAAAGAAATTTCACAGCAACACAACATGAAAAAGTTATAGTTGCACAAACCATACAATATCCATCGGGACCGATACAGTTCATAAGAATAATGTGGTGGGAAATCAAAGACGGGTTAGCACAACAGTTATCTCACCATCGATGGATTAATGATGAACCAGTTGACTGATGATCCTTGCCGTCAAAAGCTCACCAAAGGCGTATTCGTATCAGTTGCCGGCGGTTGGTTGAGTGAGTGATTGATAAAGCGCTGTGGAACAAAAGGGGAAATCCCATGACAGAAATTCAATACACCTAGCCTTAATTGTACTAGTGCATTCATTTCACATTGAGGAAGAACTTTGCTGCTGAGATGTTTATTACTATAGAAAGTAAAAATATAAAATTATTGTTTCTGCTAGTAAGTTTCATTTCATTGTAAATAAACTCCACCTTTTACAAGCAAAACTGCATAACATAACTGCATAACACTACGTAATTAAGTGTGATAAATGAAAATGAGGCAACGTGTAGCGTCTACTTCGTGCAGCAAATATGTTGCTGCTTAATTTGCTGTTATGGTAATGAACAATACACAGGTGAAGCTGCCGGCACCTTTGCCTCACCTGTGATGATATTCAACATATTTGCACTTTTGCCGCAGTTGCTGGGGCACGCTAAACATTTCAAGCGCATGGCACCTTTTGTGGCCTGTATTAAGCGTGAAGCTATTTTTTATACGGCAAACGAACACCACAAAGAACATCAACTTGGACCCGCACTGCTGACATTTTGCTTGTTTTCCTAGAAACAAATGCGCGTGTGAAGATTGCATTCTTTTCCCGGTATGAAAGGCATTAAATTACAACCGTGTAGTGCTGCTACCACGCTAGCAGGAAAATGAGCCCGGAACGGTTGAACCTTTTACCCGTGTAGGGCTACGAGTAAACGCGTGTATAGTAGAAAGGAGCGTGTTGGCTTCAAGTTTTTGCAACCCATTATTTTAAACACGTATATGAAATAAGGGGTTTATCCAATAGGCTCTTATATACAACTGAACAAACATATTCTTTCTGAGGAATATAATCAAAAGGCTTAAAGTATTTCTCAATAGAAAAATTCTTCACATTAAACCATGTTTGAAATGATAAAACACACATACACACTTGACACTAGTTCATCGTACACAAGTATTGCTGCCAGCGTTGCAAAAGGAAAGCTTTGCCCTTGTTCCTGCATTCTTCCTCGTTCAACATAAATTTCCAACTCTACCGCTGACGTCTACGGGGCTGAACTTTTTATTATTATTTTTCTTGCGGTAAACACCCGTCTAGCCCAAAGGATTACCGGATTGCTGCATTACACTTGATTACATTCCATCCATTATTACCATGGTGCCTGCTGGCGCCCCATTTCCAGTGCTACCGCAAGCCAGCGGTTAGGTCTTTCCCCAGCATTCGATGGTAGATCAGTTTCGTAATTGACAATAGGTCCGCTTACAGCTAGAAGACTCTCTGCTCGCTAGCAAAGCGCTCGAGCCCGTCGCTCTTTGCCTTTTCTTTCAAGACAGTTCAAGAGTGGCCACTCACTGGACGGGCTTCAACGGTTTTGCGTGCTTTGGCATGAAAGGTGCGGTGCTTTCTTATTCCATCCCGGGCATGCCCAATATAGCGCCGGAAGCAATATGCGAGACGAAAAATTTGTTGCTCCATCAGTGCACGACCGCCCTTACCACGGCATGTCCCTGTACGCCAACCCCCCACCCGGTGTACGGTGAGGGTAATGATAATATCCATGAGAGTAATACTTACAATCGCGGTTGTGATCCGCACCACAAACACGTACATACACACAGATACACAGAAACGTCCGGATAGTAACACTTATATGATATCCACGTCAGCAATGTTGGGGTCGCACTGCTCGTGGCCAATCTGACAATCTGTGCAAAAGATCAGATCCCTCCGGACGTGTTATAAGTGATGATGATCGAGAAATGATGGCTTTCCAGCGATGGTGTGATTGTGATTCGACGAGAAGACAAAGAACAGTGAAGCAAAATTTATTAAAGTTGGTTTGTGTATGAAGGCTTCTGGGGGATGGAAAAACCACGATAAAGTCATGTGCGATTATTCCTTAAATCAGCGCTCATGTTCCACATTTAAATAAAAAATCTCTCTTTTCGCAGCGCTGATGGTCAATTTTAAATGTAAAACGATCTAAAATTCAGGCAAATAAAAAAATCAGAGCCAACCTTACGGTACCGAAGATAAAACATGGCATAGAAAGAGAGCAAACTGCATTGTTCGTCTTTTGTTTTCACGCTTCGGGCAGACGTACATAATGAGCAGCAATTTGTAAAAAGGTCGAATGACGTAGCGTTGCGGATAACTCAAGATTTTCCCAGCATCGTACTGACGCTTGTCGATAGTTTTCTTTCATATTTTCCTTTCCCGCTGCCAACTTCTAACAGTTTCAGCTCGTTGAGCGTAACTGCTCGCCGCGTTACCTTTCACTGCCGGGAGCCTTTTGGCAGTGTGCATTTTGTGGAAATTTAATTCAATATTGCCAACCATGCGCCGTCAAACACCTGGTGCTTTGGGAATGGCCTAGCCAAGAGTGAAGTGTAGCGCAAAGGATGGATTTGGTTTTCCTTCCGTTCTTTTTTTTTTTTTTGAATCATAAGCTCTTCACTACTACACACAGCATATGCCGCTGGAAGGGTTGTGTAATTATGAGTTTTTTTTAATGACAGGCTGTACTTTAATGTGCAGTGCTTGATAATATCATAAGCTCTGTGCGTTTTGCAGCACAATCTACACAGTAATGTCCGGATTCCCAAGCTTGCTACACTTTACAAATCTAGTCAGAGCTTCGAGGGTTATGGCGAGGAAAGGAAACGAAATAAGTTTATTTTTGTAAGAGTAATTCTACATTCAAGCTGAATAATCTACATCTTTTTAGTGTAATGAACTACGGCATCAAGCCAGTCATAATCAAGTTGTCAGTTCATGCTTCGCAGAGACGACCAGGCTAGGAATCTAATTAAGTTTGATTTTGTTCGAGTATAAGTGTCTATCAAATTGGTTAACATCCCACAATGATTTCATATTTTAACTTTGTTAAAAGTGTTCATCGAACAAAAATAATGACTTGATCAACTAAATGGACAAAGGCTTATACGCTGTTCATGATATTGCTAGAAATAGACGCACTAAAACCTCACGGAACGTAGCCTGGAATATACTTAATTCATATCAATTGTACACTTGACTGAAGACGACTCCCATCACGATACAACTAACCGAAGCAGATGCGATAATATGACTCTCGGATTTTTTAGTCAGGCCAAAATATCCTGGACGGGGCAGATCAGTTTACAGTATTGAGTAGTTCAGGTGCGTTAAGCTCTACACTAATTGAACATATAACGAAAATACTTTCATCGTTAGCTCGTATTGATGGGGGCGGCTGGGGATCTAACAAAAGGTATCGAATGGCATTATCTAAATGCATGGCACTATATCTCCATCGAAGGAATCTAGTAGCAAATAGCGTTGCTTAAGGACACAATATAAACCAAGTATAATCTAAACCTTCCCAGTTACCGGTTCTGGAAAGAATAGCGTTTATTGTGCTGCGTCTGCCTAATAAATGACCCTGAACCAAATTTCTAGCATTCGATAGCTGGGCTTAAACAAGCTTGGTTCAAAATAGTTTTTTACGTCAAACAATACCAAAAAATATTTCACAAATACAATATTATGTGTCAGAAGGTGTGCGTTTTGATAAATATTATCATTACATGTTATCAAAGTAGTAAAAAACTCAAAGTTATTAAAAGATTTCTGAAAAACTTATAAACAAATATTTCAAGTGCCAGCTCAAAACCTTCACTGTAATATTTTTTTTTAAATCGTGTGGATGTATTTTAAAAGTGATTTGAAAAAAATCTACAAATTACTTTATGATTAATTAATTATTGAATGCTACTATGCTGCTTGTGCTAATTCATGTGAAATAAAAATAGCCATATCGAACTCTTAACTACGCAAAATAATCCATCCATTTTCGAGTGAAATTCACTGTTCTGTCAAATATTGGATCATTGCAATCATTCACATGGATCTAATGAATAAAAAAATACTTACACTGGAGCGCTTCAAATCGAAACTATCTGAGTTTGGCACGATCCATCAGCAAAGATTGCACTTGGTTTCAGCAGGTATATTGGAAACTGACAACTGAACCGTACGGAATGCTATTCGGCTCGTCCCGATCGCATGCCTGTACTAGTTTAGTCTAGTTTCACCCTAGGGTACGAAAATCCTGGCAAAACAAAAAAAACTTTGCATGGGTAAATTCATTCATCGAGCGGCGATACTCGTGGCGTTGGCAGATTCAAGCACCTAGCTGGCAATCAAATTCGTCAAATAGCGTTGCAAGTATCCCGAAAGCAATCGGAAACCTGGTTACCGTAGTGGTGGCGTTATCTGGCATCAACTTCATGCCCGAAAGCTCCCGGTCCTCTCCGGGGCAGAAGGATGCACTGGGTTTGTTGATTTTTTCGCCAAAATTGAAGCTCCGCTGTTTTGAAAATAGGGCTGACGGCGGCTAAAAATTGCACTACAACAAACGATCCATAGCAGCAGTAGCGGTTGGTGGTACCGCTATCAGCATTGTTTTTCAGCAGAATAGAGCGCTTGTTGATTAAACAAACAGATCAACTGGCCTAAAACTATTCGCAATTGGTGTCCGGTAACAGGAAGGGACGTGCTTGACGCTACGTTTGAGAAGCGTTGAATGGACACGCTTGATATGTGGTTGAACGTATTGGTAGAGGTTGTATAAAATGGTGTTAACGAATTTGAAATGTGTCGTAAAATTTGATAACCTATGTTTTACTACTAAAGTTAAATACACATTCTGCAAGCTTTTAAAGGTACTGGCACAAAGTTTGCTGTTTCATTCATTCACTTATTCAGTACCAAATCACTTCAATGTGTGTCATCAATTGAAGGGCAAAAATATAACACTGTCGGCTGTTGAAGCTCCCCTCTGCAAGGAATAATGCACAAACATAATACCATAAAAGCCCTCCGTCTGTCTAGCAGCTCAGCTAGGTGTCAGCCAGTCACCCAAGCCATCCGGCTTAGGTGTAGTGTCTTTGCCTTCCGGGAAGACAAACATGAATCTGAGTAGTTCAACCTTACTAACGGATAGACGATTCATAAGTGATGAAATCTTAAGATGATTGCCGTCTTCTTGCCGTGCGATGATGAGTTGGCACAAAATGCTGGCAAATGATAGTGACGCTTTCACCAGCGACTGGGCGAAAGCAGGCAAGAATCGCGAACGTGCTGCAGAGGCAGGCGAGACGTCTAAGCGGGATAGAAGCCTTATCGTACCGTTCAAACTTACCAATCTCAGCAGCAAACAGACAGTGGACCGTACTGTATCGCCAGGAGTGGTGAGAGCGCAAGGAAGGAGAAAATACATTTCTACAACAAAACGTAGTCTTTTCCTTGGAGACATAAATCTGCGCTCGAGATCCTAGCGAGCTACGAATGCTTAGAAGAATAATTTTAGGTTGATGTCGTGGAAAGATTGCTAGCTTCGTATTTGATATATTTATTTCTTACCACTAGCAGCATGGAACAAATGCTTATAAGTTTGTTTGAGAAATTCTATCATTTTTGTTTTGTTTAAAATATACTCAAACCAAATGCAGAGTATTTCACTCATTTAAAGAATTGATAATCCGATTTTAACTCGTACAAGCATTTTTTAGCTACTGAGATATGAATCATTAATAAAAACACAACAAACTACAAATTCTCAATAGCAATGAATAAAATAAAAATTCCTTAACGCCGTGAAATCGCCAATCGTAAAATAAATACCATGCTACAGTGTTCGTGACTGCTAAAACCAATGCCACTCCGCATTTCAATTAACACAGTGACGTTCAATTTGCGATAAAAGCTGGACATTTTGCATCTTGGATTTGAAGGAGCATAAATAGGAGCATCGTGGAAATACGCGGCACGCGATTATGGTTAAAGAAAGAAATGCTGCCCAAAAAACCTGCAGAACGGAAAAACTCAATTAAAATTCATAACACAATTTTCGACTTGTTCGCCTTACCACAGCGTTGACAGAGAACGCCAGAAACCTGACGCAATTAATTTGTGAAGTTGAGTTGTGCGCATTTTTCTTCGGAATTTTGGGTTTGTTGGTACGATCTCAAACCAATTTAATTCATTTCCTTAGTGTTTCAGCCATTTTGTCATTTATGGGACATATCGTTTGGGATGAATCTCACGCTGGGAGAAAATTGGGATGAAATTCTTAGGGTTCTAATGACAAATTTGAAGTACGATTAACATTACTATTTTAAAAATTTATGATGATATCACTTACACGTTATTTATTTAGATTCATACCCATCTTAATGTTACGGATTCTCATGTATTGGAAAATATATACATTCATGTGATTTTGTTGATTAATTACATTTATTACAATTTATGTAATTGCATTCATTTATGCAAGTGTAGGTTGGGTACTATGTTTAAGATGCACCCAAATCTGCTATCTTAATGCTTGGTGACTCACAAACCCGCCGAGCATTTAAACTTCAAAGCATTGTTCTAATATAAGCTGTTCCAAAAGTCTACCGTTCCACGGAAACATTCGCTGCAACACCACCATACGATGCTGTCTGCTTTCTTTTCTTTCCAGCACCAAAGCTAACGGCTTACCCAGAACAAAAAAAAAGTGTCGTCCATCTCCATTCCAGTCTCCGGTTTTGGTTTCGAGCCACCCTGGGATCAAGTTTTCGTTTGTATATTTTGCGTACTTATACCATTCTTCGGAAATCCGAGCAAAAGTAATCAAACAAAGTGCAGCCACTGTTGCCCGGAAAAGCTTGTTGCAAACTTGAGCGGGCAAAATTGAAACTCCGCCGAGTATGGTCCCGGTGCTGCACGGTCGGTGCTGCACGGACGAGAAAACACAACGGTGGCCACAATGGCGCGCGCGCTCCGGACGCTGGCGAACCGTCAAGGTGCTTTGGACGGTTTATGTAGGCTCGATAGGGAATTTGTTTCGGTCTAATAGGATTAACTCTTCGAAGCGCACTCACCCGCATCCCGGTAGGCTTTTGTTGCGTGTCAGAAATTTATGTTTTCCACATATCAAACAGACCCGTCTGGAGAGCGGAGCTTCAGCAGCAGCTCATGTGTGGGTGTGTGCATGTATGCGTGCGTGTGTGTGTTTGAATGTATGTGAAGCTGAAAGGATAATGCGACTTCAATCATTTGTGCCAATAGTATATTTTTCAAAGCTTAGGCTTGGCACAATGAACAGGCCCAAGAGTTACGTGACATAAAGAAAATGAGCTGTTACACGTTGAGCGTTATCGGCTCTACAAAACGTTCCGTTATTATGTTTCTCTATTACAGTATGGTTGACTGTAAATCGCAGGAACGCAAGAAAAAAATCTATAAACCAATGCTAGACTCTGCTCCGAAAGAAGAGCTTCCTTCTTTATAACAACGACCACAAATGTCATGTTGAATCGTATCACCTATTTACCACGATCGCATGCGGAGAAGAAGCTGATGGAAATCAGATTTCAATCTACCACACTGCCAACACTCTTTCCAATTCATCAACCCGGACCGGATGGTCTAGCTGCATATCGCTGGCTCCGAAATTCCGAGTTTCCGGATGCCGCTTGACTCCACAAAGCACAACATATTACCGACCCCCGTGCCCATGGCGAGATACGGTACCCAGCAAAAGGACCTGTTGATGTGTCCGGGTGCACCCAACTGAGGTGTTGATAGGTGCCAGGCAAAAGCGATAAGCAACAACGGATGGGACGACGGAAACCGCTCACCGTTCGAAAATCGAATCTACCTCAATTCGGTGCACAACTATAAAAACCCACCCTCTAGGATGCTTCACTGCTGCTCCAGTACATCCGGAATAGGTGCGGAGGATCTGCCGCTTTACTCGGAAGCTACGGGATTTTATCGCATTTGGTCTAAATCATACCATTTTGATTACACAGAAATCTCATCAATATTGTACGAGAGCGAGAAAAGATTGAGCACACACACACACACACACAATAGGAGGCGGGGGGACACAAAAAAGGTAGCTTGCGTTTTGTCACAACCATCAGCCGATGGGGATGAACATATTAAATAATTCCGATCACTTCTCGCCCCGAAATGTGACGCTTCCAGCGGTAGGAAAGCTCTTCAAACCGTATGTTATTTCCTCTCGCTGGTGGAAGTAAGGAGATTAAGGTGAGATTTGTTTGTTGCTGCACGTCACTGTGGAGTGGTTAAAGGGAAATGCGAAATTTTAATCAACGGAGCCTTCATTCACTACCGCCGGGTGACATCAAACGGAGCACTGTTACGCATACGAATACATTAGAATAATTAAAATTTGACTGATTGATAGACGAACGGCTGGCGCTGACACAGGTATGTATCAATCACATGAGGTTTCTGATGAAATGAACCATTTTTTTTTTGCTTCTATTTCCAGCACCGTCAGCAATCGATAATCGAAGAAACGATATGTAAAGCACATCATCAACAAATAGTCGCCGGCTGATTCACGTGCTGTCTTCACCATTAGGACTGCACTGTTACGCTTTTCCCATGATGCCAGAAGCCAAAGCGTACCAATGTGGTTCTGCAGCGTGCAAAGCGAAGTAGAGAAACGAAGCACGAAGCGAAGGTGGAAAAATATGCGCCATTTTTTGACATCACAATCAGCGCCTGTCGCAGCATTCGTCGTGGCATTGATTTTTCTTTCATTCCACTTTTAAACCGGCGCACCTGTAAATGTGTGTAACTGCGCACAACGTCACTGTGCCGGGCCCATCATCGCCGCCCGTGCCTGTGTTAACTTTATTATGATAATAATAATTTTCTCTCATAAAACATGCAAACGTCGTTTGGGAAAGCGACACTTTTGGGGTGAACACGGTAAAAAATATATTTATTGCTGTAATACAGCTCACACACTCACACACACACACGAAACCGGGGGCTTCATCATCTCCGACGCTTTGTAGGATGACGGCATGAAATACACATTTACCATCCCCTGTAAACAATGGTATGTTGCTGTGTCCCGATTGTGTAGCAGCATTTTGCAAACAGTCGTGTTTGTTTTTGTTTGCTTGCTGTTGTGGTGTTTTTTTTGGGTTTTATTGCTCTTCGTGCTCATCCTGCTCCCATACACACAAACGTTTAACGGGGCCCACTCTGTGGAATGCACATACACCACTATGATGCATCCACTGGCTGCAGTGGACGGTACGGCTAATAGTAGGGCCAGCCTTGTGAACGCGCGAGTTCGAGTTTGGGTTTATTTCTGCGCCTGATGGTTACCTAGCCCGCGTCGGTCGGTGTGTCTGGTGATTATTTATGGACTCCCATTTAATCCTGTCCAGTCGGTTGGCACCGATTCGGTTCGTTCGCGTCCCATCCACCCCACGGTACCCTCCCACTCCAAGTGCGGACGCTTTTGTATGGCTATGCGGATGGTTTTCTTCCCACTTTCTTCTACTTTTTTTTCGTTTGCAGCTCATAGCATAGTGCTGCAATTAATGACGCGTTTCTCCAGCAACGTTCAATTTCTTTGCATACCACTCGGGCACGGGAATGAAGCAATGGATGAAGCGCGCTTGAAAAGCTTTATTGTGTACCATGCAGCCGAGGATGAGGAAGGAAAGAAAGTGCAAACGAGACTCACAAGCTGAAAGTACTGTGTAACTGTTGCAGATGAGTTATTGAGTTGAACAAGATTATTCAATCGCATTTTTAATGTATCGTTTACCTAATGGATTTTAGCCCGCGTTATCATAACATAGGAAATGTGAGTACATTTTTGAACAATCTATTTATGAAAATTATCAAAAATAAAGATAACATTTTATTGCAAAATATAACTTACACTTTAACTTTCTAAGTGCCCGAAGTTATGAAGTAATGCATTTTTGCTAGTTTTGAAAACTCAAAAGCGAACATCTAGTCATGCAAAAAAAAACATGAAACAAATGAATAACTCAAAACTGTTCAACTGTTTTTAAACTTCGTTTCGTGGAAAAAGGCAAGTAATAGTTTTACAGCATCGCATGTACGGCGAAAAGTCTGAGCAGGTCTTTTGAAAACGGTATGAAAAGTAATATTTAAAATAAACATCAAACGATACACTAGATTTTACTTCCATACCGGGAAAATGGGAAACGCAATCTCAAGCCACACTATCTAACTATCTCTCCAACTTACCATAACTCCACAACGGGCACAGCAAATGAAATACAAGTTCGGGGAAAACTGCTTGACCTGCTCTATTGCAATGAGTAATTCATGCTTGAACACATTCACTCTTGACCATTTCGAATTAACGTACGCTACAAGCTCACAAGTACAGCAAAAAATAACCGGATAGCCTGGATCAGATTTCGGGGCGAACGAGTTGCAATGACCCAATCCCAGTCGGCTACAGCACGTCCGAGAAACGGAGGCAATAAGGTTGAACGCAGTTGCTACAATTGCACAAAATAATGAAAGCTTAGGTACGCAAAGTATGAAACGCCACACCGTCTGCTTGGATGGCTTCGGTTGCATTTTCACTTTTCTCATCACTTTCTTCAATTAATTTCCCTCGCTCGCCAATCAGACCGTTGCTGCCCTGTGGCTGACCTCGGGGCAGCCCGTACTTGCGGAACACCAGCTGTCCCTACAGCTATATAGCATCAGCGTTAGAGCTTTACGCCGAGCTTTCAATGCACTTTTTTGCCTTTCTTTTTTTGTTTTCTTGTTCCTTTTGGCCGTTTCAAGTTGCTGCTTCTAATTCGATACACCGTACACCACTAAATGGCCTCAAAGTTTTTGCACAAGAAAGCATCGTACCAGCATGCTTCAGGCTTCCGCCGGACACATGGGTCAGATCGGGGAACAGGTGTTCCGGTGCCGTTAACGAATCCTGAACAAGCAAAGTGTGTATTGTAGCGTAGCGAGAAGATTGTTACCATCATTTCAGGCTGAGCGTTGAAGAGTTTGGTTTGGTTACTGGGCGTTTGTGGTGGTAGCGGTTTGTAAGGGAACAAAAACTACAGCTTTAAAACTGATGCTTATGAATGTACAAACCTCTAAAAACCTTTCAAGCGGCTGAAGCTAAAGCTTTACAGCGATGCTCAAAGCTGACTTTGATTTGCAAACCAAACGATTGATACGGTTTTGAAGTTCTTTGTTCAAAGCACAATTTATTTAAACTACACCAACTCAACGCTCCTTGAACACATCAAATAAAGTTATGCAGGTGTAGCAAAGTTTATGCAATTTCCTTCACCTATCACGTGCACGTTCTATTACATCGAAAAGCGAACAAAGGCAATAGTGTTCCATAGAAATCTCCATGCACAAAAGTTTAATTGTAATGTGGTGAAGAACTGTTCCGGAAGCGATGAGTGTAACACAATCCAACGCAACGCACAACAACCCAGTCAAACGACATCGTTTCTCCGGCCAATCGAATGCTTACTATTGCCTGCTACAAGCTCTGCAGAAATCAAACAAAAGTTTCCCCAGCAGAGCAAAGCCAACATGAGAACAGTAAAAAACAAGTTTAGCATAGTACTGTTTGCATTAACATTGAAGCTGTTGTCAGGGCTGTGGTTACGATGAAGGTAAGTTTTCCGGTTTCCCTGCCATTCCGTATCACATCAGCTGTATCATGTTTCCACAGAAAACTGGCAATTGTTTGCTTTGCTCCCGTTGTGTGGCTGCCATTCCCTAGCCGCTGCTGCAACTTTCAACCTGAAATGAATGATTGAAATAAACAACAATAGGAAACTGTTGCTTAATGTACGCAGCATAATCAGTACGTATCGTTTAACGTGCCAAACGAAATCAATAACTACCGTGTGATTTTAAAAACAACAATCGAGAAATGGACAAAAAATTACTGAGCACCGTGCTGCGACCGATCCGGTATCCGGTGTCACGGTGACACGGTGAAGAGCGTGGAGCGGGCCTTGTTGGTGGGGCCGTCAACTCGTTAGTGTTGACAAAATACCTATAATTATCGTACCGATGTTTGATGCAAACGACATCAGTCTGCCTCGGTATAAGGGGAATGATTAATGATCGCTGCTCGCAGAAAAGCAGCAGGATGGCCCATTCAAAAGCGAAACATTTATCAACATGGTTTGCTGGCGTTGGTTAGGAAATTATTGCTTCGACGCTATTTACACAAACATAATACGTCTCGAAATAACGCAACGGATAAACAAACGCGACTTTTTCAATCTTTTCTAAACCAAACAGATTCCATTTTGTTTTGCAAATTTAAAGCAATTGTAAGAATAAACAATTTTATTTCATAAATTCGTAGCATGCTGAACATGGGCAACGCAGAGAAGGTATTCAATTTAACGTTATTACCGAACGTTATAAATGTGCGCAAATTCAAGCGTAACACAAATTAATGCAAGCACTTTAGATTGATAACGGTTCACGTGTAAGTACCCTTGTCCCATCTGATTCTAGTATCCGGCGGACCGTTTTAAGGATGCTTGTACCCGATGGGTCACCAGTACCAGCACTTGAAGGTAGGTAGACTCGTACACCCATTGTACGCTCATTTGCATTTATATTGAATCGATTTACTAGCCTGCGTATCTCAAGCGCTCCATGCATGTTCATGATGATCGTCCTGCATGTTTTACTAGCCATTTTTGTCAACAGATAGTTTAGCGTATGCTGCAGCAGGCTGATCAGCAGTAGACGTTCACACAGCATACGGACTGTAATGAGGGTCTAAGGTCCTCACTCAGATGTGTCATGGTTTGTAATGTGTATGCGAAAATATGCAAAGTGTTGCTGTTACACAGTGATACGAATTAATATTTTCCTGAAAAGGCCACGTATTGAAATTAAGAAAAAAAATAATAATACAATAATTGAGCTTCAGCGCATAAATTTTCAACCAATTTCCAACAGTATGCGAGTTTCAAAGAGGCATTACTGTCAAACAGGCACATAAATCATGAATGGCCTTCTGGTGAAGAATGTACATCCAGCTTGTCTTTTGAAAGAGATAGAGAGAGAGAGAGAGAGAGAGAGAGAGAGAGAGAGAAAACACTATTAAGATATTTTCCTACGCTACAGTACCCACCGACGAGAGGGTCGCTCTATTCTAAACGTTAAAAGGTTTGAAATGCCTTTGAAATAAGCAAAACCCTCCAGAACGGTAAGCTCGCTCATCAAAGATTTATCATCGGCGTAAAGGGATTCCTTCCTTCCCTTTTTTTGATCGAGGTTTGGGAAGCGCCAATCCCATGATAAAATGCCGGTCGTAGTAAACGGGGTGGATCTTAACAAAAATGCAATCACGATAACACTATTTCCCCAAGATCAATCGATACAGCAGTTGCTGAAGTGGATAGAACGCTGTACAGAAAAATCCTTTGATACAATAATACCCGCTTCGTTCGGGCGGCTCGCAATCGGTGTTTCTTTTTTTTACATTTTGTGCTGACTAATCTTTCTCGGAAGGATTCGAAAACGTTTCACATGGTGAACAGTCGCATACAAACTAATACGTAGTGTAATGTGAAATTGTGATGGCTCGTCAAACACAAATTAGGGTTAAAAATTGACAAACAGGTAGGATGGGGAACTAGTTGTGTTCATTTCGATCGTTTACGGTTGCTTTTGTGCTTTGCAAGCATAATGTATTGTGGTTTGAGTAGCTTTACTGTTGTTGACAGTACACTCAGCCGGCCTTGCTTGGCAATTAACTAACAAAACTTTACAGTGATACTACGTTATTTCAGGTTTATTATCTGCTATGATGATAACTGATGAAAACTCATGTTTATCTCAACTAAGAACATGGTGCATGCGTCGTCGTCCAGCCGTTTCAGCCCACATAAACCACCACCACCACCACAACTCCCAGCACATAAACACAGCCTTATCGGCCATGCTCGTTAAGATATAACGAGTGACCATAACTGGCATGGCCGGTGGCTTGGCTTTATGAATGTTGGTATCCCTTTTTCGGACAGTACCAGCGCTTGCAGCACTGTACCCGGTCGAGTGAGTGCCTGCTCCCCCAAGCGAAAACCCCGTACGACAGCACACGTGTGTTAATCTAAATATATTCAAAACCATTACCCCCATCAACGGTAACGATGCCTGTTCCGGTGCATGTGAGCGTACCTGGTTCTTCCGGTGGAGTGCCCAGGTGTGCCATAACATCCCTGCCAAAGGCCAAAAAAGCCGGTCTCTGGTGCTAGCTAGAGGTTTGTTAAACCAGTCCGACCATCACACCTCCCATCCTCTGTCTGCCTCTGTCCGCCACTCGTGCACCATGGTAAAACGTGCCAACTACCCGTACACCGGTACGGGCAAGAATCTTCCACCATACGTGCCGTGGTCGGAGAGAAAGTGGCTGAAAAATAGGCATCATTATCCCCGGTACGGAGGCTGGCTACGGCGACTCACCAGGCCCACCAGGCTAACACGTACGTGTCCTTAAATCCTTCATCTGGGCAATTCCTCATCGGTCGGGGGATTGTTCAATTTAGCTTTATGATGCATGTACATGGTCGCGAGGGCAGGCCAGACCGCTCCCGGACCCTGGCTTAAGTTCTGGGACCCTAATGTTTAAGATTCTGCTCTTGTTACACTGATCCTGCTGCTTCTTCATGTCGTTGTTGGTGGTGTTGCTGTTTTCGTTGAGTGAATATATCTCATTCTCGAATCGCGAACTGACGGATTGGACACAGGAGACACGGTTTCCCTGAAAAGTACACACACACACACACACACACACACACACATATCAAAACTGATACCATCAATTGAATAGACAGTCTTGATTTTATGAGCGACATTAAAGCAAAACAAGAGAACTCAACTCACACCGGGACGGGTGCTGCCTTTGAGTCGCTCGGCAAACAGATTATATTTCTAGCTGAATGGATTCAATTTTGATCTATTTTCCGCACGCTTGCAGCGTGTAAAACTAACGAAAAAGCTGTGCCCGGAGATTTTCACAGGAACGAGCATTAAAAGAAAAACATTAAAAATCAATCCCGCCCGCGGACGGCTTATCGGGGGAGATTAAACGCGATTGAAATCGCAAAATTGAAAAAGGATGTAATATAGATTCTTTGCCTGAGCTTATAAACCATCAAACCCCCGGGCGAGGGTATTTTTTGTTTTGTTTTGTTTTCTCTCTCATCTCTCTGCGATCCGTTGTGCGCTGCGTGGCGATCGTATTTCGAGCGCTCGCTGCAAGGCATCATTTCGCCGACAGCGGCACTTTGCACTGGACTTTACCGAAGCAACAAAAGAAGAGTAAATACGCAACGAAATAATGAGCAGTGTTTTGTTTTTTTTCCTTCTTCTTGTGTTCTCCATTTGCATCGTTTCACTTAGCAAACTGACGAGCGCAAGATGTTAATAAACATTTGCCTAAAAATGCAAATGGAAAAATGATGCTTGCGCTGTTCTGGAGCGAATACTGATGAGACGCTGGATAAATTCAATTACACTGTGTCCCTGCCAATCGAACGGTATTTGAACAACTGATCCATGTTTTATGAGCGTCAATCGTGACGGAAGCGATGATCGAACGTTATTAGCATCCTCGGCCACTGTCACTCGGAGCTGTGACAAAATGAAGCAAAAAAAAAACACAGAAGCCATTCTCGAAAGGAGAAATCACTAGCGCGTGCGTGTCGCTAGCGAACTGTCAAGACGTGACGAACGATTATTACCTCGATGAATATTATATCGTAAACTTCTGCTCCCTAATCTGACTGGGTGTGATGTGTTTGCCAATCCGGGCGCACAACTTTCACGGCCAAACTGTCGTCCGTCCGTTCGTGTGCACCTGGGGCTCTTGGGCTGTAAACGTAGCAAGCGATGCTGGGTCTGCTCGTTTGTCGTCGTTCCACATAAATACCGGTCCGATTAATTCAGCTCAGACAGAAAACACGGATACATGAGACCCGGATATCAATGGAAAAACTTTCCCCATAAGCATGCTTTGATTTATTTATTCTGTTATTCGAGCTTGAAGCAATGGTTAAAGATGTTTAAGTAGTTTATTAAAATTTTATAGTACGATTTAATAGGTGATAAAAGGTTCTTTTATAATGTTTTATTAAAACTTGCTATTTCTGAGATACGCTGTGCCTGAACTAATGTAAAATACTCGAACCAGAAAAAGAGCTAAGTAATTTCAACTTCAACTACGTACGATTCTTAGAAAACTTTAAACCGAGCCATAAAATAGCATCACCAACAAATAAACCGTCCATAGACGGTAGCTAAACCCGTAAAACAAAACTGCGATCGTCCGTTCTTTAAGCATCCTTCAGTTTGGGGTGTGAACACCAACAGTATCGGTGGTTCGCACTGCAAAAGAACGTAATTTAAAATTCATATTTTTCACTATCCACTTCTTTTCGATCGTCTTTCGTACACACACACACACATAGAAACACGCTGCGCTAGACATTGCTCGACATTCCGCACAGTAATCCTATTAGTTTCAAAAACAGCACTGCACCGCTCACAGGCGGCAACGGCTGCGAGCAGATGAAACTGGAGCAAAACCTCGAAAAACATACCAACTTCTACCGAACACACAAATATGCATGTTTTCAGTTTCGGCAAAATCTGGCCAAGTGCTATGCGCGTTTTGGTATGAAATACACAGCTTTCCACCAGCGCTGCGAACGATTTCGAAGCTGCATCCTGCGGCGCGAGCCGTACACGCGAGAAGAGAGACTTCCGACGCCGACAAACGTGGTACGGTGACGGTCACATATGGTAGCAAGTGCTACTAGTCAAACTTTCACTACAGTTTTGCAACGAGTTCCCCACACTGCCAAATCAAACACTAATGTACAGTGCAGTATGTGCTGGGTTCGAAAATGGAAGGAAAAAAAAGGAATAAAAAAGGATAAAGAACCGCATTAAAAAAAATCGTGTATCTGACGGGTTTTGAAGGCACTTTATTGTAGCGTATAAAGCGAACATGAAGTTTTTTTACGATTTTGTTTCACTGTGCCCTGATGTTGGGGAAGCAAAATTATTTGAAGCACGTACACGTTTTTTTGTGCTCTCCTAACATTTCGCGGTGATTCAACAATCAAAACTCAACTGCATCGAACACCTCCATGATTGATGTGGTAAATGGGGAATAAAATTGGTTCAATCGCTACCGCAAGGAATGTTCCGACGGGCTGCAACAAGACCTCCTCCACCCACGCTTTGATCGCTTAACGGCGGGACAGAAATTGAGAGCGTTTCCGTTTCCGGTTCCCCATCGCGCAACGACGCACACGCCCGGCCGACCGACCGCCACCGACACGGGCTGTGTGGTTTAGTTACGGTTTGCTATCGAGCAACCACATCCTTCATCATGAATGCAACGTTGTGTTTAAAGATTGAATTAATTATTTTATGCATGTATAACGACTTGTTTCATCCACAAGTTGGCTCTTCGCGCTCGCTGCCACTGCGCACTTCACCGTGTATCGCATCGTGCTCGTTCGCTGTTAATAATGCCATGAGCAGAAAAGCAAACAGTAGCTCGAAGAAACTGCTGCTACACTTTCCATACCACCCAAGCGCAGTGACGAATGCTAATATCGATAATACACCATCGACCTTATGCTAAACTTGACCTGAATGTCTAATGACAACAGTTCCCCAGCGCAGGGTGCAAACGCTTCTCACCGCCCTGCCACGGGTGCTAATGGTGCCATTAGCCGTCGCGGTCCAGCAGCGATCCTGCC